>NW_027176373.1:5544173-5681673 GCF_023349555.1 Cebidichthys violaceus
CCCTTTTCTCCCGCTGCTTTTCCTGGATCTTCTTCATCTCCTCGGCATATTTACAGAAAGTATTCCCAAATTTGGACCACACTTTATAGGGCACCGTGATCGAGTTGCGGTACGTTGGCTTCACCTCGCTCACCCTCATGAACACCCCATACTTATTGGATCCGACGTCGAAGAAAAACCGCTTGTTGTCCACAGTCAATGATGACCCTTCGGGCAACTCTGCAGGTTCGTCCTCTACACCGTAATCGTCAATAAGTTTAGCCAAAGCGTCACGAAACTCAATAAGTCCCTGTGCAGGCAAAGCGATCGTCTGGCCTTGCGTGGATCCCAAACCGGGCCCCCGGTTAACGGTCTGTCGAATCCTCAGGAACCGTCCCCTCTGGTTCTCTTTCAGATCCATATAGTATTTCCGATTCTCTCGGACCAAGAACTCGCTTTTGAGCGCTCGCCGGGGCTCGTCTTGCACCAGCGCCGGGTTGCTGGGACCCAGCTGGGCGTAATGTTCGATGAAGTCCCCCAAGTAGTCACGGAACTCGACCGCCACGGACATGGAGAGAGTGAGGCGGCTCTTGTTTCCACCGGCCCCGACTTCTGCTATCTTTAAGAAGCGGCCTTTCGCGTTCTGCTTCACGTCCAAATAGAAGCGTTTGTTTTGGATGTCAACCCGCTTCGACGCCAGCTCCTGTGTCTCGTGCTGGAGCCCGGAAGCCGAGCCCGCCCCTCCTGTCGCTGGGTGCATGGAACCGAAGCCTGGGCCCGTGGCTGCTCCTCCCTGCTCACTACCACTGTCTCTGTCCGCCATGATGCTGCCTGCCTGCCTTCTCCCTCTGTCTGCTGCAAAGCCACGGCCAGCTACAGCGAACGCCGGAGCTCTCGCGAGATCTACACAGAAAGGAATAAAAAGGCGAAGGGGGGGGGAGGAGGGGGGGGGCATTAATGCAGAGCGAGGACGCCGTGCTTTCTCATACGGTGTAATGTCATAACTTGTCAGTCATATCGAAAACCAAACCAACGGGATGTTGTGAAGAAACACGTCTCCCGGAGTCTGCTTAAGTTTCGATTCGTCGAAACAGCTTCTGACACTGATAGTGTTGATGGTGTTACCTGGAAAGACCCAAGCATGCCCTCTGTTTTAAAGCAAGAGTAGAAAACACCTATTCGTCCAACGTAGGACTGGAAGAATACATCACAAATGTCTGTGCAAGTTTAATGTACTAATATATATATATATATATATATATATATATATATATATATATATATATATATATATATATATATATATTTATCGTTTACAAAAGATAAGTTAGTTGTGGTAGTTTGACACAGTAATTGCTTATCTTACGTTTAAGGGTTTTGTGTATACAAAATTAGGCTAAGCTCATTGATTTCTTACGACTAAACTCATGTGAAGTCATAGCAATCAAGTCCCTCAAGAAGCTTAAACTTCACCAAAATTAGATATATTTTTAATAATTTAACTGCATTGTATTAGGCTAGTAAACTAAAAACAATAAGACTAATAGCCATGAGTGAATCATTGTTTCGCCCACTACCAGCCCTGTAGACCCACAGCTAATGAATTCATAGGTTAACTGCTTCATCTTAAGCTATATTAACTTTAAATATAATAGGCTACCATAGAAATGACACAGCATTGTAATTCATGTAAATTATTTATTTCAAAACCTGTGAATTAGCAACATCACACAATATGTTTCCAAAACTTGACTATATAATTTGTTCTCTCACAACTGAAAATGTGCTTTCCTGGCAAGACAATGACGTGCAGTATTGCCCATGTTAATGTTTTTAGGAACCTTTTTTATTTATATAAGCTTACCTCCCCACATTGTGTCAAATAGGTGATGTCATGATTGTTACGTTTGCGTATAGGCCTATCTCTAGTTAGATTAAAAGCGATACAAATATAAATTTTTCTGAGGTTTGGACGAGAACAGGTAACACAACTGAAACTCCTTCAGTGAAGTGTTGCTGTGTTCAGCTTTAAGTAATTTCAGACGCAACATTTTCACCGTGGAAAATGTATCAACACGTCAATTAGAAACGTGTAAAACAACTCCATCCATATGCTCAGTATAGCCTCGGCCTACAGTCCAAACACACGTCCGCCCGTAAACTAGCTGGACCTAAACCTGCAGCCTAAGTGCCTGTAGCACACGAGCGCGCTCACGAGAAACACATACAAGTATCATTTCTCATCTTTGGCCTTGTATAGCAACCACCAAGTCACGTCATCTTTGATTAGTTATCTCTAAAGTCATCTGATTCATGACTGTCAGTCCACATTTTACCGCCAGGAGACTTTTTTTCAATGTGTCCTCACCCAGGTATTGTCCGCATGGTCTGACCGTTGTGTGTGTTGCAGTAGTGGCTATGCTGCTAATAGGCCCACCTCTTATTTAGGACTTCTACCCGGCCAACTGACTGCATGCTGCCATCGTATTAAACGACAGGTGATGTTAATTGTACAGCTGTTTTTTCTTCTTCTACAGCAGCATATCATGAAGTAAAGGCCTATTTTGATAGATCTGTGTTGGATACGCCTGCAAATGATCGCCTACCCATAATTTGCTGTGCTCTTATTGTGCATATTTAGACCTTAGTACAGCGTAGACAGTTAATGTTTTTAAAAAGACCAAAACATGCAAATGTTTATACGTAGGCCTACACATTCATAGGCTATTTAGATCATTATATATGAGATGATGGTATAATTGTTGGTCATGCCCAAGCTGATTGCAAATAGCTTTAAAATTGTATTAGAGCATTCTAATTTTGCATTTATGTGTACTCCAAAAAAAAGTAACCAATCAACACATTTTTAACACATTTTAATAGACTTCACACAACATATCTTTTATTGGTCACTTGTGAAAATACTGTTCCCATGCTGGTGATACTTTCTCCGCAGTATATCGTCCTTCTTGTCCTCCTGCGCAGACCTTTCACTTGAACCATCTATATGCTACATGTGGCCTTTTAGAACATTTTGCCTAAATTCGTTTGTTCGAATTTGCTACTGCTATATAGCCTATGCATTTATGAGCGTTTAATATTTTTCTGAAACAAACAAACGTTGGCATTCCTTGCAAAACGTATAAGAAAATGATAAATAAGCTTAGTCCTCTATTTTGAAAATAGCTGTAAGAAAGACGCCAGACTTTTATATTTGAGTAATTAAACCAACAATTTATTTGCATGTTAAAAACAAATTAATAATACTTTTTTTCTTATTATTCAATATGGCCTTTACATACTACGGGTTAATCATTTATGTCAATAAAGTCAAATTGAAATAATCATGAGAGTAACTAATATAATGTCTATCAATATATGAGAATTTCACGTGCGTTTTTTTGTGAAACCGTTAGGCTACGTAGATGCAGAATCTCATCTCAAACCACGCACGCCTTCTCCTTTTTATGACCGATGTATCTCGGAGACTGTGAGTGCGTAAAAGCGTTCAGTGTTTAAATTAGACGCTCATTCAGAACTCTTGCAGTCAATATTCGTTATGCACTTCACAAATATCCGTCTTAAAAGTTTAAGCATTGGTCCATAACATTTTATTTAGCTTAAACAAGTTGATTATTATAGGCTACTGTCTGCGATTCTTTGTCGAGTTTTGTGATCTTATTGTTTGAACATGCTTATCATTTTATTTTTTCTGCCTGAAAAAAATAAAATAAAATAAAAAAACTACCACATTGACAGTTTTGTCGGGAAAAGATAAGAAACGTGAAAGTTTCTTCACTGTAGGCGTCCCAAAGGGTGGCCTGAGTGGAGTTCAGTAACATGTAAAGGAAGTCTAACCCAGAAACTACTTCCAATCGGTTTACATTTAACGATGCCTTTAATTTATTCTATAAGCCTACTAGACACTTATAACTCTTAATTATGTCACACGGTGAAATATTAGGACATTTATTATATGTAGAATAATTGTAAATGTCAAATGTTGCTTTGTACTTGTAAATAATAAAGCTTTCCGCAATTCATTGGCCTACAACACTGTAATAATCCTCAAGAATCCTCATAATCCTCTGAAATAATATATAAAGTGTAGGCCAATATTGTGATATGGATAGTCTGAATGCCAAAGGAGAACTAATTATTTATGTTTTATGCTGGCAATTATGAAATAAAATGAAATGACAAATAAATACAAAATAGTATCATATTAGAGCAATAGAAATATTTAAATACATTATTGATAATATAACAAACATTAGGTTTAAAACACTGCAATATACATGCTAGAAATAACTGACGTTCATTTATTGATAATAAGCCGAAGCCAAAATCACGTCTACTCTGCTTATTTAGTCCTGGCGAGGTGAGAATGCCGGATCAAAAGAAGTTAACATATAGTCTCTTCTATAACTTTTGTATTTACCTTAAATCTAATCGTTTAGATTTATTGTATAAAATTATTCAGGGGTGCCCTGCAAAGGTCACGCGGCCTCCTGATCAGCTCCACGGCAGTCATCACTCTTGTCTCACAAAATCAGTAATGTTTGGGGAATTAAAAAAAGGGAGTACATTATTAGGGATCTCATTAAGACAACCCAACATTCACTATTCTAAATTTTAAAACATACTAAATAATAAAAAGGAGGACAATTCATATAGCTTGTTATATCATTTGATGTTCAGCAATCAAAATTATATTACTATGCTGAAACTTTCGCATGCGTTTATCCTCAACTCAGCGAAGCAGCGGCTGGCCTTCATTGTGTCACTCTTTTGTGACGTGCTCCCTGTTTTTTTCTCAACCAGGTGATAAACACGAGTATAGATGCATGCAAAATAGTAAGTAATTCATACATAACTTATTTTAGTTTAACTATGGTGTTGTTTTGGTATGAGACATGTTCCATAGCCTACCTGCGTACAATGCAATATCCCCTTTCCTCTTGGGGCCTATATTGCCCATAAAATGTATCCATTTATAATATAGTCCGTCTTTCTAATCCAAAACCTCACCATGTTACATTTCTTCCTAATTTACTTACCTAACAGTCATATCAGATGCTCCAACAGACCTCAAACAACCTGTCAATGTAATAATCTATCATCAATACGCCTATTTTTCAGACCAATTTTAAACCATGAATATTAATCTGTAAAATCTGTTGTGATTGGATGCCGAAACCACGTCCAATGCAGATTTCAGCCCAAAAAAAAAAAAAAAAAAAAAACGTGTCGTCGCATTTTGTATCAGGCTGCCGCTGGATCACCTCGCAAAGTTTTGCCCTACATCCCAACACCGGAATGCAGTGGCGCTGCTCCAAATGCAGCTCCATTATTATTATTATTTCACATGCACGGCTGTTTGCTCAAGCATGTATTGTGCTTCTGGCAACCCTGCGAGGCAATGACATATATGCTTGGTTGCACGTTAGACACTTAAATGCTGGATGCGCATTAACAATCCGGGATGACATGTAAATAACGCGTCATTCCGACCAAGCGAGACCCCCGTAAACCTACCTTACACCGCTCAGTCCGCAGTGGGCAGCGTCTCACAGACACGACCGCGAGCTGCAGAGGACGAGACGAGGCAAATGGCACATGCGAATGCGCTGGGAGGCCTTTGTGACACCGCAGCAGACCGCTTCTGCCTGCTTTCACAAAATGGACAAGGAACGGCGAGTCGTGGCACAGAGAGAAACACACGCACAAGTTCAACGCCGCACGCTTCACCTCTGATGTCAACACGCACTGAGGGGGAACTCAGAGGACACGCGCCTCCCCTTGGTGCGATCGAGGAATTGCAGCTTTGCCTTCCGGTGGTAACAGGTAGGGCAACAGTCTTTGCAACTGTGAGGGAAGAAAGCAAGTGAGCGGTGCCTGTCGACACCTTGTCCAATTTGGGGTCGATATTATGCCGCGTGTTTCAATCTACACGGCTGAATCTCTGAGGAGATGATCCACGCACACATCCTGCGCTCCGTTCTGTGATGGTGTGATGAGTTTAAAAAGCACATTGGCGCGTCTTACAGCAAAGAGGGCTTCAGATCACACAGTAGGCTAATACATGTTTGTATACCTTGTCTTACATCAGCACTCTATGGGCCCTAATTTATGAGAGTGACATTTATAGGTCTGGTAGAATTCAGCACCACGGAGAGCAGCCAGATCTGAAGAGCATATGTGTTGGTGTGGGTGTATTTTATACTATACACATTAGTTTGTTCTGAGCCTCCCGAATTCAATACAAACACTTATTGCCTTATATACGCAGTCCACGCTGAACACGTTTTATTGGTCAGGATTCAAATGTGGTACCCTGCTAGTTTAATACATTTACCGTTTGAGTTACAGCAACACTGTGTCAAATAGCTCATAAATACACTGTGGTCAGCAGATGTCGCTCTTTGTGAATACTGTCAGTTCAACATCCTGTACCCGCATTCTATTTGGCATAGACTAAACCAAACCATTACAATCATAACTAAAATCATAAGTATTGCTATTGACGATGACCAGGTAATATTGTTGAATTATGTTAGTTCTATAGTCTTGTGGCAAAGTGTTCCCTCGGAGCCATAATATCACGTGAACACATTTTATCATTATATTAAGAACACAGAGAAGGATACTTTCATTGATTTTTCTCCTTCTAAAGTGATTTATATGTTTGTTTGTTTTCTAATTTGGACCCCGTGTTGCAGCTGTTTTAGTTGTATGGATTTAATGCAGTGCTTCAACATCAGTTTTTTTTAGAGGCAGAGCAGCGAATGTGACCTGAATGCAGGGCATGACTTAATGGGATGAGACGCAAAACTCATTCAAAACAGTCTCTTGAAGAATCTGAAATGCTTTCGCAGCCTTAGTCATCGCAGCCATATGATTTTTTTAGGCCTATATATGCGGATGCATTTTTCAACGTGAACCGATTTTCTTATCGGAGTAATGCCTTGGCTACAGTGAGATGCGATTTTGAGGAGGGACGGTCATGGATTTAGGATTCCGTTTGTTTCATTGTAACGTGAGATCGCCGCTGATACAACACCATGGAGTGATTGACATACAGTAGCTGGGTTTCGGGAGAGAGGAGATCGACCCTTTGGTCCGTCGGTTGCCTGTGCCTCAGTGCTCCGATCCTGCGTTTTTGTTGACGGAGCCCCTTGGCAATCGGCATTTTCTCTCCGTCTGTGGCTAGTGGGGAGGCGGAGAGAGAGTCACGGTGGAAGGCGCCGTATTAGCGTTATAGCTGCCGAGCAGAAATATTATTTTTTTTTTTTTTGGGGGGGGGATGAAACGTGGCTTATGTTTTGCGACCGGACTACCAAACTTGTGGTTCACTGCAGCATTTTGCGTCTTTTCCCTCCGCTGCAGATGATACAGAAAACCATCATAGCGGTACCCCACCACTGCAATTTTTGGGCAAAGATAAGAGTGGCGTCGTCTTGCAGTTAAGGCTACTATGGCAGCATAGGGGGGCATCTTCCGGAGGGGAGAATCCGCCAATTCCTCGCTAAGCCTATATCTACGATGCCTTATTATTAACAGAAAGCAGTGACTGGATTTGAAACCCAGCATCATCCCGCGGTTTCCCCCGTTTCAAAGCTGCTGTTTACCCATTGGAAAGCGCTCGAAAAAGCAGTGGATCCCGATGGCATGGACACTTATGCAAGGTCTGCCGCGCTGCCGTGCTACTGGAGCCTACTTGCTGTCTCTTCATTTAACCCAGCTCCATCGCCATCGCCCCGCAGCCGAGAGAGCCCTGCCGCAACGCGACCAGCGACCACCGAGCCAAAGCAGGCGGCATGAGGCTTGATTCAGTACATTTATCCATGCTGGTCATCGGGGTCTCATTCGCCTGCTACTCCCCGAGTTTGAATTCCCTGCAGGACCAGGTTTACAAATCCGCCGTGGTGATCGAGGGCAAGGTGCAGTCTACGCCTGTGAACGTCTCCGCGGAGCCGTACCGTGTGAATGTCAGAGTGCTAGATGTTTGGCCCCTAAACAGCGGGGGTCTGGAGCGAGAACAGCTCGTCACCGTGGGGGAATTTGGATCTGAGGCTCCGTGCACCAAAGTGAAGAAAAACCACAAGTACATTTTTTTCATGGACCCCACTGATGAGCCCTTGGTTTTCAAAGCATCGTTTGCGCCTCGGGACACGAGTGTGAAGAGCCTAAAAAAGGATGTTGGGAAGATCTTGTGTGAGGACTGCGGTAAGTTGATGTATTGTGGATTACCGGTGAAGTCCAACCCGGAAGAATGAACGGTCTGTTAACAGCGCCTGGTTTAGGGCTTTTGGTAACAGCCACTCTGGTGATTTGTGGTTATTTTGGCCACAGACATGGTTTGGAGTCAGTGGGTACCAGATAGGTGCCTAAGGGGCGTCTATGCAGCAATTTTCGACAACTCTCGCAGGCTCCCATAGCCCACATGATCAATCAAACTCTCTTTCTCTCTTTCTCTCTCCCATTCTCTCTCCCCTGAACCGCATCAGACATGCGCCTCGCACTGTTGCTTGTGAGGAATTGCAGTTTGTGTGTATCGAACTGTATCTGCATCTTTCAAACCCGCATTATACTTAAAACGTTGTAGGCACATTGTAATGCATGTTTTTACTTCATATGGCTTCGTATGCAGTTTTGTGTTTCTCCAGATTGTAGCGGTTTCTTATGTGAACATGGAGCACATGCAGTCCATGGACCCGGTATCATTTCAGGACCAGGGACAGCGGCCTGTATCGCCGGTATCACGTGTGGAAAATCACGCTGCCCTAAGCAAACTGGTTCCTAGGCTATATTTAGGCTCCCGCCCAGCTTTAATGCTTTAATACCCCACACTATGGGATAGGTTATCGTAGTCCTGTGTGCACACATGCATCTTCAGTGCAAACAGAGGGCTAGCAGTGTGTGGTGTAGTCCTAACCTGGAACTCATGGGTTGTTGTTGAAAAATACTAAATGATCAACTCTACCACCCACACTTTAGGGTTTCTCCTTTTTTAGATTCATGCACAAGTGGTTCAGGGTTGGACTTTGGTCAGTAGATGTCACCCTTAGGTGGACATTTTAAATCCCACCAGGCACAATTTATTCATGATGCGGTGTTATTTAGTATATCCATTGTTAATGATGGTATTCAACTGTATTTAGATTGTTTCAATGGACAGTAGTTTCTCTTGCCCACATGTCTTGCTGTGAGATTTCACCAATGAAAATCAAGGCCAGTCATTTTGTTTAGGCTATTGATTGAGAACAGTGCAGCATACTGTTGCACTGCTGTTGATGCAGTAGGCTGCACACAAATACTGTCATTAACGTGCATGTGTCCATGAATTCACACACATTTGTGTTTCAAAATGATACATTGTTTAGCAACTTACGGGTTGCTTTGTCAGTAGTTTTGCTAGAGCAACAGCTCAAATGCCACAGAGAGAGTCTTTCCTGCTCTTCACCAGGGTAATATGAGTCTCTATCCTGCTTTAATTATAAAGTAGTATCACTGCAATTGGATCTTAAAAACAGCGCTTGTCACAGAGCCGCTCTCTTACTTGTGTCTACAACTGATGTCCTGTGCTGGTCAGCCTGCAACACAACTTCAAAATGTGAGGCAGCTCATCTTAAATACTCAGAATGTTTTTAGCTAATTAGAGAATGTGTCACACGTATAATAAAACATCTCTTGTACTACCACCGAATGGCACACACAGGTGTTCTTCCACTCAAGTATTGTAGTCTAGAACATGATGTGTGCATCCCTCTTAAATCCTCTTAGCCTGCACTCATGAGACACAAATGCTCCCCTCTCCTCTTGATTTTGCCACAGTCACTCTGGTTTTAAACTCATCATCCCAATAGAGAGGTGACACAAAAGGGACCTTATTACCTCTTGAGTTCCTTGAACAGCCCAAACATCCCCCTTCTGCCACTTAGATAAGCTTATCAGTGACGTGATCAAACTGGCACCGATACCCCACTGTATTACCTGAGGGAGTTGCCACGCCCACTTTCAGGGCCTCCGTTGATCTCTTTTATTTAGTTCAAAGTACCCAACAACATAGCTCATGTTGTATTGGTGGGCATTGTAGTTGAGGGGCTTCTTACTCAGTGTGATTGATCTATTCACTGTATATTCTCTGACCACGCCTCCTCCCTCATCATGCCATTTTAAACAGACAGATAAACAGTCAGTCCCTTGACAGCTGGTCCCTTTGAGTTAATTCATTCAGCAGGGACTCAAGATCAACAATGTTCTGTTTACTGGGTTAGGGTTTCCCTCATATTTAGTCCCCTAACACAGAAACAGTGGATCTATATTTTAGGCCTTGGCCTAAACCTTGAACTGCTGTATAAGCAGCTTTGTCCAGGTCCAGATATTGCTTTCAGGCCCACTTAGCACACATCCCAAACTTGCCTGAAATCCCTCTGGTGCACTAGCTCCCCAGTGTGTGAACCAGGGCACTGAACGTACATACTGTACAGCTCTCAAAGTGATGCAGGTGTTGTGGTCTGGCTGCCTGAAAAACAGCCTACAGTGCTTGCCACCTGCACGCCTTCCTCAGGACTCAGCTGGGAGCTCTGGGTTCCTACCAAAGAAGAAAAGAACGCACCAGGAAATACTTTTCTCCTGCTAGAGATTACAACAAACAAATGCAAACACAGGCTCATGTTAAACTATCTCCGCTCATACTTGCTGCCAGTGTCTCAAGTAGATCAAGTTGTATCTGACTGGAACTGCAACATTATTGTACTGTAAAGTAAAGAGAAAGTGTAGTACAGACTGTAAACATCTCAGTACTGTATCTAAAAACACGGCAGCAAGTATTTCCTGAAAGTCCAGTGCTGCTTTGTGACATGTCATATGAAACAACACCATCATCTTTAAGAGGAAATCAAATTTAATCCAGGCACATGCATACTTGAAATATTTGTTTCAAAGAATAAGACAATTCACATGCAGTGGACTGTATGCTGTATGATTACAGCCACCTGACATGACATTATATGGCCCTATGTGTCAGTACACACTTTGTATTGCCTTGCCTTTTAGGCTGTTGATGAATACATGTTGGTAGGCTTGGTATGAAAACACTGAACCAGGAGCTCGCCGTCTAAACGAGTTAGCATGTCGTGATTATCCTCTATTACCAAACTTTGTTCATTGTGTGCTTTGTACTATGAGACAAAGGGAAAATGACATCTGCCTCAATGAGAGTGGATATGTTTGCAATTTGAACAGAGTCTGACATTGCTGTACTTAGAACTGTAATTGCAAGTGTGTCACATCTACCTTTTTGCCTTCATTATTTAGCATAACAATAGTATTGTTGTCCCTGGCTCAGTCTAAACTAAACCTAAAGTCTGTGGAATGAATGTGATAGGTGAGGTTCCTAGCTTTTTGTCTATCCAAAGACCTCATGGAAGAGACCTACATAATTGCATTGTTTTGTGTGGGGGTGTGTGCAGACTGGTGGGAGCATTGTGTCAGTAAAATCAGTGCAAACACTTGTGCACAGAGAAAAAGGTCATCTGAGTCGAGGAGTAACACATCGCCCTAAAACCGCCTTCATACTTCTCACTCTGCAGATGTATTTATTGCTCATTAAGCCCGTTTATGTCTCTGAAGTAGATGAATGCAACACTGTTCTTGTGAATGCACACTCTATCATTAGTCTGTCACTGTGTGGTCTCATTGTGTGCACATAGCAGCTGCTGCATTGAGGTGGGGGACAGGCCGAATATTGCCCCAAGCTGTGCATTTTTCTGTGAATTGAGAGACTTCCTTAGAAGAGCTAGACATAGGACATGAATGACAGCTACTGATGGCTACTGGGTTCTGCTGTTAAACCACAAGTTTATCCAGCAGAACAAGCATTTACCGGCTGGTCATTATACTTGGATAGCGCACTCAAGGGCAATGTAGAAAACAGTTGTTGATTGTGACAAAGGCACTCATTTACTGTATTTCACCACCAAGATTATTGTAGAACAGGATGTGTTTGTTTAGATAAGAATGATTGAAGTGTTTTCAACTGTCAGTGCTGTAGTGTCTCTAGCCCAGGGCAGAGGAACAGGCTAATGAGATTATCCAGCAAGAAGCATGGATTTGTTTCGACTGTATGTTTGTCGGGATTGTTTTATATGTTCACTGGGTCCTTTATGTAGACTTTTGGCCCTGGGGAATCGCCGCTGCTCTACTCTGACAAGACAGCTTGATGTATATTTATAAGATGTATGAAAAAAAAGGGCATGGCCATTTTCAGTAATTTGCCCCTCATTTTCCTCTCCTATTACGCATCTTCTCACAATCACTCAGTCTTTTACTCCAAATTTCTAAAGACAGACTTTCAGAAGCTATTATTATGACAGAGCGAGCATGTTGGGTCTCTCTCTTTTGTGTCAACAAATGTCACAATTCTGAAATGATGGATGTGTTTTCATGTTAGAGTTGAGGTTTAGTGATTCAGGGGCATGGTTGATACCTGTTTGCAGAGCACAGATTTGTGCGTTTTGCTGTTTTGGTAGTAGTATTGTGTAAGCCAATACTTTGTCTAGTCCACAGTGTCAGTTGATTCATTATTTCTGTAAAGCATTGTGAAGCTCTTAAGAAGGATGCATGTTAGATGACTAATGCAGGAGTGAGGAAATTAAATTCATGTTTTGCTCCAACTTTGGTCTTCTCAGCATTTACTTTGAAGCACTGCACATTCAGCAGTCCTTTCAAATTGCATCAGTCTAGGATTCATTATCCATCTGAAAATTCAGGAATGTTTTGGATCAAATTCTCTTTCTTTTTATAGAGATTTGTTTTATCAAAAAATAAATGATGCTCAATTTACAGTGCAGTTAGGTTCATAAACATTTCCATTTGTGCTTGTATAAAGGAATAAAAGAAAGGAAAAATAAACATAAACGGACACGCAAATGTACTTGTGGAAAAAAGGTAAACATATTATAAACATAACAATGATACATCAACTCATGCTCCCCAATATCCACAGTTTGGGGTCCTGCCTAATTTACAAATCCTGTTATCTTTAACATTAATGCAATTCTATGTTTCCCAAATTCTTCTATCATTGGGCAATTCCAAAGCATATATAGTAGTTTCCTTTTGTCATATTACATCTTTGACACATGGGAGAAATGTTGCTGTCATCTGACGGGGGTGTGATGATATTTAAGTATTTTAAATTGAATTTGCCTATGCATCGTGGAAACTGATACAGTCTGTGCCTGCTCTAATATATGTTATGAATCTTATTCATCATAAGAATAGCCTAAATCTGTTTCCCATTTTCATTTTGTGGATGTTTTGTCATCGTTAATGAAAGCATCTGCATGAGACGCCCCTTGCTTTCAAGTTACTACAAAGTAAACCTGTTTGCGTCATTGTTAGACGCTCAGAGAAAATGCTCCGGGAGTGTTATGACGTAGTAAAAAGGCCGAAAAAACATACAGGGAGGCTCAAACAAACACAGGACAACCTGGAGACCAGTGTTAGGGGCCGGTGTTACATTAGTGATGTTTGTGACTTGTTTTCTGCTTATGTTGCGTTGTTTACATTTCACTTAGTTCACATACTTATTTTAGGCCCAAACATGATGTTATTCCTCAAACTAACTAGTGTTTGAATTCACAGCGATTTAGTGCGACCACACACTGGGTAGCCCAGTTAAAGTTACGCCAAGGGGTCTAACAAAGCGTCAGTATGTGACGAGATGGAATGAGAACATGTCGT
This sequence comes from Cebidichthys violaceus, assembly GCF_023349555.1. Taxonomy (NCBI): domain Eukaryota; kingdom Metazoa; phylum Chordata; class Actinopteri; order Perciformes; family Stichaeidae; genus Cebidichthys; species Cebidichthys violaceus. The sequence continues at coordinate 5,557,905 of NW_027176373.1, forward strand.
GATACTATATAGCAGATGTTAGTCCTTTAGTTGTTGTTGTACGTAACCTATTGTATAGGTATGTTTCAAAAGAGGATTTTTTTATGGACCTAAAGCCCATGCAGTATAACTATTTGTCTTAATATCTCATACACACACTAAATTTGATACTGAAGTGCTGCACAAATGCTGTAGCGTGTAGTAAAGTGTGCTATAGCCATTGTGCTTATATGTGTATTATCTGCTGTACAGCTGAAACTAATACAGCCCTGCGATAATCAGGTGTGTGTATTGTTAAGAGGATCTAGTCTGTAAAGTTATATGCAGTTAGTTAAGCTGCATGTCATTCACTGTCCTAACACTCTTACCAAAATGGTATTTCATTTCTAGGTTTGTATGTAAAAATACCATTGATAGCTTTGTGTAGTTTACATGGTATGTTCCTCCATTCCGTTTACCCACTCACAGTTTTGGAATTGTAACAAGTAGCAGCTCGACCCCTTTGTTCGATTTGATTTGACTTTTAAAATGTTGTTAAACACAAGTATGTGAAATCTGTGGCATATAAAAGTGAGAGCACATAAATAACATAGATGTGATCAGTATGAGTAATGAGCTTTGTCTAGGGCTAGGCTAACCCGTGTTTTTTTAATTTACAGGCCAACCTAACATTGTGCTAGTTAATATTAAAGCCAGCACACTAAAGCAAAGTCCCACAACTGCAGTGTTAGATGTGTAGAAATATAATTCATTTCAATAGTTTGTAAAGAGCACAATGTAACTTAACAGTTGCCTCATACATCCAGCTAACGCAAGGCAGCATAATCATTCATTTGGAGTCGTGTTTCTTGCCACTTTATGAATGTAAGTCCAATATTAATTCTCCTTGTGTGTTTGTTTTGCTCTTTACCAAGTTCGGCATTTGGGTTTGAGCCTGCTAGGTGGTTCTGCAGTAGCTGATTAGTCGCTAACTTTGTCCGTCTCCCGTTTGGTGAAGGGAAAGTGGTGTAATGGTGGCGTAATTTGATTTATTGAACCTTTTTTGGTAAGAACAGCTACCTTGCAGGCTAGCCATTAGGAATTGAGGACAAGGGGACACAATCTTCCAAATTGGGCCCCTCATTCATACTCATTCCAGGTCATTTCATTTGATAGCATGTATCTTCTCTCTAGCTTTAAACTGATCCTCCCACTGCAGGTTTTATTTTAAAGTCTAGCTACTCACCTTGGCCACGTTCCGCTTCGCCTATCATACCTCGTGCTCCTTCACATTTTTTTGGGCCAGAAATTTGACCATGGCCTCACTGCTACTTTCATTTTCTTGTTGTCTCTGTACCTTGGCGTTTCTTTTTTGAGCCCCTGATTTTTGATGAGGGATTTTGACTTAGGTGGTCAGGCAGCAGTTTACTTTAAATCTTTACATTAGCGACATATGTGTGTTCTGCACAAGCGTGTGGTCGAGTTTCGACCGGAACATTTTCACAATAACAGCGGCGGGTGCGGCATCAGAAAGTGGAATTGTGTTTTATGATAACAATACATTTGTTTATCATGTAAATACATACAACTTGTATTGTCAGTGATATAAGTCAGAAAGTCAAAATTGTTGTACTTTAGGGGTCAACTTTAGATCTTTGCATGGGCCCCCTTGGCCTTGGGCCGGGGTCGTCTGTATCCTTTGACCCCCCCTGACTCCTGGCCTGCCTGGTGCTACTGGAGCAGTAAAGTGGACCAGTGATGTGAATTTTTCAAGAAACCCTCTGTTTTGTTTGCCATTAGCAGAATACGTAGTTTGGACAGACAAGTCATCTTAATGACAGCTACAGTGATGTTAAATAATCCCATGTAGCCAGACCTCTGTTTTGTTAAATTCACAGTGGTTTAGAGAATTGACAGCACTATAGTTCTTTAGAAACCTAATGCAGTATCTTTATTTGAGTCAGATTGACAATAGAACTTTCAGTGTACAGTTTGACTTGTCATACCAAGACAAGCACAGGTGTAACAGGTATCAATGGTCGCTCTGAAGTTCCAGGAAAATCTATAAACTGGGAGCTCTGGGTTCCTGCCAAAGAAGACAAGTAAATGATCTTTTGATGGAGATAGATTACAACAAATATATGCAAACACAGGCTCATGTTAAACTAACAAATCTGTCTTCTCATACTGGCTGCCAGTGTCTCAAGCAGATCACGTTGTATCTGATTAATATGATTATATTCAGTTTTATTACCTTTTTATTCCAATTTTAATGTTATATTAAAAATGTTACATCTATATTGTTTCGAAGTTCATATTGGGTTGACGGAATTCCGACAGGAATTGTGTGAGATTTGTGGAGATTTTCTGGATTACACTCCTGAAACACCAAAAAGGAGAAAGTGAAAACAAAGTTGTGTTTTGATAGACAGTGGGCTAAAAACCTTGGATTATACTTGACATACTGATATCACAACAAAGATCCACGTGAGATGAAAAACGACTCCCTTTGATGAGTTACAGCCCTGTATGCTTATGAAAGCTCTGGATATGACACAAAACTAAGTTGTCATCACTTCCTAATTCTGCTCTAATGTGCTTCACCACAGAACTAAAACACTACCAGCCGTTATGAGTGGTTTAACATGAGTTTAGTTCTACATGAGTGGTTTAACCACTCTACTGTGACAAATATTTTCCACACACTTTTCTATTTAACATGTTCTTTGATTTCACACACTCCAAAGCAATGCTTTGGATGATTATGAATTGACATGCTGTAATACAGAACTATGTCTGGGGTCATGGGGAATAATGGGATTACTCTAAATTCAGCCAGATAAGAACAATGAGAACAAGTCTGCAATGCAGTTGAAGGCTTGTCATTTTATTTCAAATTTCAATACATTTTTTAAAGAACTTATATTTCTCAGATCTTGGGGACTGGTGAGGTAACAGTCTGCAAAGGACCATGTCAGTGAAAAGGGGGCCAATAGTTTGATCGTTTTCTTAGTTAAAACCAATGGCTCAATAAGCATCGTGCATTTAAAACCTTTTAGCCCCTTACAGTGTTCACACATGTATTAATAACCAATAATAATGTTTTTTGTATCAATTTCAGGTTATCAATAGAAAGTTGTGTTCTATTTTTTAAGTCATTTTGTAGGTACAATTATTAGCGCAAACATGGAAATATATTATCATGAATGTGGTTGATATTTTCTCAGTTCATCTGCTTGTGTTTCATTAAAAGAAACCCTGTTGTTTTATTCAGTGCACCATCATTGGTATATGGTACAGCTGCAACACTGCAGCTTGCAAACAGCTGGAGGAAATCAGACAGAGGAGCAGGATTGGGTCGGCTGCTGGTGGTGAGAATGCAGATTAGTTTTACAGTTAGTACATAATGTCACAACCAATAATCTCCATTAATCTCTGGCTTAAATTCATAAAATGGGATGAAAGCTGCTTTTGGAGCAGCAAAACAGAATTTTGACTATTTTCAGGGGGGGGACATGTCTTACGGGTTTGGTGATAAAATGGCATTTGGATTTGTCTGATGCTATCAGTATTATGGCATGAGATCATTTGGTATTTGTGTGCGATTCCACAGCTGCATCCACAAGGCCTCAATGAAGAATATACCTTGTATCAACGTAATGATGGCTTTTTTTATGTGGACTTTAAAAGATGACCTTGATATGCCTGTGGGGAGATGAAGACAGCTCATGTAAACATCTTGAAGCAATTATTTTACCATGTTACTAAGATCTTATCTATTTGTGATGGATTACTGTGGGGTCTAACTTCATTATTTGAGGGTTGTTTGGACATTTGATCACTACTATGAGTATGCCTTTCAATCACAGATGTCACAAGTTCCATTATCTGTGAAATAACTTGAGGTTTACATGACATTTCTAGAATATCTAGAGCATCAAGCTGTATTTACATCCAGCCTTCACTCCCTTAATCTCATCTCTCAGATAAACTGTTGAACAGAAAACACAGTTCCTTGCATTGAAGTTGCAAGCACAATGAAAATACACTGTAAAAATGCATAGATATTTTGTTAGTTGCAGAACTGAAATTGATGATAAAATTCATAATCCTTTATATAGTTTAGCTATTTTGACCTTGTCTCTACTGTTACTGCCCATCAGCAAGCAGCTGTTTGTTCAGTAACAACCAAACCTCTATTTACTAACTATAACTGTAATCTGAAATGACTGAGAAGAATTTACAGTAAATGTCAGACTAAACAGAACAGGGGTCCAACAAAAAACATTGCAGTATTTGGCTTTAGCCTCTGTGATCACAGTTTACACCCCGTCTCTCTGCTTTTTCAACAATTAGGACTCCATTTTTCAGCCCACTGAAGAATGTTGCCTTCACCACAATGAGGCAGTATATGATCAGGATCAGGAAGCAGGAGAAACACCGAAAAGTTGAAAGGGATGAGTCCGTTGGGAATGTCACAGCAGTTGTTAGACTCCCTGCCCCTGTGGCTGGAGCTGTGTAAAAAACACTCAAAAGCCCACAGTCACGGCACAGGCTGTGAGATATGCACAGGATAACAACTGTGAAAGCTACTGCCATTTGGATTGTATTTCGTTCACAAAAGGAAGTCATCTTTCTGGTGTTACTGCTATGCTTTTACTACTGCAGTCGGCTATAAACCGGTGTGTTCTTATGACTAAACTAACCATAATGTTGTCCCTCAGGGAGAAGCCATCATGTACAGTGTTGGACCGAGGTCAAAAAGATGTCCAGTAATAACTCTGAGCGGTTGTGTAGATAGAAAAACCCTAGGCTGCCTCCAGTGCTGTATATTTTAACCAAAAAACAAAGGATCAGTAACTTTTAAATACAACAGTATTAGAAAAGATTATTACATTTGAAACATGATGTCCTGAATACAGTTTTCTTTCTTTTTTTAATTTCAATAAACATTCAACAAAATAAGGCAAGTGCCAAACATTAAAATATCACTGCAAATGAATCACAAAAAAACGTAAACGCTGAACATCAACCTGCTTTATAATAAGGCCTTTTCATTTTCCCAACCTGATACAACTGTTCAATGGGTTTATATTGGCCTGCACTTTACGACTTGTATCCTTCTGCTTCGTGAAGGCAGTTTAAGTTTACCCTGCCTTTTGAATCATTCAGTAATTTGCAGCTATCTTGGGCTGCAATACTCTTCCTTTACAGGCTGCAGCCAGTGCATGTAATTAAATATTTAAAATGTTTTTTTCTGTGCACAGCATGAAAGATTGTTGGCAAAATTAACCCCTTAAAGTCACAAATAGTAACAGAATCAAACAAGAAATCAGGGAAGATAAAAATAGGCAAATGTACTGTACAACTAATTTAGGTGTACAGAAAAAAAGGCCTTTTTGTATTTTATGTATTTTATTTTACTGTAGTTTAACATGACCATGAATTTGTCATTTTGTAACCAAAAAACAAATCAATCATTTACCTCCATTTATAAAATATTATTTTATTTTATTTTATTTTATTATTATTCAGAAAATAAAGTATTTTATGCCCTAAAGTTCTACTACATATATGTGACTGAAGGATTGACTAATATTTGGGTTAAAACGCTGCTAATAATTTCTTTCCGGGCTATTAACATTCTATCATATGCATTTGGCTTTCTTTACATCTATTGACCGCTCCATTATTAACCCTGTTATTAATCCGGTTATCCAGCTCTGGATCAATGCATGTAAATGGCATAACTCTGAAAAGCCTGATCTGAAACCCGAAGCCGCTTTGCTCCCTCTAATATGAAACTGGTTACTGTGGCATGTGAAATCTTTTTCTACCCACTGGTGGTGCTTGTTATCTCTGCAAACTCATACTGACGCAGGGTTAGATTCACAGTTGATGGATACTTTTTATGAACAGTATAATTGCCCATAACACCAGGCTTGTTGTTAGGACTGTCAAGATCACACAAATTACTGTTGAGATCAACATTGTTTTGGCATGTTGTGAAGTAGAAGTAACCTACTATTGCTCCGTCCAAGGAGGGAGGGTGAAGCTGGCGGGCACACATTTTCATGTTCTTTCACTTGTAGATCTTTCTAGCTGTGGGCGTAGCACCACAGAAAACACATTCCATAATATTCCATAAACTGGTTTATAGATGTCAGCAGTGATCCTCAAACGCAGGGTATCAAAGGTTTGTGTAAACAGCTTAACATCGTCAATGTCAACCTCAGCTTTAGTTTATTTATAGTGCAATGTCACACACAATTTTAAAGAATAAGTGCATTGTCTTGTTGCCAATGTCAATGAAGGACACAAGTTAAAACTTGAGCAATGTTGCAATTTTGGTATGCTATGTGTCTACATTTCTGATGCGTGTTTGTGCATCGTATTGTGTTCGGTGAGAGGCGCTTTGGTGATGCTGTTTAAAAGTGTAAATGTAAGTCAGCCTTGTTTAGAATATGAAGTTTGCAGAATTGATTCATTACAGCAGTTTGTGCATGAAACCTGCTCGTCAGTTATTCAGTTGGGCTTCTTCAATGCAGCGGCTCCTCACCAAGGTGTCAGGTAGATTCACAGGAAGCAGCGTGACACTGCAGGACAGTGCAGGAGATAGCCTTTTCACTGCAGACACATTCTCTGGCATTCATTTACCATAGGCCCCCAGGCCACTTCTTCACTCTCACCAGGCACCACTTTCTGCGTCAACTCCTGGTTTTATTGGCATATTTGAGAATGTCATGTTAACGGCATGAACGGCGGTGTTTGGGCCATTTTTTACATCATGGTATGATAATACAGGAAACTGAGAATTTACTGGGACTGGCATTCTACTTATATTCAGATACAAAACTATGTTTACCCAAATATCCTACCTTTACGACCTTTTTTAAAACATCAGTTTTATTTGTCTGCATCAAGTTTAGCTTCAGGGAGTTTCAAAATGTACGCACACAGTTTAAGAACATTTCTTCACAGGTCTGTGTAGATGCTTGCCAGTGCTTGGGTGTGTTTTTCTTTGGGTAATTGTCTAAATTTCAATGCATTCGCTGTAATTCTGTGTCTGCAAGCTTATGCATGTTTTCCTACGTCAGTGGTGAGATGGCTAGTTTTTCTGCATTTGCGTTGCATGATCAGCGCCATGTAGTCCGGGAAAAAAAATATCATACGTTGAAGTGAGTGTTTGTCCAAAAGTATAATATACCTGTCTTTTATAAATGTCCAGAGAAAGCTGACAGTGTCCATGACAGGAACTTCAACGAAACGATAGGGAACAAAAGGACCATGGGAAGGGCAACTGTGTTTGTGTGCAGCGTGCCGAAGTGTTGAAAAGAGGGGCTGCTGGCACTCCCGCTGGGCGCCTCCTGGTGTGTTTAAGGGACGTGTCCGGCCATGTTCACCCCACACACACAGCACATATCCTGAGAGAAGGTTTGTTTCCTCAGGTATGTTGTAGGTGTGGATTGATGTGTGTCTTAACATGAAAAGACTTTAAACAGAATGGAATGGCTTGTTAGCAGTGTTTGGAAGTGGACCAAGGGAAAAATCATGTTTCCCTCAATATTGAAGGGGTCTCCTACATTGAGCCAGAGCTTTGTTTCAGCAGACTCTAGAGAAAACATGCTTTCATAGTTGAGCGGAGATGAATTGCCTAATTCTGTGGTCCGTGATTGAGCGATACCTTCCTCAACGTAACACAGAGGAGGAGCTGATGAAAGATTATGACGCTGCTGCGTCATAGAATAACTTGTAAACAACTCAACCCACACATTCCTGGATATTTACAGTATGTTTGTGGATATTTAGACACATTTTGATTCACCGTCGTCCCACTACAGGATGACCAGATACTTGACACCCACAGAGACCCATGCTGTCTGTGCTCCTAAAAAGCTGTGACGCCATCAAGTTGTAAATCCTGGAGCTCTTCCAGAGTGACTGATTTGGGAATAATAGCAAAAAGCCCCCACAGGGGCTTCATCTATATTCATAAGGAACATACTTAAACTTCCAAAACAACACACTTGACGGTTAAATTCACATGCAAAGTACAAGGGACAAAATACCGTTGCTAATTTAGACAATATTAAGTTCTGATAAATAAAGATAAAAGCATGCGTGTCCGTCTGTGATTACTCCGGCATGTATGTGTGCGTGGGTGAATGTTTTGGTAGTAGGCTGTTACTCTATCCTTTACCCTTGCTTTCTTCTGACCTTCCACCGGTGCTTCTGCTCATTATTGTGTTGCTCTAATCTGGAGGGGACAGGACTGGGTGCAGAAGTGTATTTATCTTCCTGCACAAATAGGACCTCTTTCCGTCTGGTCCCTGCTCAGCTTGTTGTTGAAAGATAGTGAGCAGCGTAGGCAAGCTTCAGTATATGCGTGTGTTTGTGTGTGGGTGCGTGCGAGCGAGCGCGTGCACGGGTGAACTGAGATGTGTCCCAGCTGGCCCACAGACCAGCACACTAACCATCACCTCACTGCAGCAAATGCAGACAAAAGAGGAATATGTCCCTTGTGATATTGATAGCCCTTAACTCTGGGGGTGTTTTACCCTAAATGAGAAAGCAACATTCCTCACAGAGGTCTGTTGGAGTTGTAAAAACTAGTAAGATCAGTGTTACAGAAAGTCCCTGTAGTGTGAGCCCTGTTTCCGCTTTTCCTCCATCACATCTGTTGGGATGTGTACTTTTGCTACGCATTGTCTAGGCATGTTTCTTTTCATTCCCTTGTTGTCTCCATGACATTAGGATTGCAAGCAGGCAGTTATCATACAGCCAATGGCCAAGGGCCAGGAAACCGCTGTAGGCAAGCCAGCATTGCACAAACAAAGAAAAGAAAGTAGCATGAAAAATAATACTAAGGACATCTTCTCCTTTTATCCTGTGAAAAGTCTGTAATGCCTTACTGATAAAACTATTGGCCAACAGTTTGAGTTCATTTTTTGCGGTCAACGAGTTGATACTCAACCTGTGCTCCCCTCAGTCTGCAAATATGGTTTTGTATTTATTACTGTATGCCATTTGAGCAACAATTAATACTCTGTTGGCTAAAACTCAACTATTAGATTTTAGGCTAAAGCTTTTGCACTGCTCCTCCTTCGCTAAGCTGCTCAAACCGCAGTGGCTTGCCTATTTAGAACAATTACAGCTTTAGCTAGCTTTAACCTCCTTCTTAGTACCGGGGTTGTCAGTCACTGGTGCGCTTGGCGATGAACTTAACTGCTTCTGGAGGGGTGGTGAGGTTTTTTGTGGGCCTCTGCAGTCATCCTGTCGCTCTGAGATGACCCAACCATGGTTCTGGCTTCCTGTCAGCCATGTCTGACTTGCCAGAGCACAGTGTGAGGCCATCCTGGCACGATCCACTGAGGCCACTCTCTTGCCCACATATCAAGCTCACTCAGTTTGAGACCGCCTTGATCTGGGCTTATGCCGCCAAAGCGTGATCTAAGCTTACACATGCGTAGTGGCCTGTTTTCCAGGAAAAGCCATTGGTGAAAAACAAACAAAGAGATAAGACAGACTGTTGATAAGCCCAAGCTCAGCCATGAGAGGCAAAAAGCAGAAATGCAAATGATTTGACCAAGAAGCTGCTTTCACTCTGTGTGACACTCCTCACAGTGTCCCCATCATGACATGTTTATGCTGCTCTAAAAGCACATTCTGGAGATAACAGACAAGTGCAGAGCGCAGAAGGAATTTGATTTGATTTGAAGAATGCCAAGCAGAGAGCGGATGCACGCATGTTTTTGAAGGGGGGGTTACTGATAAGAGCACAACCTTCCCTTGTTTTGCCTCATTGTAATTTACACTACTGCAGTTTAAAGTAGATTTTAGACATGTATGAAACGCTTACGAATGACTGAAGTGACTTTCATCATGGACTTATTTCAATCCACAATTTAAATGTTTTTTTTACTATTGTAGTCATGGGTCTGCTCGAACAAATTTGTGAAGGCTGGGGAATCTTTCCAGAGATTAAGTCATTGGATTGTGTATAATACAGGGTCATTGTGTCCAAGTGTGCATGTTCAGACAGTACAAATGATAATACTGTATGTATGGCTGTTCTGAACATTGAACATCTCTTTTAAGACTCTGTAGCTTCTTGGATTTTTAGTCACATATTTTTATCACACATGATATGCAATGACGACATGTACGATGATTCAAAAGTTTAGTCAGTTTTTGAATGACGAATGTTTGCGCAATGGAAAAAAAACACACACACGCAACAAGCCTGCTGTTATGCTGTGATTCAGATGAGGTGTCTTAAAAGTCTGTTTAGCAATTGAAATACAAGGGAATGGTTTGTATTAGGTCCATCAGGAGTGGAAATCAGGTCCATTTTGAATGCATCAATGACCCATGTGCTTCTTCTATTTACACGTGGATGCACCTGTGTGTTTGTATGCGTATGCGTATGTGCGTGTTTGAGGGGGTATGTTTGTGTTTGAGTGTGACAGTGTATACTTTGTTGGCCTGAGGACACTTAGATTGAGTGCGTGTTGTTCTCTCTGGTGAGAGCACACATATGTGTTTGCATGAAGACCTGGTTCTATGTGGGTGTGTGTTTGATAAACTGTGAGAGCATGTGGGAGACTGTTTGTCTATTCATCTGGGTAAGAGCAGGAGAGAAAGAGCAGAATGAGGAGGTGGAAGAGATCTGCTTCCAGCCTCTATCTTCAAGTCAATCTGATCACAGTCACACAAACCTCTTTATCTCTCCCTTAGACTGAAGGGAGGGAGACAGGCAGAGAGAGAGAGAGAGAGAGAGAGAGAGAGAGAGACAGACAGACAGACAGACAGACAGACAGACAGACAGACAGACAGACAGACAGAGAGGAAGAAAAATAAATACGTTTTAAGGAGGAAAAATACAGAGGGAAAGAGAGATTCAATCAGGCGGCCTTAAGAAGATAGAGCAGATTTATTTTTTTGTTTAAGAGGATCATCAAAGTCATGCTCAGACAGCATCTGTCATTGAAGATTTTTGTGCTATTTGGGTATCACAGAAATAAGCTATTATTGTCCAAATGAGAGGCTCTTTGTTATCAGTGAAGAGAGATATAAATGAAGATGTAGCACGTCAACTTTGATACAAAGTTTTATCACCAATGTTAACCAGCAAGGGGAACATCATTTTACAGTGTTCGCTACTGTAGCCAAAGTGGAAGTTGAGTTTCAACTGACATCCTCTACACACACATAGGACTCATACAGGGCAGGCTCTCTCTCGCACACTTCATCATTCAGCCATGACTGATTGCAAAAAGAGGCGTCAATTTTCAGTCATAAAACTGAAAAGCACACAATTGTGTCTCAGCATGGGCGTGTCCGTCTGTCTGCCGGCAGAACAAGAAATAGTAAAAAAAAAAAAAAAAAATCTAATAAATCAACATGAGCTTAATTGCAGGTCTGACTCAAATATATGGCTGTCATTTGTGATGCAGCTCTGGCAGCCATCCAGATAAGGAAGATGATCAGTAAGAGTTTGGAGGCACAGAGATCACATCCGGCAACGGGGCTGTGTGTGTGTGTGTGTGTGTGTGTGTGTGTGTGTGTGTGTGTGTGTGAGGCTGCCGTGGTGCTGGCCTGTTATTGCAGTATCATGCCCCATTGGCTGATGAGTTGCTATGCTCATCACTTGTTCCTCTCAGCCCCAATCAAACCTGTCACAATATGAGTCAGCGTGGCCGTAAGTGGGAAAGATGCCTCTTACCATTAGATCAATCAGTTATCTGACACATCGGTCAGATTTTATCCAGCAAGGAGCCACATCTGAGCGCAGGGAGAGGCTCTGGTGGTGTGATGTGCTCATGAATGGCTGGATAGTGACAGATGGAGGCTGGGATAGAGCTGGTGAACTGAACAAACTGAGAGGCTAAAGAGCTGAAATCTCATTTTTTCAGTGGCCTTGAGAGTGGAGCATGCTCAGTGCTGATGTTTGTCATGTCTCCCTCTCCGAGATGCTACTGCAGTGCTTCCCAGCAGGCTTGGCACAGGCTTACCCGTGGACATCTCTCTCTTATGGAGCGATACAGTGGCCAGGCTGCAGCTGCTCTGTGGATACCGCTCTCTCTGTGTTTTCTTTGTTTCGCTCTCTGTTTCTCGGGTTTTCGCTCTGCCTCTCTTCACTGCTCTCCCGTGTTACCTTTCTTTTATTTTATGCCACTCTCACTCCCCCCCCTCCCCCCATTGTATGTCTTACACATTATCTTCTACTTTCTCGCTTGCGTCCTTTTTTTTGGTCTCTCTCCCCCTGTCTCTCATCCTCAATCCGCCCTTCCACATCTCTCTCACATACTCTAGTTGCTACCCTTAAGACTGTGGTTACCATGGTGACAGCAATGTGCTGCGGAAACGTCAAAGAGCTGTATCCACCCAGGATCACTTCCTTGTTTAACACTTAAATGCTTTCTTGCCGTTTTCTCTTATAATTTTTAACCAAACAGCCATGCTTAATTTGAATTCGCCCATCCGTTGGCTGTTTTGTAAACGAGAGACGGTGGATGTGATGTCTGGTCCTGATCTCAGCTGTTGCTGAGCAGAGTCATTAGTAACACTCACATTTGGAATCTCAGTTGACCTTGAGAATAAAGCCCCTTCCTCGGGCCTCCAGATGTCACCGACACCGATTTGTGTCGTGTCTCTGTCTGTAAGGGGGCTTCAGCAGCCTGCCCAGTGACACAAGTCCTGTGTCTCATGTTTTGCCATTTATACAGAGAGCCACTTGCACAGACTCTATACATTTAAAAAAAAATCAGCAAGACTGGCATTATCAAGCAGTATTGTATTTATGTGTTTAACGCACTCTCCTGTCTGTACTACAACAGATAACTGCTGCTGGATGTGCAGCTTTTTATTTAAGTACATCGGGCAGCCTGCATGTGTTGTTCCAACATCACACCTCAGTGCACGCTGAAGCAGATGCTTTGTTGAAAGGTGAATATTAGCAGGTGGGGCTGTTTTCTGTCATCTGATGAAGAGGACATTATTATCATTACAAAATCTCTTTTTCACACTTTTAAACCTTCCCTTTTTCCTTCCCTCCTTTCTTTTTCCCCCTTGTCCTCTCCATTTATTTATCTTAGAGGTTGTCCCCCCCCCCACACCTCACCTCACCTCTGATAGTCAAGACTGCAGACATGTGTTAAAAGCAGGCACTATACACTCCTTTAAGCCTCTGCCACCCACCAGCCCCCACCCCTATACACTTTGTTGGCAAAAAGGCAGACAGATGTAAACAACACAACCTAATGGCTGTTTAGCCATTATGTCTAAAAAGATAAACTCTGGTGCCTGTGAAAGGGCAGGAGTGCTGTTGAGCTGTATCAATGTGATGATGTGCAGGTATGCTGTTGTTAGGAGGGAGCTGCTCAGCTCCATCATACAGGAAAGCTGTCTCCCCTTTTTTTTTTGGGGGGGGGGGGGGGGGCAGCGAGGAGGGATTAGGAGGCAGGCAGAGATGGGGCCTGTGGAGCATTTATGAGCAGAACTTTTAGGGCTTGGCCTCATTTTTCTTTTTTTCTTTTTTTTGTGTGGATGTGCTCCTCAAGTGATGCTCCTCCCACACTGGCCCACTGTGCCCCTCCACCTCCAGACCCTGATCCGAGGATGGCCCACGGCTGTTGAAAAACAGCAGATGCTTTTGAGTAGACTAGAAAAAAAGAGAAAGAGATTTAGATGCACATGTCCATGACCATATTTGTGTCTGGGTGTGAAAAATGGCGTTCATTTCAGACGCTTGTTGTAGTCCACAAGCTCGTATACGAAAGCTCAATGTTCACACATCTCTTCACACAATCTTGAGAACAAAAAGAAAATGAAATAATGATAATTCTACTACAGTGTGCAGTCTAATAGGAACCCATTGCCTTCCCCTTTCCTTGTGTATGTGCCTCTACTTTTTACATATCCATGTTTTATGTAACTGCCAAGTGGGACACAGCTGTGGCAAGTTGTGTTCGGAGAACTCACACATTTTAGCATCCATACTGCTACATGATGCACATTTTAGAATTCTTCACAGTTCAGCAGCAGCTCGGCAAGTTTGCGAATACTTTGAGACAAGAGCTGCATATTGATGTCCAAACTAACCTTGAGGTTAACCTGTTCCCAATGCTCCTGCAGCTATATGTACAGTACACCCTCATAACTCATGTCAGCTAATGTTACATTTCACTAATTTGCATCTTGTGAGGCTTTGCTTGAAGACACACGTGGGCTCTTGAAGGAGCAGGTTGAGAAAAGCTGTGAGCGGCACACAGACGGTCTAAATCTACATTCCATCATCCTGAAAGTGCCATTTCTTCTGTCCTGACATCACAGATATACTCACATTTCTGACATATACATAAACCACACTCCCACCCAGAGACACACGGGCCTGGGAACAAGTCTCATCTTGTTGAATAGTAGAGGAGGAAGTGAGTGTTGAGGTTGGGGGGAGATAGGGCGGCAGGGGTAGCTCTCTGACACATCATGGCCCCTGCCAGCTCTCGGTTACCTCTGCTGACAGATTAGATCATCGAGAACAGCCACCGGGAGGAGAGGAAAGAGCAATTTGTTTGTGGAGTAGGAAAAGCCCTATATTGGACCTGAATGGCGTGTCAAACCTTGCCTTCGGTTTGACCCCTCCAGTTTTGTTGCCCACAGATGAGGCTTATGCCATTGAGTGTGCTGACCTGTTGAGACATGACCCTTCTGCTGCCCCCCTTTCCAATCCCTGCTTCTGACGCCGCCTCCGAATAAACGTGAAGTCTCCTCAGAGGGCTGAACTGAGACAAACCCTGGAAGGGCCCCGCAGATGACTCATCTACAGATTTCTTTTTTCACTCTGCTGTAGTTTCGATGCATTTTTATTTTGTTGCCACTTAGGACAGCCGAGTTCAGTCACCATGAAATTAGAAAAAACCCTTACTTAGATACAGCAGCTTAAAATAATACTGCGATCATCGTGTAGTCACAGTTTGGGCTTTGTCAAATGAAGACAAACAGACGCGTTGTTGTTGAAGTCATGTTTGCATTAGATATTGTCTCAAATATTCTCTCGCTGTATTAAAGTCAAGCAGGGAGTCGATCGCCACTCTTAGAAAGTTCTGTTCTTAGATTTGTTTTTTTATGGCCTTCAACTCAGTCTTGCCCCACCTTTTATATGTGTCTCCCCTTGCCCTACTTTCCTCAAACTGTCTATTGACATACATAGAAAGTACAGAAGGTGAGATGCCCAACTTTCAGAATAGAAAAATGGATTTGACTGATTTGCAGAAGGCCACGGTCTGGTATCATATGCATAAAGCTGAGTTTTAAAAGTTGAAAGCTTGTTTGAATGGTTCCTAATCCTTGCTGCTGTGTGGACATTGATGACACCTGGCTAACAGCGACAGTGAAAGAGGGAGATGCAACCACAGACGAGCTGCAACTCGCCTGTACTACTGAGAGGGGGCTGACAGACAAGAGAGGTGAGGAAGGGGAGCAGCAAAGGAAGTCAGAGATGATTTTGTGTAATTTTGCAAGGAGCAGTCTGTCGCAGATTGTGATCTGACATACGGCACCTCACACGCCGCTCTCTTGCACATATCCACAGGCTCTCTGCTCGGCAAATCTGAACCAGATGTGAAGTGTTTTGGGACCCCGACATCA
The DNA here is from genome assembly GCF_023349555.1 of Cebidichthys violaceus. Classification (NCBI taxonomy): domain Eukaryota; kingdom Metazoa; phylum Chordata; class Actinopteri; order Perciformes; family Stichaeidae; genus Cebidichthys; species Cebidichthys violaceus. The sequence goes on from NW_027176373.1 coordinate 5,573,511, forward strand.
ACCTGGCAAGGGCAGGTCTCCGCCTGAATTATCTGGGTGGGGTCAGCAGTGCAGAGGGGACAACTTAAGTGGTCTCGCTGCACTTTTTTGCATGGGTCATTAGAAAAGAGAAGATGCTCCCGAGGTAGGAACTAGAAACAGAGTTGGCTACAAGCAGGGCCAAGGGGAGCTTGAATGGGCAGACTTCAGATTTCTGCGTGGACCGGGTCTCTCTCTGTCCTCAGCTGTGGCTGCAGGGCCTGGCAGAGCCACTGCTTATCTGACAGATCTAGTAAGGGAACAGTTGATTGCCTAAAAGCAATGGGAAATGCCTTACTTGCTCCCTCCCTCTTTCTCCCCTCCCTCCCTCTGTATTCTCTCCCTTTTCTGCTTGGAGTTTCTTGAGCTGTGCCTCTCTACCTTTCTCTTCCTATTTTTCTCCCCGCTCCCTCCCTCCCTTCCTCTCCCTCTCTCTCTCCCTCTGCCCTGCTGTGAGTAGGTGGTTCCTTGCTTTACTTGATTGGTGTGAGTCTATATAGCAGGAGAGACGCTCTAACAGGCTCAGAGTCTGGTGGTGCCCACTTGCCACACGTTCCCAATAGGACTACCTGGGTTTTTTTTCTGTCTTCTCCTGAGAGGATTTACTTTCTTCTGACAGCATGACGGAGAGCAAGAAGAAAGATAAGAAAGGGAGAAAGAAGGGCGGTAAGAAAGGACAAAAGGATCCAACAACAGGTAAAATGAAATTAAAGGTGGTTTCTGTGTAACATTTTATGTATTTACAAATGCATATATGTTTTTGTACATTACATGTATGTGTGTGTGTGTGTGTGTGTGTGTGTGTGCGTGCGTGTGTGTAGGAGACAGAGAGAGTCTTGGAGAGAAAGAGTGAGATTAAGTTTGTGTTACTGTTTCATGGAAGTATGGGACAAAGTAAGTATCCCCTTGGCTTGTCAAAGCTTGCCGCTAGGTTGTCACATGGATTGGTCTTCCGATGGGGACAGCGTGTAGAGGCACATCTGGTTTTGGCAGCACTTTGGAATTGCAAGGAAGTGAAATGAAATGACTTGATTACAAAAATCAACTAAAACTGAAGTTTCAGCTAAACCAGCTCTGGACCTCACGGAGTCAAAGCACAGTTGTATTATAAGCTCTCTGAAAAATGAATGAATGGCTACAACCGTGCTTTAAAGATTTTTGTTAATTCATGGTATAGTTTTCACAAATGTTCTGCCACATATCACAGGTTTGAAAGTTGTTGTTTTTCTCCATAGAAGTGATGTATGTATAGCAGAACACAATGTTTCATTACACACTTTTTGACAGAGTTAACAGTTGCTCAAGTTGCTTTCGTCTTAATTGTGAGTATGTGGTGAGTCATCCAACATAAAAGACTGTCTGTATGTTAGCTGGAAGCTACTTTGACATTAGATTGAAGCGCCGCTTGTCTCTCAGAGTCTTCAACGTAGCAATGTGCTGGCTCAGTGGTGGATCCTACAAGCTGCAGCATGTCACTGTAGTTTGACCTCAGGTCATGGGGAAGCCCAACCCCCGTTTCAGTGACACTTTAAGGACATTACCATGAGTATCACTGCAGCTACTATGACTGCTCATTCTTGGTGTGAACAGATATATTGTATCTTACACAGCATCTCTTGATGATGGTAGCCATTTTGTACCTGCTGATGTCACAACTGTCAGCTTCCAACAGATAACCCTCAAGACTGTTTTTTTTTTTGCAGGAGTTCTAGATATTTAACTTATGCCCCTTTTCAGCTTAAATGTGCTACTGTAGCTGTTTCTGGCGTCTGTGGTTAATTTTTGTGTTTTATTACTCATGAAAAGTTGAATATACATAATTGCTGGTCCTCGTTCCAAGTTTGATTGTGCTCTATAAACATGTGAGATAAACAGCTTCCTGAAGAGACACAGAATGCTCGTAGAATATTTTTTGGCGCCTTTGTTAATCAATGAGCACAGCTGCCGTACACAGAGAGAAGAGACGCGTGAGATGAACATAGTCTGGTTTATTTTCTCTTTTCACAAAATCTAAATAAACTGTACTTGTCTATTGTTTAATTTCACCAATACGCATTTAACATTGTAACTGCTGTAACAGCTGACACTTCTAATGTCAGCTTTAACAGGCTTTGAGAGCTTTTCTAATTTTTTGTTTTCTCAAAGTAGTTAGATTAACAGTCTAGCCCCAGAGACACGATAGGAACAGACTCAAATTCCTTGTATCCGTACGCATACATGGCAAATAAAGCTGATTCTGATTCTGATTCAATACATTCAAATTCAAAATTACCCAGAGCATGATAATCTGGTCTTGAATCATCAATTTCCTCATTAATGAGATTTGTCATCATCGTAAGTGAGTGGGTAACCTGTGTGAAACGTCATGCTTACTACCCTTTGTAAAATGGAGCTTTCAAAGTAGGCCATGATGACAACATGGGTGTTGCTTGTTGTTTCTGCACTAGTAAGACTTCACGTGTGGTGCGTGACTGCATCAGGTGTTCTGGGCCTAAGGCTTCCAAAATGGGTCATCCAAAATAAAAAGAGAGGAACCAAACACCACTTTTAAAGATGGATCCTCTACCCTCTACTTCAGTCTGATCTGTGTCTTTAATACATGTTGTCAGCCTGTAATTATCCACAAATGACATCACTTTGTTGAGGATGTGGTTTATCAATAAATCATGTTCAAAAGAAATATCAAATCTGGAAACAAGTCTGCACAACCTGAAGTGCAGCTATGCGTGATATCTCTATTAATTAAAATATACATCATCAGAACAGCATCAGAACAGCATCAGAACAGTATGCCAGCTTCCTGTATACTATCTTTGTTGCTCTGTTCAAAAGATAATCAAAGATCCTTTAGCTAGCTAGTTTGCTTCGCTGGTGTTCTGACCAAGCAGCACCGACGAACCCAAATGTAGTGAAATCTGCTCAAACCTAAATGGAAATTAGTGCCTGTTTTGTATCTTGTGTGGTTTTGGATGGACATTGCGTACATCCACCAAAATATGGATATATGATATTTTAGTTTGGACAATTTTCCCATTTGTCTGAAAGTGCTACCTGACAGTTATATTTAAGCATGTGAAGATACATAAATGAAAGGCAAATTACAAAGAATTTAAGATTAGATTTTTGTGTTTTTGCTCCCAGACATGAGATGAATCTTCCCTGATTATTGATTGCAGTCAAGTTGTTTAACACTCATTCTCACTTTTTGTTTTGTAGTCGTGGTTGCCAATATGGCTGTCATATGCTTTACATTTTTCAATTTTAAACTTGATATTCATTGCAACTACTTCAAGAAGTTATTTCAGCTAACTTTTTGCATAGATGCAACAGTACATTGCATTTTGGATAATATGGTAAAAAAAGTATTGTGTTTGCATGAATGTGCTTGTGTGGAGATGTGTCAAAGTATAATTGTATGTAATCTAGCCCATGAGCGCACTTCATTGAGGGTGTTAGGCTGTCAGTCAACCATCACCGACATCGCAGGAACAAGACAGTATTGTCTTGTGTACTGTACCATACTTTCCCAGAGAACTTAGTTTCATACCTTTATTAAAAGAGATTATACAGCAGCTACTTCTCAGCTATAATTGCCCTTTCACTGGCTATGACATCACCTGGATTTGGAACAGAAAGTATTTCAAAAGTGTTGATTTATGGGATTCTGCTGCCTCAATGTTACATGATAATTTCCTCTCAAGTCTCTCGTTTTTTTTAAAGGCCTGTGTATTGTAGCTGAAAGTTGACACTCTTTAAACAATGTTTCAGGGCTTTTCTAATGAAGCAGACCCATGGTTAGAGAGGGAAAATACCCCTGAGGGTTGGAAAAACTTTGGTATGAATAAGACAAGGAGAGCAAAATGCCACAGGCATTTCATCAAATCTGTCATCAATACAATGCAACATGAATGTATATCTCTCTTTTATCAAATAGTAGTTAGAAATCCCTGTACAGTCTGCCTGACCTACATAAATATCCCTGTGTTGGTGATAATTTCGTAATCCGTTCACTTCTACCATCCATCTTATATTCAAGACAAAACTCAACAAGTTTGTTTTCTGACTGGGTTTGCGTGCGTAGTGAGGGTGGTAATAATTAGCTGTGGAAGTAGAGAGTTGGCTCTTTCATTTTGTGCCAGATGCTTCTTTATCATGCACTAACACCTACCACACCTTTATAATTGAAAAAGAGCTACTCAAATTATTCATCAACAAAACGTTTTATAGAGACCAATAGACAGAGGAGGTGGTGAAGCCTCAGACAGTCTCAGCTGACAAGTCAGGTATGATCTTGCTTTATATAATTGCTCTTACAACATTGGCTTTTAGTGTGCTGGTACAAAACAACAACTGGAAAACGAATCAGAAATCCAGCTAATACAACTTCAACTGGCCTATACGTTCAGTATTATAGTGCCTATAAAACACGTGGAAATCCGTACATGGAGAATGTTTTGTGTCAAGTTTGCTCTCATAGTCTCAACATGGCTAATCAAAACCACTAATTGGTAAGCAAACAGAAGTCTCTTGAAGGGTGGTTCTCAAAGGAAATGTCTCGGGACAAATTATGAATTAAACTTTTGAAATCGCTGGTTTACCAAAGAGCTTCCATGTAATGTTGTGAGTGCATGTTATCCACATAAGGTTGCTGTGCTGCTAATTACTTTAAAAGTGCCCTCCACGTCACTATACCAACAGATAATAAATACATATATCTTTCAAGAAATGACATTAGATGCAGCATGTTTGGTGTGTCCACTTCATGATTTCCCTATCTTTCTTTTTATGTTTGTTTCTTTTGTAAATTAGTCGGCCTGTTGTTCAATGTCAGAAACCTGGGTTAAGAAGAGGGCAGATGTGGTTTTAATCCAAATCACTGTGTCCATCTGATTACACATCTAGCAGAAACAGAGTAACTCTTCTCTGTAACTGTTGAAGTGGAATACAGTATTCCATCTGGGTTGATCTACCAACTCATGAGAAACATATCTCTTTGGCTTTCTTCCCCAGCCTGTAGTTAACATTGTCTCTATGCAGTGTACATCCATTAAACTTATGTTTTCTGGAAATCTTCATAAGAAGTCACAACAATCATGTTCTCCCTTTGTTAATTATGGTAACTTGTTGTCATTTAGTTGTCATACTTAGGCCTGTCACGATAACACATTTGGTTGATGATACATTGTCCCAGAAATAGTTGCGATAAACAATATAATTGCCATTTTATGATACTGTTATAATGCTAATATATTAAATCAAGCAAACTCGTTTAAAGTGCAGTGCACTTTCAATTATTAAAAATATTCCTGCATTAGAATTGGAATGTGAGAACAATATTAAAATAGATGAAATGAACAAAACATAAATTAATAAATTAATTTAACTAAAATAAATAATAAAATGGACTCTCGGGATCTGTTAACAAAAATGTTGTCTAGTTAAGCTTAGTTTGTCATCCAAAATGATTGCGGTCATGTCCATATATATTATTGTGACAGGCCTACTTATACTGAATATTGAATTGTCTTGAATATTCCAACATTCAAAAATAACAGTTCACAGATAAAACTGCAATATTGATTGCTTAACCAATGAGACAAACGTAGAAACGGTTTTGTCATCACTCAGTGTCTGGCAGGGATGGACACAGAAACACAGTGATCGTGGTCGAATGGTAACACTTTGGTTTCAACGTGTTCAGGGGACCAAACTGAGCAGTTCTGCTGCTTGTATGCAAATATAAAGGATTTGGCCCCAACTCAAACCCTGTTAGTAGCATGTCTGCAGAGTTTAGTGAAGGATAAGTAGTGTTTTGAGTAACATGTAAACAATGTAGCAAATCATTATTTGGGGAAAGTATATTGGTTGTGGTGGGAGGCTGTTGAAATGATCTCTTTGAGCAGATGTTGTGTTACAGTGACTAGTGTGCAGTGTTTGAAGACCATTCCCACATCCAGAACCCATTTCTCTTGCTGTCTCGCCATGTAATTTGTCTTTTGACAACGTGCTGTGAAGTGACATAACACCAGAGTAATCAGGGATACTTTGTCTAGAAGGGGAAATACAAAGGCATGCCTCAGATTCCTTTTCTAAGCCCCTGGAAGTAAAACAGAAATGTTAACTCAATAATACGAGCAATCCATTGTTAATTCATCAAGTGACTTTGTTTTTGAACTTCTCTCTGGGCTGAGGTTTCCAACTGTTACCCAAGGCAAGAGCTGTTGACACGCCGGTTAGGCTTCTATTCTCAAATTTGTTTTTTATAGTCCATGTCTGCAGCTGCCCCTCCGCTTCAAAAAGAGAGAATCAGGCTGTTGTTCGGGCAGGGGTTTATCGTTGCTTTCCCCTGGTGTAATGGAAAATGAGCTAACCATTTGTCTCAGATAAATTATTCTATTTCTAATGATATTGACTCTTTATTATGTTGTTGGAAAACATTATGTAGAATTTGTAAAATGAAGATGCTTTATCTCGAGTAAGATGGACTTGATCAGAATCAGAACCAGAACCATTTATCGCCAAGAAAGTTTTCACTTACAAGGAATTTGTCATGGTTGTGTTGTACTTAAGATTTGTCCATCAAAGTATCAACTTTATGATACTCTGTTTTTCACATCTATAATTCCAAACATGAAAAACTACTGTAAATCACTGACCAAGCTGTCACGATACATTTTTTTATGATTTTTAGAAGTGTATGGATGTTGAGAGGCATTCGTCTTTATTAATTTATTTTGTGTTACGCAGATTAAGGAGCTGGAAATACTTGGCATGACCGTGAAGACTAATCTTGATGCAGTATAATGTTAAACATCTGTATCTGAAAACTGGAGTGTCTGATGGACTCCCGTGTCTTCATTAGAACTGCATGCTGTAGATGGAGCAGACCCTCTTACACATCTGGCTCGCTGGGCTAATGAGAAGTGCAGTCCTGTGTTTCTGTAACTATTCCAGGCAAGGACAAAGTTTGTTTAATTTGCTTGGCAAGGACAAAACTGTGTCCAGGCGAAGTAGAAAATATTCTTACTTTATGGTGCAAACTCATTCCTGCCGTTCTCTGACTATGAGTGACACGGCATTGTGCTGGGTTCAGTCTGGCAGAGTTTAGTGTGTGTGGAAATCATGTTTAGATGCAGACTTAAGAGCATGGACATTTTGTAAGTCATTAGATACAGCAGTATACTTTTTTTTTCTAATTAGATTCAAAGAAAAGTTTTCCTGCTTAATTAAGTTTTGAAACTTTAAAGCAGCTCATGAAAATGTGTGATTAAGCTGCTTTTCAAACATCTGTGTCATTACGTACAGTACAACTGATTCAGTTAGCCAGCCTAATGTGAAAATTAGGAGGATCAGCAGACCATGGAGCATTTTGCAGTCTGATCTTTATTTAACATCAAGTCTCATATAGTATGTTGCATTTGTTAAATACCAGAAAATGTTTAATGTAAAACATCTGGAGTATTAGGAGTCTCATATTCAGTAAATGGTCTTGCTGGAGGCTATCGATAAACCTGCACCATGCAGAGTTAATTTGAAATGGTGATACACGGCATGTGTGCTGCCCATATAATGTTATGATTTCAGCCTTTTTTTAAAAAAAAATGTATTGTCTCAAACCCTTGTGGGACAGTGAAATCTCCAACTAACAGCTGGAGCAATCACAGCACAAAGATCCATCCTGATAATAAGGTCATTAAGGTTACAAAGTGTCTTGACACAAATGCACGTCTGTGTTAGAATCTTTGTCTTTGTTTTCCAAACGCCATGAATATCATCACTCACATTTTCCAACAGGAAGCTGCTCAAAGATAAAAGTCAACTGTCTTACCAGCTACAGAATAATTTTAGTAACAAATAGATGCTATTGAACTAAGAATAGTTGTTTTTGAGCTATTTTAAATTTGACATCTTCCCTATCTGTGATTCCAATGGAAATGAGCACAAAGTGTACGTCAGACAAACAGCTCTTTTAGTATATGTGGTGTTCAGTATTGTGCATTAATCATGAAATGTCCAAATGTCAGTAAACATCAAAGGTCGTCAGCGTTGTCAAGGATCACTCGTGAAAATGTATATGCGGTACAAGGATGGATGATGGTAGACTTTTGATCTGCATCAACTGAGAAGTTGTTCAATGTCAAAGAGATCCACGGCTGGAACTGAGAGCTGTAACCTCTGGCTCCTATCAGGAGTATTAGTGCCAGGCGACCAGAGGTGGCAGGTCTCACAAGACATACTCACAAGGCACAGTACTTCATTGCGGAGCTCTAGAAAAAACACATATGTGCCAGACAAAGCTCTTCGCATGTGATCACTTGTGTATGTGGCTTATACAGTGAGCTGAGTTTGAATCAATAATAAACAGTAGAATGCAGAATCATGAGAATGACTATTTCCCAATAGCTAACGTATGTGCTTTGTTGGCACATATCACATTGTCATGGCAGCGGAAAATGTGAAGTATGAAAATGCTGTTTCAGATCCAACTGAACCCCAGAAAATAACTGTCCACTTAAATCCATGAAGAAAAAAAACAAAACACTGCATCATTTAGGTTTTTTTTTTCGTGCAGACTTGTCGTCATTACCAGGTCAGTGAAGTAGGATAGTCTCTCAAAAAGGAGGACGACAGGGGATTATTTTAGTGCACCTCTATTTCAATGTTTAATTGAAGTCATTACCTGTGTAAACTCTTCACTTTGCTTGTCATGCTTTGTTTGTCGCCATTATCCTGTAGTGATGAGGCACAGCAAACAGCTGTAGTTTGTAGGATTGCTCAGTTTAGCATATGCATGAAATTGTATATGTTACACATAAAGAGAGGGAGTGTTTGTGTGTAAAGGGGGGGGGGGCATCTTGGCCAGCCCCTGGTTGACCCTTGTTCACCCCTTCTCTCTTCCTCCGCCCTGGATGAGTCTTCTCCTAAACATGTGTGCAGCTGTCAGCTGGCAAGTGTTGGTGTGTGTTGTGTGTGCGTGTATGTGTGCGTTTGGACAAAGATCATTTTTCATATTTCAATTAGGTTTTTTTTCTCCTGTGGAAAAAAATGTACGGAAATTACAGAATATACCGGGTTTTTTTAAGGGCACATTTTTCTTTTCAAACAAAACATATAATAAACAGTACAGTATAAGATATGACCAAGCTCAAGAGAATATGAAAGTTGTAAAAATGTATTGAATCTTCAGAATGTGTATGCTGGAACAGGTTTCACAGTTTTGCAAAGTACTGTAGCAGATGAAATAAAAGATGTTTCTTTTTGATGTTGTCAAACAACAAACTAGTTATTATAGCGTCAATGTTTTATTGGCTTTTCGTGCTTACCCCTTGCCTTTAACTGTGCATCTGCTTGTAGTTGCAAATTCATGAGTTAGTGGATGTTTGCTAAATATTCCTTCAGGTGTTTTTATAGCAGCAAAGACGGAGTGAAATTCAGCCTGTTTATTAGTCTGAGGCAAAGTTGATAATGTCTCTAGTGACAACATCTGGTGGTCACATGAGAGAGCTGTTGGCTCAGTCCGTAGAGATGATGATTGACTCCTCTGCTCTGTCCTTCTTTGTCTCGCTGTTTTTCCTAAAACACCAACACACACAAACCTAAATGAACTGTGCAAACCAAACTACAATCAAGTGTGTGTCTATGGTGGTTAATGACATTGACTACTTCTCTTTCTCTCCTTTTAGCTGCGGCTCCCAAGTTAAAACCAATGAAGAATCCAATAATAGTGGACGAGGGAAGCAAGCTCATAGTTAAGTGTGAGGCCACAGGGAACCCAGCGAACCCCACCTACAGATGGTTCAAAGATGGCAACGAGCTGAAGAAAAGCCAAAAAATCAGAATACGGAACAGCATGTGAGTATAAGTCACCCATGTCCTGTAAACCTAACACAAACAGTGTAAGATGAAAAGAGACTGACGAAGACTGAACAAGTTTTTGTTTAAAACCAATTCAAAAATCTATATCAATAGAGTAGTTAAAACAATGTATCTAGTGTTTGGGATTGCCAGGGTTTATTTGTTATTACTAAATCAAGCCAATTTATCGGCCCTCCTTATGCTCATGTGTCTTTGTCATACAATTAAAAAGGAACATTGAGAGGAAATAAAGCACATCCACCCTCAATTCAGTACATTCGCAAAGTACCACTAGTCACGTTTTGCTTGATGGAATACAACCTCTGGCTAATCTTCAGCTAGACATTGCCGGGTATATGACTGACCTTACAGGGTCATTGTAACACCTCATTTAAGCATGTCGCAGTTAAACATTTCAGTGACTTAATTATGAGTAAAACCAGACCAAGACCCACAGTGCCTTGCACAATTGTTGTTTCCTGTTGGGGTCCTGTTCCATGGATGTATTAAAAAAAACTGGATACAAGACTTAAAGATGGTGCCCATTCGTTTGAATAAAAATTGCTCAGCCAAACAAGCTGCTGTGTGGCCCACTGCTCAGTTACTCTCAGCCCATAGACTTTACAATAGGATGACATTACTCAAATAAATTAGCCTTTTGCTCTTTAATAAGTCATAACATAAGGAGTCGTAATTTACCTTGTTTGCAGTTTGAGGTGTTCTTTCTTTAATGATAGCAGCCCATTGGGAAAAATGCTTTTTGGGCTGCAGAGGATTTTTTTTGTTGCAGTTCTACAGTCGACCACTGGGGAAACTTAGGAGCACTGGCACCGCCATATTCAGTTCTCTTAATACATCCATGTGAGACAATATCTGAAATGTTTTTTTAAGAGAAAGTACCCAGCAGCAAAAAACAGCTTATTTAGACAGCAATGTAGTAAAACGTATTACTGATGTAATGATATTTACTTGGGCTGTAAGACCAAGAGCCCCTTTTATAATAGAGAACACTAGGTAACACTTGGTGCTATGCTTGCATGAGCTAGAGAAAGAGATTATGTGTACCTATCAAGCAAAGAGTTGTTGCCATGCTGCTGCGTGCACTGTTGTCTGCCTCTCTGTCCCCCATGTTTCCACTTGTTGCGTTTCCATGCTATTTCCTCCCTGCCCCGATTCCCCTGACTCAGCTGTGCAAGTGTTGTCTCCCACAGGAAAAACTCCAGAGTCCAGATCAGCAGAGCAAAACTGGAGGATTCTGGGAATTATACATGTGTGGTGGAGAACCTACTGGGAAAGGACAACTCCACTGGCACTGTTAACGTCCAAAGCAGTGAGTACTGACTCCTAAGCAACAAGTGAAGAGGCACAGATGTACATTGTTGATGTTCTTATGACTGCTCTCTTGCCAAATGAGAGATGAAAAGGAACCATCGCAAACAGGCATGTGACAATGGTAACATGCATGAAGAGCAACTGTTCACACATGTGTCTTTGGCCCATTAATCAGTGGAACAGTACATCGTACTTGGAGACGAGTGGAATTTAAATGCAATGTATGGTTGGATCTCTATTTTTTTCATTCACTGCAGTCTGCTGGCAATGTGAAACCCAACATAACTATACTGCACAGTGCCTTTGACCGTCACTATCTCACAACAAAAGCAGTAGACTGTAAAATGCAAAAGATAGCTCGACAGAATATGAAGGTATATGAAAGTTGTAAAAAAAGAAAAAGAAAAAGAAAGTGTCTTTAGAGTGTGTGATAGAATCTAACAGGCTCTTTCAGCAGTGGTGTGTGTGCATTGCTGAGTTTTGCAAAGTACTGTAGCAGATGAGAGAGTTTTGATAACAGCTGCTTCCATTTGGTTGGGTGTTGAGTTTGTGTTTGTTCCAAGCAGTGCGGGTAGTGAGTGTGTAGCTGCTGTGGGTGGCTTGTTGTCTGAGTGGATGGAGCCAGTATGAAAGATATTATATATATATATATATATATATATATATATATATATATATATATATATATATATATATATATATATATATATATAAGCATACAAATACCTTACAGAGCAGATACAATTCATGTAGCTTTGCTTCTGCCTGGATCAAGGGAGGACTTGATGTTATCTGGTTCAGGACTGTCAAAGAACTATACGGCAGATTGTCTGGCACGCATGAGTCAGAAATCGGATGTTCACCTGGAAGACCTGAAGACCACTACGTAATGTCTCAAGACTTTGATGCTGTGCAGACAAGGGGCTGTGATGTTGAGCAGAGTTAGTGCAGATGGCGTTTCCTTTTTATCAAACCTAACGTGCATGACGACATATTCATTCTGGTGCAGGTGAACCATGTCTGAGTTGACTTGAGTCATATATCCGTTACTTTCTCTGCTAATGAAGAAAATAAAGTGGCACTAGAGAGGAGATACTCTAATTCTCATTGCTGACCATGACAGCACGATGACTTCCGTAGACATCCCACATTGGCATGAGAGGTGTATATAGCTGGTAAGGAAAAAGGAAGGCATCACTCAGTGTCCTTGTATTCACATTCAGGCACAATAATCACTCCCCCTTCATCCTTTTTATTTGTCAAGGCCACCCTTTAGCGCTATTGTTTACGGTTAAGAGAGACTTAAGCTGAGCTGCATTATCAGAGTAGCAGCTCTTTTCAGATAAAGAAAGGGCCCATTGTGTTTGAAAACACAGAGATTCTCAGTGCTTCCAACATCCAAGTTTGATTTCCAGCAAACAATAGTGCAAAAAAGAAGTCATCCATCTTGTATTTAAACAGAGCTTCACATCGCCTCTTTTTTTCTTTCCCGACATCAAAAAAGAGTTTTATAGCTGGATCATGTGCCATACAGCATACTGTACACTTGTTATGACACTTGGCTTTATTCCAGCGCAGTGATATATTTCTTTTTACTCATGTGCGTGCAATATTCAAAGGGTCAATGATGCAAGATTCAAAGCCCCAGACATGCGGCGCTAACATTTATGAAAAATTAAACAGTAATCACTGAGTCATGTTTAATGGCAATTAAATAAAATAGGTTAATTTGTGCTGTACATCCTGCAAAGGTCGGGGAATCCCTGGTGGTAGCACCTGTCTGCCTGAGTGTTTAATGAAGGCTTATGAGCATGTGACTGGTGGCCCATGAAACTCTATATGATGATCTTAACCGGCAAAAGGGCTCGTAATGCAACGATATGAAAGAAAATATAATATTACAAAGCAGTGAACAAGTGGGCTGAGGCGTACAGTAGCCACAATGGATGAAACATGACTGAGCAATTATACGGTACACTAGACACTGTTTTCACTTATAGCACACATTCTTTTAAACATGATATCCCTGACTTCTGGTGCAAAATATTCACTGATGTTAAAACCGTGTGTATTTGTGGCACACATTTTTACACATTCATGTACGTGATCTTTGCGTGACTGTCTGTCAGCACTGACATTTCCTTTAGTCACTCTTGGATACTCAAACAATGGCATCACTGTATGTCCTATCGTGTGCCGTGATCATCAGATGTCTTTCTCCGAGGGGTTTTTGTTTGTGTGTGTGCGAATGTGCCTGTTCTCTGTTAAATAAAAAAAAAGTCCCATTGTGTTACAGCAGCGCGCCTAGTTCTGTCATGCTTCAGGGGAGAAGGCAAGACAGGGCGAAGCTGGGGTGGTATGTCCATAGGCAGGGGGAGGGCTTCACTGAAACTACATACAGTACGTCAATGAAAGGAATGGCAGCAAACTGCATGTTGCTGTGATTGTCATATGCTGATGAAAGGCTGAAATCAGCAGATGTTGAGTAAAGAAAGACACATGACATTTGCAGAGAATGATTGTACCAATACTGGGCTCTCTCTGCCTATTAAACAGGTTGGATTTAAAAACATCTGTTTGAGCGAAATGTGCTATTTGCTTGATTTGGATGCAGAGGGCACATCATTCATTTCCACCAATAGCTGCTTTGCATCCTAAGGTCATGAAATATATGACTATTGTGTTAAAGGGCTGCAGTGGAGTATGCCTGCCTGCTGCAGTATGTTGCCGAAGCAGCATGTAGCCGCAGTATTATCTGTGTATGTGTGCCTTTTAGGGAGGGAGAGCAAGGGGAGGGGTGCAGATGTAGATGGACAGAGAGAGCAAAAAGAAGAAGAGAGCGTGAATAAAGGTGGGGGGGGGGACAAAATGAGGGAATGCATGACAAGAAGCAGACAAAGACATTACGATATAGAACAAGAGGGGGATACAGCTAGAGGAAAGAGAGACAGACAGTAAGGGAAACAAGTATGGAGAGGAGGAAGACAAGAGCCCGCTGTGTTGCAGAGGAGACTTTCACACCCATTTTAGAATGCAGTTATTGCTTGCTAGCTTTGCCGAGGCACCTACTGTATCTGGTATGTCTACAGTCAGCTACTAGGGCATGGGCTTTTTTCTACATGTGTTGTTCAAAGCATGCTAACACGGCTTGAACCTGCTTCATCAATGTGAAGTCTCTGAGGAAAATGCAATCATTTGAAATATCGGCTTTCCCACTGACTTGCTCAAGACAGAAAGTGAAAGTCAAACAGGATCATCATCCTCACCCTCACAGTGAGAGAGAACGTAGCACATGGCTGTGCCTGCCTTGCTGTCTGTTCTGGTGAAGGCAGACTTTGGGAAACCATCACTCAGCTCCACCACATGGTGAATGCAGGCCACCACAAGCTCAGCAGCTCACACAGACTCCTGCACTGTACCAGTCACTGTTTTCAGTCGTTGTTGCGTTTGTCTAAGGTGGAGTGTGGAAGTAGCTCTTCATCAATATTCAGGGTCTCCCCCCCCCCCCTTAATTTAGGAGGACAGGGGATATTTCTGCATTTCTATTTTTTCAGTAAATAGTCGTTCACGAATGAAATTTCAGCTGTACCAAACGCAGCAAACATATTTTATCAACTAGTTTGAACATAGTCACGTTGAGTTAATATGCATAGCATCAATTACACAAGGAGTGCCAGACAAACCTGACACGTAGCCCTGAGGTGTGATTAAATAGGAGTTGCCTAAAAATCCCTTAAATAAAAAGTGATAGCTCCACTTAATGCAAAATGTGTCATGTGGAGGAGTATGTGGAGATGAAGAATCACTGCCACTTGCCATGAAAAAAGTAAAAACATATAAACCCTGATTATTGATACTACACATAACAGCTGGTCATTACTCAGCCCAGCCAACAATATTTGTGTAGCAAGACAAATACGACACCTTTGCAACTGAGCTGAGACATGGAGCATGGTGTGCAAATTGCCTTGGGCGGGAAAAATAACTAGCGTGTTCAAGGCTGAACCTAAACTCAAAGTGAACCCCTCATGCATTTTAAAGCGCGCAGTACATTTTGGCTTTATGTCAGCCATGCAGTTTCCCAATAACGTTGAATGATTGGACCTGTTTGGGGATTTTACTCATATCTTTGTTGTTTGACCAGTAGAAGAGAAATGTACTCTGTCAGCCGGGCAGTGCCAGTTACTGTGCAATTATTCGGCACAGATGGTTGGATGTTCTGCTGAGGTGAACGTCTAAGTTGCCTGTTATCAATGTTTCAGCCTTAAGACTCGTTTTAATACTCTCTCCTTTTACTGTGGCTGCATTTAAGCTGCTTTTGAAACGTGATATCAATCAGTGGAGCAATTTCGTACATTCTTTTCTGAATCCACAAGACTTTCCTCCCCGTTTTTATTGTTTGTGTTTTGCCAACTTCGGCATTGTGACAGATCGCACGCGAGTGTACAGCATGCGTGTGAGTGTGTGTCTCCTGGTGGTCTGGAATATCATATGTCTTTTTAGCCATTTCTGTAACTATTGCTGCCTTTTTT
This sequence comes from Cebidichthys violaceus, assembly GCF_023349555.1. Classification (NCBI taxonomy): domain Eukaryota; kingdom Metazoa; phylum Chordata; class Actinopteri; order Perciformes; family Stichaeidae; genus Cebidichthys; species Cebidichthys violaceus. The sequence goes on from NW_027176373.1 coordinate 5,589,248, forward strand.
TCCAGAGTGGTGTTTGCAGCCTTATGCCCAACCCCCAGTGTAGAGGACCAAGGACCATTTGTTGTCCATTTGGTCTGACCTCTACCCTGTAATCAGTCCGGCATGGTAAGACCTGCTGGCCTTCTGCAGAACGGTGTAGTATATCATCGACTGTTTTCTATAAGGCCAGTGTGAAGGAGCAACACGAGTCAAAGTTTGCTTGGCTCCACGTGGCTTCAGATTAAGGCCTCCCATTATCCTACAGGCTGCTGTGTTGTGATAAGCGCTTGTGAGGCAGCCATGTGTCTGCAGGCTGCAGGTCACATCCTTGGGGGGTGCTGTGCGCAGCTCCACTGAGAGAGTGTGTGAGCGTCCAGGAATGTGTTGATGGAAATCACAGCTGAACATATGATTGCTCCAACCTCAGCAGTCATGCTGGGGCCCACCAGCAACAATTTCGCGTATGCACGCAGGCCCACACACACACATATACACACATATATATACACACACACATGTGCACACACCTTTACATTTATGTTTTCACTCCCCATCCTGAAGTCAAACACACACACACACACCATCACAAAACTAATGCTGAACTAACTCGAAATGACACAACTTGTATGGACAAAGTGGACAAAACAATAAAATAAAAAAAAACGTGGCAAGGTCAATTTGTTGACACACGATACACGAGGTGTTGCATCTTGGTCACACATACCGTGGTTGGATCTTTGCTATAAGTAGTTTGTACTCTCTCATACCATATGCTGAATTTGCAGGTCACTGCAGGAAGCTGAATTCACATGCACTGCTTATGTTTTAGCTACAGAAATAATCTACTAATCACATTTCAAAGTTATTTGTTGATGCAAACCTTTAGAACAAAAGGATGGTGCTGATTGGTGGTGATTTGATACTACACTGTCGCACCATCGAGTGTATGCCAGAAAACCAGACCAACAACAGAAAAACATCTGAAAGTGATAAAGAATCAGAACATGTTGCATTTTTAGTGAGCAGTAAAGTCACCAATTGGCCATTACAACAAAAGAAAATCATAAAATTGTTCCTCATACTGTATTTGCCTTCAGAGGACACAGCTACAAAGAGTCTATAACCATTCATTTCGAATCAAGCTCAGTTGTTAGAGCCAATGTGTTACACTCCAGATATCCTTGGGGCGACATCTGGAGCAACCGTGGCTCACTGGGTTAAGAGGGTCGTCTGGTAACCGCAAAAGGTTGGCGGTTCGATCCTTGGCTGGTACGTGTCCTGTGTCGAAGACACAGCTCCCTGGGCGCCTGTCATGGGCAGCCCACTGCTCCCTATATACAGGGGGAAAATGTCCCCTTCTAGGATGAATATAGTGTATAAAATTAATGTTGTTAATAATTTAAACCAGTTAGCTTCTACTGTAATTCTTTTTAGTAGACTTTTTATATTTTAGCGACCTAATCGTCACATGTCATATTAACCTATAGACAGGTGAAATCATGTTTAATGGCCTGTGGTCCGGTTTATTCCTCATACTTGGTGAATACAGTCGGAGACACTCATGATTTGTAGAATATGATTCAGTAACCTTTTAGCCTTGAAATAGAAAGACTTTATTTTTTAAATGTATATTTAATGTTATAGAGGACATGATCCAACATTAATAAACACCAGACAAAAAACTCCCACAGCCTTTTCTGTTTTCTTCAAGTAAGTCATCATATCAGTCCTACGTAAGTGAAGCATTACAGTAAGTACTACTTTGAACTAGATAAACAACAACTTCCTTCGCTCCTTCTATGTCTCCATTTAGTCTGCGTAGTAAAAACAAAACTCACTGACTCTTACTACGCAAGCGACAAGATAAACTCATTTCTAATGACGTAAAAAGGATGTTAGTTGTGGTCGTGGCCGGATGTGGAGTATCTGTACGCCAATCAATTCTATTGATTGGTGTGGGTAAGCAGCAGCAGCAGCCATGAGAGGAACAGACCTTTCACATCTGCCAAGCTTTCTGTATTTACAGGCCACTGGAGAACAGCTTGTCAGGTTCTCTGGATCAAGCCGCGGTGCTATTAGTCATGCCCACTTTTTCAAAATTATCTTCAGTCCCGGGGTCTGGACAGGCATTCCTCCGAGGTGGCCATCTGATTGCACCAGAATCTCAGGTCTTGACAGTTGGCAGGTTTGACCACAAAATCAGGATCCAATTTATGCTCTGTGGAACAAATAAGATGTTGTAATCTAAAAGAAACGCATAGCACGAAACAAGTTGTTGTTAGCACGGGCATTGTGGTTTTAAAATGCAGCTGAATGGGTGCTGTTTAAAATGAACAATGATGCAAGGAATTGATCCTGACTTTACCCTTTGGAAGCAAAACAACAAAGTATCTTAACAAGTTGCAGTACCCTTCGTTATCACAAAGTCTTCCATTCTGCATGGTTTTCATAACAGCCTGCAGGCAAATTTGAAAAGATGTTATCCCAGAATTTATTTTTCTCAAGCTTACAAGTGTTGAAAAAAAAGAACTGCTGATGTTTACTGCAGCTGACCACAGCACAAACAAGAACATTAAGAAGTTAAAAATTACCTTGATGTAAAAGTCTAAATTTAATATCTGAGCAAATGCAAAACAATGACCACACAAAACCAACAGTTTAAAATGTAATCAATTATTTTCACATTCCAAGCTAAAATGTCATGAACTGAAATGAGACTGTTTGTTATTATCACGTCTTACCTCACGACAGCTGGAGCATGTCAGAGTTCAGACCTTGTTTAGATTTTCATCCACAATAATGTTTAGTTCTGGAGGCAGTCACAAAACCGTAACTTCACCCACGCTGCCACTTTGTTTTTGTTTATCATCAGGGCCTTTCTGTATTAGTGGGCAGCATCCGGTACAGCCGGGAAGATCCACAGTAGATGGAAGAGTTTATGTCATGAGCGGATGAACACCCACAGCATCGTAAGCACACATCGTGCATCACCGCTGATCCATCGGGGCACGGCATGTGACGTTACCAACGGGTTCAGTGATTACATACAGCGCAGGGCTGAGGAGGACTTGAACCTTACACTTCAAATGTCATCCAAAGGAATGATGTATTAAGGGGAAATACTAATTCATGATAAATGTAAACCAACTTGAAAGGACAAAGTTGTTGCATGCTTGTTTTACCTGCAAGAAAACAAACACCTCGATGTTTTGGCTGCTTTTGACATCTAGGTATTTGTATTACCATTTAGGCCTGGGACTCGTTTGTTTTGATCATGCGTGTAATAAGCATATTTGGTGGCGTTTTGTATACCACATTTCCTGAACACTTCTTCAAATCTCAGCTCAATTTTCAGGTGTAGTCATGTATTTCTCCTATAGCAACAGCATAGTCTACTAACAACTCCAAAAACCTCAATTTATTGTCATAAAAGATAAGTAATGTGAGGTGGTTGACTCATGACACATAAATCAGCCCCCTAATATATCGGTAATTTTAGCGCTTTTTGACAAGTGCTATGCATGGTATGAATTATTAGCTTTGTACATATGTGGTAATGTGTTTGAAAAGAGGCAGCTGCTGAATGATATTGTCAGAATCAGAGAAAAAATAAAGTAGTAAAAGATTTTAAATAAAAAGAAACGTTTCTCAGACCTTCATTACGTTTCGCTTGCTCTCTTAATTCACTTTAATTTTGTCGATCCGACGCGATAAGTGGGCGCCCTCAATCAAATCTTTAACAAAACAAGTAAGTCATTGAAAATCAAAACACATCTCACTTTGTAGGATATCCAGTAATCTGGCTGAGTATGTGGGACAGTTAAGCCCTCAGTGTGAATGAGTGAGGATATTGCTATGTGTGTGGAAGGAAGCAGCTGTTACACTTGAAAAGCTGAGTGATGTGAGCAGGAGGTGACATGAGGTATTACTGTGTGCAGGGCTTTGTTAACTCTTCCAGGACCCAGAGACAGAACTTATCTGAGACTTCATTTAATAGCATTATAAAAGATTCCCTTTCAGGCCCCCCTCAGCTGTCCTGGTGGTCTTTCCCCGATGGTGACCCCAACTGTTGATGACTGTGCACGATTCTGTTTTAACTTGCCAAACAACTAATAAACACTGCTGTGTTTATTACTTTGAAAGGGGCAAAATTATGGCTGAAAAATGATTCATTGCGTCATAAAGGCTCGCTTGTACTGGGTCAGTAAGTAATATTTAGCAGTCTCTTGGAGGGCCAGTGAAAAAAGCCAGCTCACTGAGAACTATTGTTCACCCACATCAAACAAAATCCCCGCTCCTCCTATTACTTCGCATTTTTCAGAATTGGACATGAGCGATCCTGTGTGTCTTCAAACTTTTCAAACAAAGTTTTCTTTGAGCACAGGGGGAACATATACTTACCATTCCATTGCTTATAGCTCAGAAGCGTACTACTATAGTTTGGTTGCCACAGCTGTCTCTCATCCTAAACCTCCCATTACTCCATCACGCTGCTTCCTTTGCTTTGTGGGGGATTTTGTAGCTGTACTCGTCACATCACTAATGTTGAGGTGAGTAAGTCCTTTCCTGGTGATTCTGTATGGTGTACGTCAGCAGAGCGTACAGGCCATTTCCTTTTGAGTGTGTAGGTGGGAAGTGTGGATGGAATAGGCCTCACTTTAATCACAGGTACACTCACAGTGAACTCATCCTTTAGTATATAGAGTGTGGCAGCCTAACAAAACAGCTGGGGCTCCATTGGCCGTTTTTCCAGGATGTACAGCGAGTGTGGGTGGTGTGTGTGTGTGTGTGTGTGTGTGTGTGTGTGTGTGTGTATATGAGTGAAGGAGGGCTGCGGCGCACACATACAAGCAGACCGTGTGCTTGCTGGCTTTTGGGGAACCGCAGAGGGGAAACCTTTAGTCCTAGCAGCTGGCCACTACTGTAGCTGTGAGCACAAGACATCCAAATATGGAGCTGTGGTATATGTCTTCTGTATCTGGTACAAGGTTGCAAAGTCTGCCTTTCCTCAGAAATGAGGGCCAGCTGTTGAAGATGAAGGGCATAGGAGAGCTGTGGATGCTTCAGGTTTTGTCTTTTTAAAGTGATGAAATATGAAGAATCATTTTGCAAAACCTTTTTTGGCAATATATGGTAGTTTCTGCAGGTGACTTCTTTGTCTGACCTGCTCAATAATACTAGCAAAGATTTCTTCTACTTTTCCAAACAAGCTTCTCTTACTGCTTCTAGTGTCCCATCTTTTGTATCCCTGTTGACGAATCAGAGTTGTATGTGGAAGTAGACGTTACTGCAGTGGCACCTAACTTATAAACCTGCATTTAACACTGTAATATATGTGAAGCATCTCATTTTTTAAGTGCCTTTCCCCAGAACTCCATCCAGGAGGTCCTGTAGAACCGGTTATATGTAGAAAATATAGTCATGAAATGCCATTTAGACAGTGGCGGAAGAATTACTCCACCACTGCATTTAGATAAAGGATATGATCTGCAAAACTTAAACTTTTCAGTGAAATTTAGGCCAGTTTACAGTTAAATCAGGCTGGCTTCATGAAAATATATCACTTTGTCATCTAATCTTAAATCAATCAGACTATGCTTTAGTCACTTTATAAAGTGTGTACATCCCCCACCATGAATCCTTATGCCCCAAATATTACATTTTCTCCAGATTAAAAAGTGGTAGACATCTCCTGTTGTTGAACACTGACCTGCTTCAGCTGAGCGACATCTTGTTACAGTAAATATCACTTCAACAGCAGATGCTGGCAGAACAGAAGAGTGTGTTTTCACAAAATATTCTATTTTATATAAGGTTTCTAAAAAAGATGTCACCAGGTTCAGTTGCTCTATAGTGGATGACCATATGTACCGTAAACATGGGGAATTTTGTCTTTCACCAAAATTATTCCGTGATTTGATTCTTTGGTAACTGTGTGTTGTTTGAGACTCATTTGAAACTCTAAGCGTATGTTCCGGCTTGAGGGTGCCATTGGTTTCTGCAGAGTTATCATCTTGCTCCTCCTCACCTTGTGCTGCTCAACTGTGACTGCAGTAGACAGAGAAAGATGCAAAGATGCACGCACAAGGATGCAGTAAACAATAGTTTCTCAGGTCAGAGTGGGAAAATTAAAGCAACAGGCATCCTCTGACTAAAAACAAGGAAGCGCAGTAACACAACGCTGAGCCTGAGCTGCTTTTGAAAGGACACAGCATGGAGCAGCCCTGTCTGGAACTGTGCCGCGGAAAACACCATGTGTCACTTTGTTGCCAACTGTACACATTCTGGTGCCCGCCAGGCCAGCGGCCATACCAGCACCCGTTTGTGCAACTGCACCATACCCTGCCTTTCCTAAGTGCACTTTGCTTCTTTGCCGTGCATTCACAGCTGTTGTGCAATCACACACTGGGCTGCTCTTTGATTTCACTTCAGTGCTGAGACGATTGAGGCAGGCAAGACCAGGCATATCAGCTATGTGACTGAAAAATGGTAATAGGAGACAAGAATATAAAAGAAGACACACTGGTTGTGGCAGTGTCAGTCTTGATGAAGAGTGGGTGGTAGATTAATGTTCCTGGCAGGCTCCATTTTGTTCATTTCTAAACATTCCTGTTTCATATTGAAGGTGTTTGAATTGTGGATAATTTTCTATTGAAAAAAAAGCTTTAAGTGCGCTCTCATTCATAATGGGTTCTTTTGTGAGTCCTACCTACAGTAAATAGTAATTTAATTCCTCTTTGGGTATTTGTATGACATCTTTCTTGCTCATTTTGAACTCTGTACAACATGCTGGAAGACACAGATGCTGTATGTTGCCATTGATTGGGTGTGCCGAAAGTATAGTGCATGTGTGGAAGTAGGTGCGTGCATGTTTTTTGTTGGCTTTGGCAAGCTGAAATATATTTTCCAACTTAAGATCCTGTCGTCAAACCTTCTTTCTCAACCCACCCCTTCCCTTCATTACTCCTGTATCCTTCTCTCTTTTTATTTTTTTACTTCCTTCTCATTTGTTTTTTCTTTCATTGCTGCTACATTTGTCTGGACTTGAGCTCCTGTCTACATCTGAAAATGAAAACATGTATTGTCTGCCATTTATTATTTAATTAAGAACATTATAATAAAGTATCAATCTTTCATAAAGAGAAACCCAGCACATGCAATGCCTGCAAACAAGGTCCAGGCATTTATCTTCTTTGGTATTGGTGCTTCACTTTCTATAGAACTATAATACCACCATTCAATACTACTACTCTTACAATATAAATAGCTAAAAACCACTGTCTTTTTTATGCAGGCATGATCTTAACCCTCACTGCACATCCTCTTTCACCACATCAGACCAGCTATCAACAACTTCATATTGAACAAGAACCACACATATTTTGTGTTTTGTGCTTTTTTGTCATCTGTTTATTCATTCCATCCTGAATAGACAGTCTTGTTAGATTAAAGACATGGCCCTAATGCAGTCCAAGTGTAGCAAGGATGCATGCAATATATGAATTAGCCCTTTAGTGTAGAGATAAAAGATCTTGGTCCCAGCTGTAACAGGAGACATGTCAGACATTCCCTGCCAAGTGTCGGGAGGGGAGGGGAGGGACGCTCCCAACTTTTTTCTGGTACATAAAACTGACTTGTATTTGTAATGGCTCTGCATGTCTGGGTGGCAGAGTCATTACAGAAACCGTCCTCTTTATGCGTCTCCTGAAGGGTCTGTACTTAAGACGTTCATCACTTTCCCATCTGACAGATTTTTATGGCTTGAGTTAAAATTGTTCTCCTTGTTTGAATTGTGTTGATGTAAATTATACGATGAAGGAAAGAGTTAAAGGCCCTGTATGGTTTTGCTGTATTTTGATATTTTCTACACTGCTGCCCAGCTAGCCTCTTTATTTAGTTTGTATACAAAAAAAAAACAATTGTCAAGATCTTAATGTTTGATAGGCATTTTAGTTTTTGGACCTTTGTGTCCCTTCATCTTCCTTTCCTCACTGCAGAAATGTAGTAATGGCTGAGACACACTGTTCTCGCTCACTGACAAACTCCCAAATAGGCTGCATAATTTATACATTTTATCCTGATAACATTGCTTTTAAGAGTGAAAACACAAAGCCATAACAAAGTCCAGAAGGAACCAATCCACCGCCGATTGAATAACTACCTTGGCTTTCTTCCTGTGCAGAATCAGATTCTGTCTCGTGTTTTGAGATGGCTTTCTGTTCAATTGCAGCGCAGAAGTAAAAAAGATTAAGCCGACCAGAGGTAAATTATTATTATTATTATTATTTGTCATAAATTAGGGGGACATGTGTAGAACTCTCCACCATAGACAGGCCAATTGAAAATGTATTTCATTACACAATTCAGCGTTTGGGGCTGGGTTGTGAGGTGCAGCGCGGGGCTAGGATTCAGTGTGAGCGCTTTTCTGTTTGCTGCATATGCACGGGTGCCTCAAGAGGAAGAAAAACTGTGCAGTAGGGACCTCTCTTTTCATTTTTACGATTTTCCTAGAATCCTTTGGAGAGCGTGGACAGACAGGCATGTTTATGAAGGTTTCCAGATGGTCCTGCCTGCACCCCCAGCTTTTCTTTTCAGTTCTTTGGCCATGAAGGATTAATCAAAGTCAGCGGCAAGGGCTGGTGGCTAAACACTGTGGCTTTCCCTAACCGAGAGGAAACCCCTCTTCAACTCCAACTCAGTTTCAGCCCCAGGGCTACAGGGCCGAGGAAAGTTGAAACCCAAGGTTAAAAAACCAAGCAAACTTAACTAATCCCTGGCCACATAAGTGCAGATAAACAAACTCTGTTTAGCAGAGCCGCTGATCTCCTCTATGGGTTAAAGGAATTTGTGTCTGACATCCAGCCAGGAAAGCAGAGTCAACCTTGACGAAAACACCTTAATTCGTGTCCCCTTTGTGATGTGGGGGATTGTGCTGCATGATATTTATGGCTTCTCTGTTACATGTAAAAATATTAATGGAGTTTGATATCATTCTGGCCATGACTCAAATCCTTTTGCGGTGATTGAATGCATTCGCACTGCAAGGCAAGACAAGTATGAAACACAGAGATTAAGATCTAAGGTCTCTCTTTAATCAACCATTTTTAGCCTCACCATTACCGTCTCTCCTCTTGGGGATGCAGATAAAAGGTACTGTCTGTGGAAAGAGGATGACAACCAATAAAAAACACAAAAGGGGAGTAAGAACAAAAAACTGCTAATTTCCAAATAAGACAAAGCTATTTTAGTTAACAGTGCTGCCCACTGTTGTCCGTCCCTTAATTGTCACTTCAAAACACTATTTAGAGGAAACAATCCTTTAGTTGACAGGACTAACGGGAGCAGGTGGAACAGAAGAGATCAAGTAGGACAGACAGAATTTGTGTCTTGATTGCTTCGTGAAAATAAATTGTCTGAATTACACAGTGGGGTGGGGGGGGGGGGGGGGGGGGGGGGGGGGTAATATATATTACTGATGCATGACAGTGCAATGTACTGTCTTTGTTGGACACATGCTGGAATCACTGCCACATTAACCCGGCTGAACAGCTGCTCTACATGGCAATGATTCACTACACATGTTATTATAGCAACTGTCAACAGGAATTGCTGTGGTCTGTTCACAGCAGCCTCACCATATGATCACAAATGAGTCCAACGCTGTTCACATACAATAACTTGCTTTGGATAAAACAAACCAACACAGACCACTTACAGTCAAACACAGATTGAGAAAAGACATAAACTGCGAGTCTTCCTGTGAGCCACACTGTACAATAACTTGTATATATATATTTTTTTTCATTCACACCACACGTCCCTACATGAGATACTCCTCTGTTGTTTGTATTTGTATCTCTAACCCTGTTAATACATTTGAAGGCCTTATTGTTAGTTTTAATCTGGAGTAAACATGTGGTGCAACCTGAGTAAACACTGTTGGCTGAGCCAGGTCACTGGGTACAGGGTCTGCATGTACCTTTCCTTGTATGGGTTTTCTCATGAGTGACGACTGGCGATTTCTGTGGTAATTCTGTGATTCTTCGAATTTTCTGGTTTGTCATGTTAAAGTACAATCAGACTCAAATCAAGGGGCCAAAAAAACGCTCAGGGTCACTACAACTTTTGCTATTTGTCCGTCGTTAGATTGTGGACAGCCTTTTTATGTGAAAACATCAAAGGGGGAAGAGAGAGTGAGAAAGCATTTTGTGTTTTCACCTCTACGTAACATGCACAATTTATAGTCGTTTTTCAGTCAGTAAATGGCCTTCCAATTTATTGTACAGTAATGTTGTTTCTGGATAAAGATTTTGAAACAGAATGTTGTTCTTTGTTATTGCAAAACATAACTTGTTGAAGGAACACATCATTTACATCATATATGCCAGACAGGCACTTGGATAGTGCATAATCCAATCAACAATGGTCAACTCACAAATCTAAGATTTGGCATCCTGAGTCCCTAATGTGGTTAAGTTTATGGCAACAAAAACACTTTGGTTACATTTAGGGAAAGCTTGTGTATTTGGTTGCTGCTACAGCTCATGGAAACACATTCATATGTTGTTGTTTTTTTTAAATGACCTGCTGACACATGCGCTAAAGTTCATCTTGACCTATTGGTTGTTGGCGACAACAGATAGACTATTTACAGTATTTACTATAAAGACATGAAGACACTGGCTGCAGTACCAGACTCTCATACAGAAAGTCCATGGCATCTCAGGGTCGTCAACATTTTATTGCTGCTCAGCAGGTTTTTACATACTATTGTCAAGTTTTACAGGTTTATTATAAAACCTGAAGACGGTGCACCCGTGTGATTTATAGATGCTCTGTGCATCAGTTTAGTTGCAGTTCCCTCACTTTCGCCTCCAGCTGTTAGAATCAAAGAAGCCAAACTTTGACATTTAAACTTGACATAATAATCTGAATTGTTGCATCTCTACTTGTTGATATTTTCTGTTGCCTTGAAGTTTTCAGTGATTTTGTGCTCATAGACATACTGAAACCAGAACTTTTCCTCACTCCTCTGTGCTACAACAGCGTGTCTGCTATGGAGGAGTAATTGGAGGACACAAAGGAAAGAAGGGAGAATGGCAGAGAAAAGGAGAAGAGAAGAAAAAAATGTGGACACTTTCTATGTTGTGTCAAAGATTGGATGTCAGTTGGTGACTGCAGGCAAATAGATTGTTTTTATTTGGTTACGTGCCAACTAAAGCTAGTTGCAGCAGATAGTTGAATGTTTCTAAGTTGTGGGGAAAATGTTACAAAACCTTTTCCATATGAATCTGATTGATACCTTTGTCATTTATACGTATGAGGTTGTACATTCCAAGGTTCTTCTCATTCTGTAGATATATATCCTATATTGATGTGCAGACCAACATGTCATCATCCAAATATGAACTCAAGTCTTTCTTTACAGTGATGGAGAGTGGTACGATTGTTTTGCAAAATTAAGTTGAGAAAATGTCACCACAAATGCATTTTAAAATCACTGAGCTCCACCAATGGCTTTGTCTGGGCACTGAATTATCTGAAAGTATTCTTCATTAATGTAGATCTGGATTATTCTAATCCCAAATTTCATACAAATCTGGCCAAACAGAGTACAGTGGGTGGCCCGCTGAATAGTTTAATGTTAATATAGAGATCAATGCCCATGGAACCGCTGTGTAAAAAGGAACCTGTGACCTTAAAACAGACAAAAGTAGGTTGTGGCTGGTTAGAATATATTTGGAGTTCAAAGAGCAAAAGCATTAGGTCATGTAGCCTAGTAGTCAAAGTAGCATTATGAGGTTGTGCAATAAGATATTTTGGGGCAACAATCACTTAAACTAAAATGCATTCTCAAAAACAACCACATCATAGAAGTTACCTTTTTGACAAAAAATGACGAGAACCAGTAAAGCGGTGAGTACAGTGAAACAGATTTGGTGTGACCAGGAGCCAAATAAACTTGTCCAGGGTTCAAACATCACCCTTGATCCTTTCTGTGTGAAGTTTACATGTTCTCCAACTCCCTGTGTGGGTTTTCTCCGGGTCGTCTGTTTTTCACCCACAGTCCACCCACATGTAAGCCAGGTGGACTGGAGATGACGTGTGAGCATGACTGTCTACGTGTTAGCCCGCCCCTGCAGAGGACTGATGATCTGTCCAGGACGCTTCCCTCCCTTCCACCAGTGCATTCTGGGACGGGCCGCTGCCCCAGATAGAGATCAACGCAGCTTGTTTCGCTGCCTTTTGTGTAGCGTGTTTTACAGTTGAAGACTGCTCAAGGCTTCTATTTTGAGCGTAGGAGGTTTTTTACAATGTTTTCAGGTTCCTTCCTCCCAACAGCTTTGTCTGATCTTTTTTACGAGACGTTTTACACGCCAGCACTCCGAGTGAGAGGTCAGGTGTGACGATGAGGTAGTTCTGATTAACTGGTAGACTTGGAAATGTTTTCGGAAAATTTCTTGAGGTGACAGTGGATGAGTGCTGTGTTATGTTGAAAACATTGAAACATCTTTAGGGAACTTTAGCAGAAGAATAACATGACAGCTTATGACTTACTTGTATCATAACAAATATAACACCTTTTTAACTCCAATAACAAAAGGTCAGTTACATATCACAATTCATACCAGTGCATCTCATCCGATTAAACCAGCTGCAGATTTATGACTTGGTTTGTTGTTTGGATGGATGTTCGTAATAGGAAACCTGTATGTCTGCCAGAGCATAAGAACCACCTCAGTACATGCCAGCAGAAACACCCAAAGGAAGTTGACATCCTTTTTTGGTATTATAGGTAATTCAATAAGACATAACATTTCTAATTTTAGTTTTAATATTGTGTTTGGATTATGCAAAGTGCTGACTCATACCGGCAAGTGAAGCTCACACGGGTGTCATCTGTTTGCTTTGTTATGCTAACTAGAATGGGAATTAACCTCTGTTGTTTTAGCTAAACCAGGAGTGTGCTTGTGAGCAAGGCAGAGCGCACTTCTCCAACCAGAGGAGAGAGTCAAACTGACTTCTTCAAGCGTGTAACAAATGGGAGTTGTGAAATCTATTCAGAGCCAATGGCCCAGCTGAGTAAAATCCTACAGCAAATTTCTTGTCACAACATTCTGCATGACACGAGGATCAAGCTGCCGAAGCGGATGTAATTGTAAAGGTCTTTCCAATCTGCTTTATTCCTACCAACACATTCTGCTAAGGTGCTAATAGCGCACACAGTTGCAATCATGTGTCAACATCTGACATACGGAGCACACTCCTCACTCCTCAAGCCCAATCCTGCCACTGCGCACCTCTCTCAGCACTCCCCTCCCTTCAGATGTCCCTGCTTTGGTCCCGATAAGCAGACTTCATCCCAAACATATTATATCTATTCAGGCGTGGGGATTAAGTGTAGATACATGACATTTAGGGCCATTCCAAGGACCTGAGTCAACGTGTAAACAACTCCTACGCTATGTCAGGGAAATATTTATCTTTCCTCATAGAAGTTCTTGAGATAGTGTCAACATTGCTTAGAGGCACAATTACATTTGTGGATGGAAAACTAAGAGTTCTTCTGGAAATACAAGTGTATAATATGAGTAAAGCTGGGAGATGCAAGACTATCATACTGATAAAAATAACAAGCAAGTTCATATTAAAGGAAAATCCTGTGTGTGATCATGTATCATGATGCCTCTATATTTTCTTCCAAAATCATCATCATTAAGAAAGCAAAATTGACAAAGATGAATTCAACAATCATGTGGTTTTTTTTCTGTGTTGTTTCTCAGTAACCACAACGCCATCTCCAGGCTCAGGCCACGCCAGAAGATGCAACGACACAGAGAAGGCCTACTGTGTGAATGGCGGCGACTGTTACTTCATACATGGTATAAATCAGCTCTCCTGCAAGTAAGTTACCTCCTTTTGCTTTTGTATTCACCTCGATAATTTCACTTTCATTGTCAACCTTTCTTCCTTTGTGCCGCAGTTTTAATGAGAACTCCTTTCACGATGTTTTTACTCTAGTAATATTCCTAATCTCACATTTATTTTATCCTGCTGTTTATTTTCCTGATAGCACTTGATTTCCGTTCTTCTTTCTTTTCAGCAGCAGCAGCAACACATCACAGGAAAATGCTGCCAGTCTGCCTAACTACCCACCTGTTGTGTATTTTAACACTAATAATGGAGTGAGGCGGTGGTGTGCTCATCCTTTTAAGTCATGTTTAGTGTACAGGAGGGCTGCCCATGAAAAGCCTTTTTAAAATGTCATGAGTCACTGGTTTAGTAGAGAGCAAATATTTATGCTTGTTAGAGGCCCCCAGTGAGGTAAATAGAATCATTGCTTACATTTGAGGTCCTTGGCAGAAGGGATCAAGACCTGTGTGTAAAGTGCACTGAAGCAACCTTGTATCTCTGATTTTCAGGAAATAACAGGTTGACGTCATCACTTTTTTTAACTTTGAGATTTACATTTCAGTTTGCATTAGACTCGAGGTGAAGAGACATTATTTGGCACAATCTTCAGGTTCAAAATCAACAGTTTTCCTTCTGTTTTTCAGAAAACTGATTTTTAGAGTAAAGTGTGTAGAGATACATTGATTAAATCAGTATTTATTCTCATCATTTAAATAATTAAAAAAAAAAAAAAGTTCCAAATGTGAATATTGGCTGTTTTCCTTAGTCTTCCATCATATTACACTTAATATCTTTGGGTTTTGGACTACAGGTCGAACAAAACAATCTATTTGAATATGTCAACTTGTGCTTTTGGTAATTCTGATGGACATTCTTAGATAGTTTATGTCATTTTACAGACCAAAAGAAATCACTTAGTTCAGACAATAAAACACCAAATATGCACATTATCTCTCGTCATGGTCGTCAAAGATTCTGTTGCATGTTGCTGTTCCACCATATGTCATGATAGCATAAGTCCTCTGGCTGGTTTGATAAAGAACTGAAAGACTGGCGAGGCTTCTGTGCCCAGTTGGCCCAAGGAAGAATGCTCGACAAGCAATGAGGACATGGCTGTAACAGCCGTTCAATACGCTGTATACAAATTGGAGGCAGCAATAACTCAATTGCTGCAGCTAATTCACTCATGGCCGGGGCATGGGTCCAGAAAAGTTGGATAATGCAGTGAAAGCCTGCAGGGATTTGTTGCCCCACAGCCATCTCATTCAATATAGGCCAGGCTTCAGTGGGTATTACTCACTGGCTAAACAAGTCCTGCAGACAGCTAGCCCTACTTTAATGCCCTGCTCCTTCACTTTGAAGTATACATTTTGTTTTAGGGAGACGTCAGGTTAGTACATGACCCGAAGTAAGTAACTCACTCAAGTAAACACATTTTTTTCTGATGATTTCCTTGCCAGTAATGACTTGTAAAAAAGGAATGTAGCCTCATTTGAACATATCAATCATAAAAAAATAAGTAATTAACAAAAAGCATAAACATAAGAATGTCTTAACATTTAGTAAAATCTTTTTTATTATTAGTTATCTAACATATTCTCTATATGGGTCAGGTCTATGGTGTGACAATAGTACGGGGAGTCATTATTGATTTCACAGTTAAACAAGTTTAGTGTTGCAGAATCCTCAACAAGGTGCATTGGGAACTTTAAACAAATTACCTCTGTCTGGGACTTGAGAGATGGGTTGTATAACTCTACTGTATATACAGTATGTAGATTATAACTATAGATCCTGCTTCATGTCTCCTAACACATGGTAAAACCTTCAGGTTTTTCTCTCCTAAATGTTTATTTTTTATCCAAGAATAATAAATAATGACAGTGATTTATTTGCAACTGAAGATAAAAGAGTGGTAATACAGTTTGCAGCTGCACCACTTGCGGACATTTGCACGCTCATCTGATTTTTAAATGATGCAGTGACAGTTTATTTCTTTCATCTTTCAGCCAAGTTTCCTTGGTCTAGGTGATGCTATCCCCCCAGTTAAACACCATCGCTCAGGATGAGTAATTTAATGCTGAATGTTATGGTGCTCCTGGGAGGCGTTGTGTGAAACCAGTAAATCACGAGCAATGACCTTTGTTGGACTGGTGGTCTAGTTGTGAATGTGAGTGGAATGTCGGTGCTCCTAAAAGTGCTCCAACTGCTCATCCTAATGGGATTATAATGAGGAAATATAGTTTGGCTCAACGCACTTGATGGTGCCGATACAGTAGTCTGTGTGCAGTTACAAAAATACATACAAACTACAGGTCAGAACATTTTTCTTGACTCTGATTTATATCTCAAACCAAATTTAAAGAGAGCTGTCCAGTCATGTTTTCCCTTTAAAGAGATCTCCATAATGAAATTGCTGTTTTAGAACTGGAAGTTCAGGAATTTATTTCTTCCTGATTTGACCCCTTTACCTCCCTGCCCTTTGGTATCGGCCATTTGTCACATTTGGAGGTTATGAACACATACCAGGCTCTCGACAGGCACCAGCAGAATAAAGCATATTACCCCATTTTCGGTTTCCTAGGTTTGAGTTATTAATTATATAGCAGTTTATCTACAGATACCTTGAACTTATTTCTTCATATATACTAATGATCATTTCTCTCATCCCCCAAAATATAGACTGAGCTCTATATATTACTTTTTATGTATATCATTTGAAACCTGTTTTTGTAAACATGCCTTTTGTTTACTTTTTTATTTTGACATATCATTGTTTGATTGTTATATTTTGTAGTATACTCTGGGTCACTTTGAGGAGCAGCTTTTTGTTTCTATTGTTTTTCTTTTCCCTTTTTAAAAAAAATGTCTGGACGGTAAAAAAGTTTATTGGTTGTTAAGTGTCTTACCTTATATTAAGTACTTATATAAGTCAATTCATGTTGTTAATAATGTATTAATTCATTTTGAATTTAAATATGATCGTTTGTCCACATTCATCACTGGAGTTGGATCATCTTTGGAAGTGACACATTTTCTTGCTGTATCCATATGGCTTCACTATGACCTTCACCATTATGTTTGAAAGGATTTAAACCCATAATATTTACAGTGCACATCACTTCCTGTGTTTTCCCTTTTCATAACACTTGTCTGCTCCTTCCCAGATGTCCGGATGGATACTTCGGCCCACGATGCTTACAGACTGAACCACTGCGGTTGTACATGCCCAATCCTTTCAAAAGTATGTCCACTTGATATGAGCAGCTGAGAACAGAGACACAGTTGTCACTGGGTTACCTCTGTGGACTCCTGCTGCCCCCCCCCCCCCCCCCCCAGTTCTCTTCTTCTTTCTCCTTCTCTTTCTCCTTCTCAGGTCAACACGCATTGAGCTGTACACGGTGGTGTCATCCATGGGAACACTCTGCTTCTGCTGTCTGTAGTGGTGCTGTTGTTCTAATTCTCTCTCTCTCTCTCTCCCTCCCTCCCTCCCTCCCTCCCTATTCACTTTTTCTTACACATACTCTCCTTTTCACTCCACCCTTGTCTTCTCTCTCTTTCTGTTTTCTTTCTCTTTCTCACTCACCCACCACCCTCCTCCTCCCTCTCTTTTTGTGGCTTTGTTTCTTTCCATCAGGTGTCCAAATGACTTTACTGGTGATCGCTGTCAAACCTACGTTATGGCCAGTTTCTACCGTATGTCAATTTCCTCTTCTGTCACTCTGTCAGACTGTCTTTGTGTCATGCGTGCATGCTGGGTGTAGAGAGATTGCATTAATTTCCTGTTATTACCTAATAGTGTAGCTGCGTCTGTGACTTTCCAATGACTCATTCACAAGTTGGCATAGTTTCGTACAGTCTGTTATTGTGTTTGGTCTGCATGTGATATTGTGTGCCCTTTAACTCGCAGTGTGTTGCATGCACACTCTCAGAATACGAGCTGGAAGTTAGTTTGATAGCAACAAGTAGGCGGCTGAATTTAGGTGCTCTGTGGAAGTTGATTGGCACAAAGTCAGCTGCATGTAACAACACAGTCAAATGGCAAAACACTAAAACCCTAACTTTATCTTACTAACTAATGATGCTTGTTCATGCAATCAGCTGAAAGCATGTCCAATCATATTGGAGCTGATAGAGAGATGGGTTTGAACAATTAGCATTAAGTAATAGGCATGACAAATGACTGAATAACTGTTTGTGCGGGGCCAAGAAGATAAGTCATGTAGGATTTTTCCATAAATATATTGTGAAAATGTGACGCCTTTTAATGTGCATCTATGAGTATGTACATCATACAATAGCCAGCATGACACAATTCCACTCATTCTTGATTAATATGAGTTTATCTTAAAGCATCGTCATGTTGGTGTTCTTGCTCAGTGGATCAATTTATTTAAGTCGAATATACATGCACAAACAGGCACACAGACATGTTTTGTTCACTTTCTAATCAGCCGCTTAAGATCTCAGTTTCATAAACTGCGAATTGCATTTGTTGCTAACTTTGCTTCAGAAGTATAGCAACAAAATGGTGCTCTCACAGCAGATGTCCTCAGCAAAGAGTTCATGTGCTGCACTCGAGTGCCGTGTCAAAAAGAGCTTTGCCTGGGGTAAGAGAAGCCAACCCTGCACCCGTCCACACGGCAACATCAGGAAACACATCCATCAACTGTAAAATGATACCAAGATTAGATGAATCTTTGTGCAGAACTACGGATTGTTGATCTTGCCTTGAAGGTTTTCTGATTTGAAAACCATCCACTATTACCTGTTGATTAGATCTCAGGTAGCTTTGACTCTCTGAGGGAAGCATATATAGCACCAGGTTAAAGATACTGTATGGTAATAATATAGAATTAAATACGAAGCCTGTAATTCAGATAAAAGAAAATAATCTCCTTTTATCAATCTTACTACATATTTGTCAGCGTCATGTCTTTGCAAGCACATGTGGGTCCCATTCGATGTAACATTACAGTTGAATAACTAACTGCATCTGCTTTTGGAGTTGCCTGATGTTGCCTACAGAGTCTCATCCCTGTAGTCTGAGTTGTAGAGCTCACACATACTGTTTGTTGTATGTTGGCTCAGAGTACAATGCGAAAACCCCCTTCTTAACTGCAAGTAATTTTATCTCACATTAAGTCGTAATGCACTGTGCTGAAATTACTTGTTTTTTTGGCAGAGCAGACAGTGGTGTGTGGGAGCTACACAGTTTTCTGCATTCTGTCTAACTTCAGTGCAGCTGTGCGACTGCATCAAGGACATTTATTTCCAGTTCTCATCCAGCCACATGAACACAGAAGAGGCTTTGATTACTTAGTTTACATGTGTATATGTTCAAATCAATAAACGGACTATTTGTAGACTTAGATGGAATATAATATTAATAAGTATGTTTTCTTTAGTGTAAAATCACCTGAAAAGAATAATCGTTTTTTTGTCACTTTAGAATGAGCCATTCCTAACTACATGGAGAGCAGGTCCTCTTCACGTAATCGGTGCTGTGTTTCTACAGTAGCCCAGAACGGACAAACCAAACGCTGGCTCTAGATAGGGCCAATTGCGTTTTCATGTCTTTGCATCCGCCAACGTAGTTCTCCTGCACGACTGGTTTCAGTTGGTTGCAATTTGCAAACTAACCGGTCAACACGTGCTCACTCCCAACTCGTCAAACATCGACGCTCGGTCAATGGCCCTAAGCTTCAAACTATGACGCTCCACGCACCTACATTCTGCTCCTTTAAAAAGATTTGAAAGAACAGAGTGAAAACCATCAGATCTAATGTCCTCTGTCTATGATCAAACTATCATCCATCAAGAACTTGCATGTAATTTTGTATTTTAGGCATCACCGCTTATATTAAAGGCAATTTGAAATTGAAAAGCCTCCACTCCAGTCCAAGTGTATGATGTAATATCATCTCATTGGTTCAAAAATGCACTTCCACGTTAGAAATTTCTGTTTCTGAAAGCCACATTCAAACATGATAGATGTGATGGATGTAGGCTTTAAAGTGAGCTTTATTTTTTGGAAAACTATATTGCAATCGTTAATGGGCCTCTCACATATTTCACATTTTCTACTCAGTTAAGGGGAATAAATCACATATTCTCTCAAAGAGCAGGCACACATGCACACACATCCATGTAAAGACCCACCTCCTGGAGGGGCGTCTCCCATCCCCAGGAGATACCAAAGAGAAGGAGGATGGCTTCTGCTCCTCAGCCATAAGGGCTTGGCTTTACAAGAGCATGTTGTCATAAGAACAGCTGGGACTTACTTCAACTCAAGTAAAGCAAGTGAGCTGCCAGATATATGGACTCAGCTGGTTGGTGCAGCCTCCCTTTGGCCTCACTCTGCCATATGATGTAAAATCTATCTATAATTCTTCTTATTCAGGGGGATTATACCGATACTGTACAAATACACTCCTTTTAACTTGCCTGTTCATGTGATGGGTGTGTTCGGGAACTGACAGTGTAGCATTATTAGAAAGCGGAAAACTGAACTCACAGGTAATCTCAGCAGATGACGCATATTTTCCTCATACATAATGATAGTGGCGTTGCGCCCAACGTGTCCTATCCCCATTAGGAGATTTAGTTTGGTTATGTGATGAAATAGCACTTTTAAAACCTGAAACCTTGGAAAATAAAGTATGGAGAAAGAAACAATACCAAGGGACTGATTTGAGACATACAGTAGATAGAAACTGCTCACAAGAGGAACATCCACAGTCAAACTCAAGAAATGTAGTTATTATTTATATTATATTCATAATTGAAATGTTAGTTGTGTAGCCATGTAGTTTTGTGTAGTGTGGTTTGAAGTGTGTGTTGCATGCTGTGAGTGTGTTCTCGTCTTTACTGACCGCTGACAATTACTAAGTGTTTGTTGTCTCAGTTGCCGTAATGCCTATTTTTGTTTGCTCCACTTTATGTTAGAAGGTGCCACTCTCTTAACCTGGTCTTTTGTTTCTTTTTGTTTTTCTTCCAACTGTCAACCCTCTGCAATGGCAGAGCATCTTGGGATTGAATTTATGGGTATGGAACAATCCGTTTTTCCTCTCAGGCCTAGCATAGCTACTAAATAGATGTCCTTCATTTTGACTTGCTCCCGTTCCGTCTGTGGTGTCAACTGTTAATCATATCGTCCCTCGATTAACCAATCAATCTCTCAGCCGATCATACCATAACTCATTATAATGACAAACCCTCAGCCGATGCAACTGATCCTCATAAATCATTATTAACATGGATGTCATCACCTGCACCTCTCATACATGTGCAATGGAAAAGTAGAACTATTAACAGAGTTTCCCTCTCACTCACAGTAGAATACTTTCCTTTTTGGACTGATTTTTGATTTGTCATTCCGTCTGTAACAAGCATTATGTATCATGTTTGTAGCTACCTGATGTCTTTTGTCATCCTATCCTCTATCCGATCCTTTTAGTCTCATACCTAGTAGTCTTTTCCTTTGATATGCCACCTCTTTTCTTTTTATTCATGTGTGATTTAGTTTCTTGCATCACCCCGTCGTTAGTATAGCAAAATGTAACTTTGAAATGTGAAACACAATACCTATGTTACTGGCTTGTATTACCCTTCAAGGAGTAGATGCTGCGATGTGAGCATGCAATGCTATATTTAGAACCTAAACTCATGTTGTCTTCTATCTGCCGCTAATTCCATCCTCCTTCATTGTTACCTGTTGTTTCCTGCTACCTTTTCCAGAAAAGTGCTTTAATGGTTGAGAGTGTAGAATAAATGCTAAAAGGCATCATTTCACTTCATGTAATTATACGAGTACCTTTTAGTACTGGACCACATTGTGTTGTCATACCAGCAGTAATACCATTTCTGAATATTATTTGATTTACTGTGTCAGAAACAAAAGTCTATCTCAACCTCACACAAGCTCTTCTCTGGTAAAGGAAAAAAAGCTTCAGTCAAGATTTCTCTAGTTTCATATTTAATATTTCATGAACAAATCACTTGCATCACAAATTACTGTGCTTACTGAATGCCTGTGCAGATGAAGACTTCTATAAGTAAATGAGAATCAAAAACATGTCAAACATTGCACATTTCTATATCACGTGTGCATTGGTGCTATACTGCACAGTTTGCAGGTTCTACTGGTCATCCAAACTTTTATAGTATAGTATATAATTTGAAATTACTTCATAGTATACAGTTGCTTAATAGATTAGTCTAACTCTTGCTGAGCCCCTGCCCTCAGTCATGCCGCCTTACTGCGGTGCAGGCAGCAACAGTTTCCGTTGTATTTGTGATTATTAGCGAGGAAAGGTTAGACTGTGAAGAGAGTTGTCAGAGAAGAGAAGATGAAGCTTCATACTGCTCCGCATTATTAAAAGAAAAGATATAGATTTACAGACAAAAGAAGTGGGAACCTGCACCTTTAAAAAACTAATTTTTTTTTCCCTGTTATTTCTCTCACTGTGTGTGTGTGTGTGTGTGTGTGTGTGTGTGTGTGTGTGTGTGTGTGTGTGTGTGTGTGTGTGTGTGTGTGTGTGTGTGTGTGTGGATGCGTCTGTGCATTTGTGGGTGTGATGTTGACAGAGGCAGAGGAACTCTACCAGAAAAGAGTCCTGACAATCACGGGTATTTGTGTGGCTCTGTTGGTGGTGGGCATCGTGTGTGTGGTTGCCTACTGTAAAACCAAGTAAGTCCTGCTGATAAATGGATCAGCTCTTGTCGCATTTCCTTTCAGATTTCTATCAACACCTGCATTTTATTAAGAAAAAATTGTATACTCAAGCTGCTGCCGCACTGTTTGCAGTGCCTGTAATATGCAGCGTAGGTGGGAATAATAGATTAGTGTGTTTACTGTTTTAAAATGTATCCTTTTTATGTAGTTAGATACATAGATATTTTTAATAGTCAATCTAGTTGTTACATCAAGTAAAAAAATCATCACGTTAAATCAATACTTAAGGCATCTAAACAAAAAAAGCGTGAGTGAGAATGACCGAGATTTGCTCAACAGGAAACAAAGAAAGAAGATGCACAATCATCTGCGACAAAACATGTGTCCAGAACATCCCAATCGTAACCTTGCTAACGGACCCAATCACCCAGGACCAGGCCCAGAGGAAATCCCAATGGTAGATGTGAGTTTCTGAAAAGATTCCTAACGTTATTAAAGTAAACGCACACAGATGTACACCAAATGGTTTCATGCTCAGTTATAAAATCAAAGCTTTTTTTCACCTTTTTTTCCATCTGCCAAATCCATTTTTCCCGACACAGTACATATCAAAGAATGTCCCTGCAACTGAACGAGTCATACGGCATGCAACGGAGGGCTCGTTCCCTGCCAGCCATGCCTCTTCCAGATCTCACAACTCTTCCACACGAGCCCATTCATCAACTCACAGGTAAGCATGCACCATACAGTCCTTGTGTTTGCCCTCGTGCCTACCTCAAATTCAGCACTATCTTTTTATACGAATACACAATCGCAGCCAAACCCATTGATTGATTTGGTTAATTGGGTAAATGCCCGCCCTGTGGAAACAGGTGCATGGCTTGTTAAGCTTTTTTATCAAAAGACACACTTCATTGTGAAAAAAAGGACAGAAAAAAAAGGAACCACAATGGGACACGCTGGGGTGTGTGCGTCTTAACACCTTTTTATTTTTCAGACAAGAGGAGCGGACATGGAGCCTGGAACATTCTGACAGCATCCTCTCTGACTCGCCGGGAATGATGTCATCATCCGTGGGGACCAGTAAATGCAGCAGTCCTGCGTGCATGGAGGCACGGGCCCGGCGCGCTGCAAACTGTGGCTATTCTGACCCCCATCGGCCGGGCCTGCAGTACGGAGACTCCTTTGACTCGCTGGGAGACTCTCCGCACAGCGACAGGTGGGAAACTGGGTTTGTCGTGAACATTTTGAGAAGCCTCTAGAGGCCAGTTAGGGCACTCTGAGAAACTCAGTGGAAACTGACACACAGCAGACATGATGAAATATGCTAAGGTAAGCAAGAGTGAAAGACAGTACTTATTTCAATGGGAACTCATACAGTTACTATAAAATCATCCCGTGGCCAGTTTGCTATTCTGATTGGTTAGCGTTCCCTTTCATTTTCCTGAAGCAACAATGTGACATTTTGGGAAATACACTTATTTTCCATGTTGTCCAGAATTGTTTTATCTCTGCATCACAGAAAAAGGTCCAGTATGAGTTTATTCCAGCTTAGCACAGAGAGTAGAAGCAGGAAGAAGCAGTTAGTCTGTCAGAAGTGAGGAAATATGTCTTTCAACAACTCTATATCTATCCTGCGGCTATTTCCATACTGCAGCCACAGAGATATCAATCTTCTCATCTGGGTTAGATTGCAAACAAGCACATTTCCCAAAAGGTTGGAATGCTCCTTCAACACAAACCAGAACATGTCAGCTCAAACACAATTGATTCACTCTAAATAATGTGCTTTCAGGTCTTCAGGCTCTCTACTTTAGTAGTACTTAATGACACCCATGGCCTGACTTTGAACTTGCTTTTTAAGTGCATAAGATACAACCCCTGATCTTCTTATAGGGCCCAATAGTGATCCTCCAAATCCCAAAATGCTCATCCCACTCACTGTTGATGTTTTGAATTGTGTGTTTAAGGTTTGAAAAAAGATGCTAAAGGTTGCGATACATGAGGTCGCCCTGCCCTTTCCTCTCGTATAGCTTATACACAGGCCCTCATTCACCTTTGTTTTAAGTCTTTGGAATCACTATTAACCCTAATGTCTTCCTTCATGGAACCTCAATTATGCTCAACATCAGCCAATCCATTTCAGATGGGTCAGCATTAAAAAAGGTACCATACAATGGAAGCTCAATGGAAGCTGAACAATAGACTAGAAGAAAAAGTGTCCACAAAGTAGACATCCTTTATGAGATTGCTTTTTAACAAGCAAAAAAGTGGTCACATTCTCAGACATGTGGGAAGTTTAAAGTATTTAAACCCTTGCACAAGGTTGTCATACATAGCAAACAATTGATTGTGCAAATGCCCAGGTATCCTCTATTTAAATGTGTCAACGGTTCACTGGTCGCAGGTATGAAGCCGCCTTTCCTTCTCACAAACAAAAAGCGGTAATAAAAAACAATCTTGGTCAAATGCATAAAACTTTCAGTCAACAAGAAGCATCCACTGGATCAGTGTGCATATTGACCTCAGATCATCTGCAGCAAAGGTGCAACTGGATGAGCCTACTGGTACCTTAACAAGGTTCCATTAGCTATGCAGTTTTAGGTACCCAACATTCAGGCCAGCCAGAGGCACACTTGGGACCAGATGTGTACCTTACACACCTAACACATTAACCAATGCTGCAAAATACGTACTTGAGTTGTTTAATATGCAAATCAGCACATGCCAGCTTCAGTCTTGCTTTGACAACTGACCCAAAATGAACTAATGGAGCAAGGAGTTCCAAAGAGGTTTATAGCTGCATGCATCCATCAAATGTTTGAAAATACTGACTATATGACTGACAGAGTGTCCAACAGAAAAAGTGTAAATATGGTATACATAACAGGAACTTAAAAAATAAATAAATGATGTAATGCTGGCAACAAAAGCAAATGATCAGTGCATTAATGACTGTCAAAAACTAACCAGACAAGATTATGTGCTTGAGCTGGAAGGTATCAACAATGTCAGCATACAGCAATCGTGTATGCACAAACAGAGCCTTGGCCAATGAGTTGTTTTGCAGAGCCAGATTGCATAACCAACATCCCCTTTGAGTCATTCCAGGTGACAAGCGCCTCTTCCATCATGGTGACTGCTTCAGCTGAATCAGCAGTGCTGTGGGAATGTCTCAGGCCTGTGTCTCACACGGCATGTTGTCGTTTCTTAAAGGCAATGAACAGTCCATACAAACATTCTCATCCACAGTCAGTGATATGTGACTTATGAGTTGCTTTCCAAGCATGTTGACATTAATGTTCAGTTGGTTATGATTAACCAACTAGTAAGACTGTCAGTCTTGTAAGTAAGTAGTAAGTCTAAGATTGATTTTCTACTTGGAGACACAAGTCAGAAATCGGTCTGATACTGACTCAAATAGCTGAATCGGGTAACGTGACAATGGGCTGATCTGGTTGAAGTTTGGAAACAATGTTTAAGTCAAGCCTGATGTTGCCTTACACATATAAGAATGATCCCAGTCACTTTCACACAGTGAGGCATACATTTTTAATGAAATACTGGTATCGGATTGGTACTCTGTATCAGCTGATACGTAAAGCTCCAGTATTGTATCGGGACTGAAAAAGTGGGATCAGTGCACCTCTAGTTTTTAAGAACTAGAGTCCAAGAGTCATTAGGGGGTTCTGCATCTTCAAGAAACTCTACATTGACTTCAGCATTCAGCCATGGTGCCCACATGGTCATGGCACATGTTTGAACAAAGCTTCCTAACATGACAGCCACAGTAACAATGAGTTAATTTAAAACTGATACAGAGGATTCAAGAGGTTGCACCATAATATTATTGGATTTGGAATAGTATGGTCTGCATAGTGATCAACCGTTACACTAACTTACTAAAAAAAACACAGTGGGTAAAATGCTGCTTCAAACTATTCCTAATATAAATAAAAGACCAGTGAAGTAAAGTGTTAATCTGTTTTCCAAGTAAAAGCCAGACTTGAAAGGTGTTATAAAGTAGGACACTGGGTTGGCTTGGTGATCTTGTTGGGCAGGTTGGTCCAGAGCCTAGGGGTGCAGAGGAAAACAGTTCACTCACAAACAATCTTCAGTATAGACTTAAAGCAGCCAAAACAGCTGCTCCTCCGCTGACTTAAACTGATTGAGCGGCTCAGATATAGACAGGTTGTCGTCGAAAAACTGCTGCAAATGTTGTTTTTAGCATTCAAAACTGTAATCTTTTGTAAAGATAGTCTGTTATGTCCAATTCATGTCTGAATTCTGAATCACTTTTGCAAATCATCAGCATCAACCAATAGGCACCTATGTTTCATAAAAACCAAGGATATTAACAATAGAGGGGGATCCAGAATAGATCCCTGGGGGATGCCGCATTACAGAGATTTCTGTTCTGCAGACAAGAAGAAATCAATTTTGAGCAGCACCAGCACACCTTCTCCCAAGTCATTTTTTTTACCTTTCTGCCTATGAAAGAACTTCTCAAAAAATAATATTCTCTATCCTCAATTCAATTGGAAGTATGTCAATGGTTAGAAAAGTAGCGCCACTATGCCCAGTCTGAAAAATACCTTACAGCAGTTCAGCTAATGGGTAAATCCAAGTTAACTCTATGTATGGAAAATACTTCTTTCCTTTGAATATTTTAGTGCCCATTTACAGCTTGCAAGTAGCTTGGCACTAAAGGTGCAATGTTCATTCAAGTCTTTCTCACTTCTGTTCTTTGCTTTTCTCTGCTTAACTATTTACTCGCCTCTGTATTTACTGCAGATACGTGTCAGCTCTGACGACACCAGCCCGCCTCTCCCCAGTGGATTTCCATTACTCATTGCCCTCGCAGGTGCCTACCTTCCAGATCACATCCCCCAATGCCAGCCATGCCATGTCTCTCCCTCCTGCTGTCCACAACCCTTACCCTCTTGAGGATGACCAGCCGCTGCTGCGCCGCTACCAGGTGCCCCTACACGATGCCCAGTGCCAGGAGCCCTACCGGCAGCAGCGTCGTACCTATCTAAATGACAGCAGGGGCAGCCTGCCCTCCAGCCCCTACCGGCTGGCTAAAGAAGAAGACTATGAGACCACCCAGGAGTATCTCTCCTCTCGGGAGCAACCAAAGAGAAGTGGGTCCAGTGGAACTGGTAGCCGGCGCTGGCGTAGATCCAGACTGAATGGCCATGTGGCCCCACGTGGATATGAGGCATCCCGGGATTATGGGTCTCGAAGCTGCCTAACAGATAGTGAGTCAGAGGAGGACGGGGAGAGCACGCCCTTCCTCAGTATGCAGAACATGAATGCCGAGCCCTCCACCATCTACAGGCCGGTGGACAGTCGGACTTCTCACTCGTCGGGGCGGCACAGTGGGCATGGAAACATGCATACAAGACTTACACACTCACGCTCCAAACCGGACAATACACCCCATTAAAGAGTGAAAATGAACCAACAAAAATCAATATAGTATAGACCTGCATCTATAAGAAATATTTTTATTTTATATAACTGACAGATATTCTAAACAAATGAAATATTTATTTTCATTTTAGCAAAAGTTGTCTACTAGTTAACAGCAAAGACTTTTTTATAGGGAAAACTCTATTTATATGTACATTTTGATTTACAGCATAAAAAGATGTGCCAGTTTTTTCACAACGTAAAAAAATAGAGTAATATTGTGGTGCCTTTTGCTGTATGCCGATGCCAGAGGGCCAGTGGAGGTTTTTGTAGCCTTTCTTATATGGACGCCTCATTTTTTATACACGTTTATGTTTTTTTCCTCTCTGGTTTCCTGTTTTACTTTCTTTCCAAGTTGCATTCTTTGAGGAGTCTAGCCCAACTGGAACATAACCCCTTCCATGTCACGCAATATAAACCACTTCAACATAAAGTGTATGTTTACATTAATATGATTTGCCTGTAGGGTTTATGATTTGGGATCTGATAGAACGCCTGATAAATACAATGTAGATCCTTTTTGCCCTCTGACTAATGTCTACAGAGAGAAAAAGAGAAAGAGAGAGAGAGAGAGAGAGAGAGAGAGAGAGAGAGAGAGATATCATATGGTTGTGTATGTGTGTGTAAATGCCAGTGTGTGTGTGTGTGTGTGTGTGTGTGTGTGTGTGTGTGTGTGTGTGTGTAGGTGTGAAAGCACATGTCAGTTTGCTTGCATGTATTTGTGATTGTTAGATGAATTTCATTGTTTGTTGTGGTGACTTCAAGCATGTGGGTCTACTGGTGTTTCACCAAAGCTGACAGAAGAGTGTGGCAGAAGTTCACTGAATAGTGCTTTATCAGAACAGTGACCCCCAGTGTAGGTGGACAGATAAGGCTGCTGTAGGGTTGTATGTTACGCAGCTCATTGCTTGATGTGTTTGAAGCTATTTTGCCCGTTCCCCAGCCCAGTTAAGTCCCCTTTTTATTTCCCTGCAGGTTTTCCCTCATGTTAGTCTGTTATGAGGCCAACAAACACTGAGCCGCCTGGCACAGGGTGACCCCTGCCATCAGAGGTGATGGCAAAACAAAAAGATTGCATCTGTTTTCACTCAACTCAGCCCCTAGTCCCATGCCTTGTCATCCTTCTGTGTCCCTTCTGTTTTTGTGGCTTGTGTTAAAGGCCACACAGTGTCTCAGGATTTCCACACGCCCCCCCCCCCCCCCCCCCCCCCCCCCTCCCTCTCTCTACCCCTCTCCACCTTAAACCCTGTTCACCCTCTTCCTCAACTTGAGGTCTACCCAAGACTACGGTTCTCAGTTAAGAAACGGCCTGCATGTTAACATACAGCCTACCAGTTCCCCGAACATTCCCATACAGAGAGAAGGAAAGCCAAGTGGAAGCAGCTCAGTGGAGAACAGTGCAGAACATACTAGACAATATAAACAAAATAGCTGTGAAACTTTGGAGGATCATAACAATGCAAAAATATGCAAACTTTCTATTTTGCTGATTGATTACATCATTTTCTAAGAGGTGACTGTAGTGTGTTGTATGAAAAAAAACTATGTGATGCCTATAGTGTAGAATGATATAAATGCATATTTACATTAGTTAGTTTTTAAAGCCATTATGCAGCCATCTTTAAAGTTGTCAGCCTTTCTTGTTCACATACTCACGCCCACTGAATGACTGCGTCCATGAATTGTTTCATCACTTGGTTTAGAACGCTTCACTTTACACGCACTCTTCCAAGTAATGTCAAATAGCATCCAGATAGTGTCTCCTCCAATAGTACTGTGTACTATTCTGTCTTGTTGACAGATCTTGTCATTTCAAATTTATTCCGTAAACGATCATTTGAAAAGTAAACATTTAAGTCCCCTGTCCTCCACTGAAGGAAAAGTAAATATTTTAAAGGAAATTCAAAGAATGTCAAATCCATTTGAAGTGAGAGAGAACAGAGATGTTTCATCACTGTTGTATGTTTCTACCTTGTTAAACTATGCTGAATTATCAGATTTTTATTGGTTTAAAAACTCTTAAAAAGATAGATCTGCAATTCTAACTGCTATATGGTAAATGCACAGTGGTATTGTTATATAGAAAGGTCTTTGGTCACACCTCACTTGCAGATATTTCATTGAGTTTCTCACCTCTGGGTCTAATTTTGTATGTCTGAAAAATGTAAAAGAAGACAGTGCTCCTCTGGTTTAAATGTGATTCTCCCTTCACTTTGCCAGTCCTCTCTCACCGAAATGAGATGCTACCAGGCACGTCCTGCCAGTCTCTTCTGTTTGATTTTATGACCCCACCCCCTCACCTGACCCCACCCTCGCTTGAAATGTTTGAACACCTCTCCTCTGCATGTCCTTGTGGTCACGGTTCGATGGGTGCATGGTAAAAAAGCAGCAGACAATTCTTTTCCAGTCAGTGAAAGTGTATTTCATTTAACATTCAGCAATAAAAAAGACCCTTTCCCACATGTCATTCCTGAAATATGCTAGAAAAAAAGAAAAAAATGCGAGATTGTCATAGATTGTAAAATAAAATGAAAAATGAATCCACCTGTTCATATGAGAAAATAAATCTTTATTCATATCATTTTATGATGTAGTTATTTCTCTAGAAAGCTTTGCTCTTCATTTTGATCTATCTTTTATATTGACTTAATGTGTGACTCTTCTGCAATGCATACAGTACACAATGTGGCCCAGGAGTACGCTCATAAAATCTGATTATGACATAAGTTTCATATAGTGATGTGGAGGTCGGTGATGGATTATATCAAAACTGTTTCACATGGTCGTCGTGATCTCTGAAGTCGTAACTCATACAGTGAGCACATAAAAACAAACACATCCAGCGTGTGAGATGAGCATTGTCACATTATATAACTTTTTTAAAGAAAAAAGTTCAAACTCAGAAGAAACACAGTTGACTCACCGTCACAGGATATATTTTCCTGATCAATTTAAAATTGTGATTATTTCTGCAGCATAAATGCATCTCCTGAGATAAATGTAAATATTTAGAACAATTTCTTGGCAACCATTGTTCAGTAAAGACCAAAGTGTATTTGGAAAAAAAATCTTGAATGCATATTAGAAGAAAAAAAATCTTGAATGACTAATTGACAATTGGCCAACTGATCAAATAAGAAGCCTTAATATATTGAAACATTTAAGAAAAAGAATCTTTATGATGTAAGAACTACGGGCGTAGATTTCATGTTACATGTGCATTTACATTTTCTTAAATATAGATTCTTCATTAATTCTGTATAATTTAAATTGATTGCGCAGTAGTACAGATTGTCCACTAGATGGTGCCGTAACAGCAAGATTTCTAACTCACTCACCAGATGACTTGCCGTTTTGCAGGGGTGAGTTGTCTCTTTACTGTATCCAGTCATATTTAATAGAAACACACTTTATAGATGATAACAGGGGTGTTTATGGGGATGAGTTGGCAGAGCTGGATGAACATGTACTGCTCCTATGAATACAGTTTGAGAGTAAACATGAAAAATCAATAGTTGGCTAAATCCTTCCAGTTTGATATATGGTTAATTATTTTTGTGTCACAAGTATATGATGTTGGTTAACAGTAGCAACTTAATGTCACCCTATAAAATATTACGTAAACCATTAGATGTCAGTTTGTTTCATTTGTTTATTCATTAACAGGATTTAGGGTTAATCTACTGACCACCAAGAGTTTATCGACTACTGTACATTTCAAATGTATCAAACATGATGATTTTGCATTTCACAATTAAAGATATGTTTCTGCCTAAACTGGTATTTCTCTGTTGTGGAGACAATAGGGGACAATCAGGTCCCCAGAATAAGCCCTGTAAATCCAGAGCATTTAGGGTGAGTGAAAACAGATGACTGAATTTGTGAAATTTTGCAAAGTCTGATCCAATGCTATCTTTCTCATAGCACTATCAAAGAAGAATGATGTTCAAAACAAAAACTAATTCCTTCTATTATACTTAACTGTGTCTTTCAGAAGTGAAACAAAATCATCCCATTCATGGAATTTTGCCAACATGTTCACTGACCGTGTATGAATACACATGATTCAGTTTGTCCATTAAAAGTCCTGCAGAGATAATCTTTACTCTCTGTGAGACTCAACATATTTCATATTTTAATTATTTAAAGAGTGGGTGACATTTGGTTGTCTTGTGGACATAAAGTAAAACCGTAAAGTAAAATGAACACTGGAGTAGTACTCTTGATGTCTGTATGATGGTAATACTTTATCCTCTACATGCTTCCTATGGAAAAACAATGATGTCACATCAGGTTGGTTTATTGATTGATTTATTAGAATCAGGCAGTGAATGGCAGAGGCAGACCAACTACCCTTTTTCAGCGTTTGTATTTATGTTCACCATTGGGTGGCGCTGTTTTATTCTGTATTTAGATTTAAGATTACATTTGGGAACAACAACCACAACAACAGAAAAGACACACAGGACATATGATTTTAAAACCCTCTCAGCCACTAAGTCATTTTTTTCTAATTTTAGTCAGCCTGGTCACATGTAATAATAATTCATGTAGAACTTCAATCATATTTTCACATCTCTTTTCAGGAAAAACTGGGCTATTATATGTATCCTAGAGTGAAGTCACATAGAGTATAAATATGTATATTTTGGCTCATGATATTTGCTCTTCTAGGCCTTGGTGAACAGGGGGAAAACAACAATATAGCCAACACAGATCAGAAACATTACATTTTTTCCTGTCAAATCACTATTTGTTTTTTCTCTAAAAAGATAGCCATGCCATTCCTAAAAGCAGGTCCTGTCTGAAGTGACACAGAAGGCCACATCAGAGTGGAGAGACTGCTTCACCTGCTGGACTACCTGCCATGTCCACAGGGTCGGTGTTCACATAAGACCCTAATTATTCATTCAAGAAGCCAAATTAATGTATTTTTCTATTTTTATTAGCAAATTATTATTTGTTCTAAAGATTATCATTATTAAGATGTATGATGTAGATACATATTTTTTCTTTCTTTGTCAATTGAAATGGTTTGACTAATTGTTTGTACATCTTTAAAATTAAATTCCATAACAATTTTATTTTATTTTATACACTATATTCATCTCGGAAGAGGAAATTTGTCTCTGCATTTGACCCATCCCTGTATGTAGGGAGCAGTGGGCTGCCCATTACAGCTGCTCGGGGAGCAGTTAGGGGTTCGGTGTCTTGCTCAGGGACACTTCAACACAGGACACGTACCAGTCAAGGATCGAACCCTCTTAACCCAGTGAGCCACGGTCGCCCCCCAATTATTACGCGCACGATATTCCACCCTTAGTTTCCGTCGCTGCCCAAGCAGCACAGATGTACATAATACTAAAACGGGGTGAATGTCATGTTTACCTTTGTGCGCGGCCTCCGATATCGGCACTATTACGCGCATGCTCAGTTCAACGACACAGCCGTCTGATTCGAGAACAGGCCGCGACAATACTCGACCCAAAGCATCATGGGATACATCTTGCGCTCGGGTGGCTTCAGATACCGGCATTAACAGCTTCTTTGCTTTGAACGCGGATAACTGGATAAATAATCGCAGAAAACAGTCATTGTGGGATGTATTAGTTTAATAAAGTCTCTAAAAAAATGCTGTTCTTCCAGGATGGATTACAAAGCTTCTGAAAGGGACACTATGGCAAAACAGGCATTGTTGCAAACATAAAGCTACATTTGAGACCAGATAATTGGTTGCATTGTAAGGTGAGTGTGTGAACTTCAGTCTTCCAGAGATATTCTGTAATGCAGTAACTAAAATATTTTTATGTTGCAGAACACATTATGGAACTCTTCATGAAAATACATTTTTGTTTACAAACACAGGAGAAATACTGAAAAACACAGCCACTGAAGAGTCTGGTCCAAATCCAGACTAAAGCCCTCAAAGTTACTGTATAACAAATACAAACATAGGTAAAACAAATAAAACATAGTTTGTTTCACTGTATTGACCTGTCCAAAAATAACATTATAACTCCAATTGTCCAGCAGTCATACCACACAATACACTTATTATGCTTATCAAACAGATTCATTAACGTGTCAGCAAAAATCATCAGCAGTACAATGCAGATGCCCTCAGGCAGCCTGCTTTAGGAGATTCGCCTGGGTGTCTTGCAGGATTATTGTCTCCTTTGGTGGCATTTTGGAGCTTCTCCCAGATCCCCTGTGTTTCAGACAGAAAATGCAAATATGGATAAATCTGTTTCTCTCTTCAACTTTTCCTTGAGTAAACCATGATGATAGATTTACTGTCAATGGTTGACCTAGAGCCATCCTGTGTACTGTTTAGCAAAGTTATGTTTTGATTTTGGAACATGCAGAGATTTAAGAAAATGAACACGTCCTGTCTACTGGAGCTCGATATTACCTGTCCTCCACGTCTTGTATTGTGTCAGGAAGGGGTGAGCCAAGTGTTTCTGGAAGAAATATGGCAGCCACTCCACTGAGAATCGGAGCTCCTCCGTAGATTAAACCTGGAAGCCAAGGTATGTAGTCGGCCGTGAGAAGCACCATAGGGGCCACCATGGCTCCTACACGAGCCATCATGGATACCCAGCCCATGCCATTCTGACTGAAAGAGAGAAAAAACAGCCATAACGACAGTGCAGCTGCAATTTAATAAATGAAGAATGTTTGATGGGGACAGGGGGTCTTAAGTTACTGTTTAACTGTACTGGAAAAAGATGGATCAACGTGGATTGCTTGTTCATGTCACATCTCAGAAAAAGCTGCCTTCTATGGATGTGTGTGTGCTATGGTGCCTGAAGTTTTCAGAGAATAGTATGATGAGCAAAGACACGCCGTCAGCAGCACTTCTGCCAGGACACATATTCGTCAACAAGAGAAGGCAGCAAAGAATGGCCGGACCAGCTAAAATAACAAAGCCAGTGTGCTTGGACAAAAAAATGTTTATAGAATGGACCCATCGCAGTTTATCCGGACATGACGACCCTCTGCTGATAGTAAAGTCCCAATAAATCCATGAACAGGCACCAGAAGCCCTCTGAATCCATAGTTTGAAGAATAATTTCATTACAGTCATTTAGCAGGCGCTTTTATCCAAAGCGACTTACAGTTCAGTATCTATTTACACACCGTAGATGCAGCTACAGGAGCAATTTTGGGGTTAAGAGTCTTGCTCAAGGACACATTGACATGAGACTAGTAGAGCGGGAGCCGGGGATCGAACCACCAACTCTCTGAATGAAAGGCGGCCCTGCTCTCCACTTAGCCACGGTCACCCGTTCAAGGCAAAATGTATCTACGTGTCACGAATCAAGCATTTGTAATGAAGTTTTCATTGAGTTTCGAATGATCCTTCACTGTTTAGCTCTCAGGCGGTAGAAAGTGACTGTGTTTGACACCATTCATCTTTATCTGCCTATCTGACCTTCTATTTGCTCTTCTTTCTGCATGACCTGCAGTTGAAGAAAATACACACCAAACAGCCCTTCTTTGCTGTGGTTTGCAGTGAACTTTTACTTTGGTAAATGTCACCATTTGCTGCAAGTTACTTGTTGCATCCATGTATGGATGTATTTGTTGCAGCCTCATTGTTAGAACTGTTTTATCTTCTAAATAAAACATATAGGTGACCTGCAGACCTCTGAAGCATTGTTCACATTTGTAATTTGTTCAGTAAAAAGCAATTCAGTCAATCCAGTAGAGAAGCTCATTCTAAAATAGAGATATGATTTCCTCAAAAAACTAAATATACTGAACTAAAATGCATAATAACATAAGCTAAATCCATTAACAACATGAACACATGAACCACGTATCTTTGCCAAATAAAGACTTACCGAATGATGGTTGGGTACAGTTCTCCAGAGTAAAGGTAGCAGCAGTTGAAGGAGGCAGCAAGGCAACCTTTACCCATTACAGCCAGACAGGTGCGTGTCATCTGTTTATCTGCACAGCAATAAAAACATGCATCAGATCACTCTGTTGTTTCTGTAGTATGATATTTAACTCTTATGCCATGTGTTCTAACATACCATAAGGTACCAGCAGGTTGATCAAAATAGTGATTCCAGCAATGATGAGAGCACCACTTTGTGATGGTCGCCGTCCAATAATACACATAGACACAGTTATGATGACTTTAGCAGGGATGTCAACAGCTCCAAAGATGACTTGGATTAAGTAGAAGTCCACCCCAAACTTTTGCAGATCCATAGCAAGACCATAGTAGGCAAAGCTGGTTGATAACCTAAATTAGCAAAAGACAAAAAAAACAGCATGCAAGGTGTCATTGCAATTTCATAGAAGGTGCTTAAAAACTGTCATTGAGTTTTTCTTCAACAAGTGCAGGACACATACCAGACAGCACTGAGGCAGACTGTCATGTTCCTCATTGTGGGGGTGCGGAACAGATCCAGAATAGAGTAGGAGCCCTTCACACTGGACATCTCTTTCTTCATGGACTCCTGCAGCATCTATGCAAAAAGAGGAGAGTTTTCTCTGGTCAAATTGATTTTATACACAAGTATGAACACAGATAGATTGTGCAATCACTCAAACACACCACGCTCCCTTACGTTAAGGTCAATTTTGTCTCCCTCTTCATGCCGTCCGTTAAATTTGGCCACACTTTTAAGGTTCTTGATGGCTTGTTCAGGGTTATTGCTCAGAGCTAACCATCTTGAAGATTCATGAAACCACCTGTGTGAGACATTTGTTTATTAGTTTATATGTTAATAGTGCAATAACTATATCTCTGATCACTACGCCTTTGCAACTTTTTAACATGAATCAGTAATTCTGGTTGCAACCTTAGGTTTCATTAGCATGTCAGTACTTGGCCTCTCACCATGCGATGAGGAAGAAGACATAGAAGGGCAAAGACACAGTCAGGGTTAACCACCTCCAGTCCCGGATGAAGTAGGCTATGAGGGCCAGGATCAACTGCCCCACTGTGTAACTGTAACCTGTTATTGTCCCCACCACAGTTCGCACACGAGTGGGGATCCACTCCACAACTTGAAATTAAAGAATCACAGAACAAGAGATATTTTAAAGAATTTAGTACAATTAGTACTCAATCATCTGCATGCACTTTGCCTGCATCCAGTTAAGTCATTCTACACCGATCGTGCTCTATCCAGTTAGATATCTTACTGAGCGAGAAGGTGTTGAGCCCTATTCCAGACAGAGCCATGCCACAACCAAAGCGGAACAAGCAGAAGAGGGAGAAGGAGTTAGAGAAAGCAGCACATGTTCCCGCCACTGCCATCAGCAGGTTGGATATGAGCAAGAGGATGCGTCGACCATATCTGTGGGCCAGGGGGATTTGCAAAGAGTCAGGTCAGACTATACCACATTATATGACTTGAATAAAATAAAACAAATATTTTCAGCAATACTGCATGACGAAGAGGCAAGTTGTCTTGTCCAATACAGTCACATGTATGATTGATTGTGCCAGATTTACTTTCTTATTTCTATAACTGTAAAATCAGTAGGTATAAAATCAATGTTACCTGTCTGACAGACTTCCAAAGACAAAAGCTCCCACAAGCACACCTCCCATGTAGATCGTTTGTCCCATTTGCTTCAAAGAGCGCTGATCACACACCAAATGCCACTGACAAAAATGTAACACAATTTAACACACATGACAGAAAAACGTGTTACACGTGTGAAAAGAAAAAATATATATGCAGTCCTACTTCAGATATGATCGTGGTGCTCATCTCAGCCTTGTTATAGGACCATCCATCTGTGCATCCCTGCAGGTCAACATCTAAACCACCCTTTGTGTCGCCCTCCTCGCCTGAGCTGGAAGTCCCATTCTTAGTCAGGAGGTACCACTGTGGAGCTACGTAACGCTGGCACCTCTCGGGCTTACCTTTCTGGTCCAGAGGCACTGTAACCAGCAGTGTTTCCTCTGGGCTCAGCTGGGACTGAGAGAGATTTGTGTGTGCACTGCAGAAGTGAGGAGGCACGGCGGCCACAAAGTTCTGCAGCAGGTTGTGGCTGGCCATCATCAGGACAGGTATGCAGAGAAGGGTTACATGCAGGATCTGGAACCGTCCTGTGCCCCCCACCTGCTCTAGGAGATCACCAAATGCCATAGTTTTGTGCCACCAGAACTCCACAAGGTGACTTGGTGTTAATGGTACTAGATCCTTTTGTTTGTAGTTTAGTTAAGAATTGGATGTGCAAAAAAAGAGTAAGTTGTTCTAGCACCTGGGAAAATATTGAAGAAGACATCAGTTGTCAGAACTAACCAGAGTGTATTTGTCTTATGCATTTAAAGGTGTTACATTAATAATACCAAATTTCATAGACTTACCTGCTGAGTTAATTTTCTCTTGTTACATAAAATCTACAAAATCCAATAAAAATGCTGGTTTAAAAAGTGTAGACCTTCATTAAAACAACACTCAATTCCAATAAAGGTTTTCCAGAAAGGGGTCCTTAAAAAAAGCACCAAAAAATAAAAAATATGTAAAAGTGGTCTTGTTGCTGCAGTGTGTTAAAGTAAGTAATCAGCTCTCAAATTCCAACAGCTTTTCCGAACTTTGGATTATAAGGAGTGCAATGTAGACTTTTGAAGTATTAGCAGCTCGTTGACCGAACCTTGAGGTAGAATGCCGGGTCCTTGCTGTGCAGGAACAATGTCTGGTATGAAGAGTGGTCACATAACCATGGTCTGCTCTTTCCCCTCTTTGCACTGAGACAGAGTCCCTCTCGTTTATTCATTACTTAACATGAAGCACAGGGTGATAAAGGGTCTGTCTGTCTGTGTGTGTGTGTGTGTGTGTGTGTGTGTGTGTGTGTGTGTGTGTGTGTGTGTGTGTGTGTGTATGTGTGTGTGTGTGTGTGTGTGTGTGTGCACACCTGTACAAACACAAACACATTTTCACTTTATTTAATGTTTCCTGTAATTTTTTTCTTGTTGATTTGTTCATGCATGAGCATATGGATGTGTCTACTGGATTAAATGTAAACAAGAGGCGTTAAGCCAAATAGAAAAGGAAAATCAATAAGTAAGTGTTTAACGGGAATAGCAAACGATTTTTATAAATATTCAACTATTCAAATGCACTGCAACACCAGGACCCGTTGACACTTTCTGTCCCCTCCTGTTATAACAGTTTGCTGTTATACTACAGCAATGCTGATAACCTATATAACCTAATTATCTGTCTGTCTGCCTCTGTGTGTGTGTGTGTGTGTGTGTGTGTGTGTGTGTGTGTGTGTGTGTGTGTGTGTGTGTGTGTGTGTATTGTATTGTGTGTACATGTGTACATGTAGCTAGCATTTTTTTCTTCCTGGTTATGTGTCCAGATTATTAGTTGTGAGGAATGTGCGCTTATGTAATGATCAGCATGAGATGTCAGGCAGAATTAATCTGCAGGTGCACCAAAGCAAAACAATAAACTTTCTGTTTTTTCAGCTGCCAAACTCTAATCGAAGAAAGATTTGTCCTTCTAAATTCTTACTTCTTCAGCGTGTTTTGTAGTTTGAGCCCCAAAAGTATGGGTATTCAACAGAAAATATGAGAGACTTTAGAAAAATGAGAAAAGACACAAAGTCGTACACAGACTTCCCGGGGGCTCTGGGCTTTTTGTGAAATGTAAACGACAAAGAAGCAGTGAAGTGGAGGGTGAGGGTTGAAATCATCAGTCTAATAGATTTCAGAGAGTGAAATGTTTGAAGGTTTTGCACAGAAGGAGTGAACAAGGACAATGCTCTGAAAACAGAGGATATTTGTACATTCTGAGTTTGATGATATATAGTATAACCGAAAGAGCCGCAACATTTTTAATTTACAAAGAAGGTCCTCTCCCCTCCATCTCTCTCCTCTCTGAGGGGCGCCCAACACATTGGGGCCCTGAACCCGAGCCCCATGAAGCCTGAGTGTTAAGTAGATGTCAAAAGACAGCTGTGAAGTGAAACACTGGTTTGGTGTCTCCATTACTAAATTTCAAATCACCTAAAGGATAAAAACTGCAAGAGAAAAAATTCCCTTTTACAGACTAATCTACAGTGTTGGAATATGCTATATAAACAATTAGCCTATGGTTTCTTTTACTTCTGCAATTATCTAAAGATGATAGTTGTTTGAGTTTGGACTTTAAACTCATTAAACTCACATCCTGAGGAGTTATCTTACAATTTATAACACCAGTAAACCCTCCGGTAACACTGAAGTCACGTTGAACCGTGACACATTCTGTCCTCATGCTTTGTGCCTCTTGTTCGGTGAAATATTTACAAACAGACACATGTGAACACATAAATCTTTGACCTTTCATCTGTAAAACCGAGAAAAATATATAATTGTTTAGGGAGCAGTGTAGTCAAAAGGAATCTGTCATTTATTTGTCTATTTTTGCAATCATTTACTTTGGTGAAAGTTGCATTTTATGAAGCATAGTGTTAGTTCAGACAGAGCACTGAGGTCAATGCTGCTCCTGCTGATCCTGCAGTACATACTGTGCTTCTCAGTCATTGGCTCATTCACATCTGTGTGGCTGGTGTAAAAGAAAATTGTATATCATCAAATTGTATTAACTGTATTATTTTATATTGACTGTGTATTCCTGCCAGTTCTGTCTAAAACAGTATTCCCTGTGCAGACAGAAGCTATTTTACATTAATTAACAAACCTCTGTTAGCGAAACCTTTTGGTGTCGTGTGAAGAGAGCCCAGACCAGTCCTGTAAGAGGTCACACTACAATGTATGAATTACTTTTTGCTTTGTAAAACAGACCTCTATTGAGCCTATGCAAATCCACTACTACAGACTTGCGAGTTGAGTTACCAGACCCAACTTTGGCAATATCGATCAGTTACACCAAATACAATGTACTATTGATTATCAACGTGTGTTGACAGGTTGTGATGCTCGAAAATACAATTATTACCAAACAATAGTTACCCTTGCAAAACAATTCATTATGTGCACATTTATTCTCCAGTTTATGATACTTAATTAAACACAACATCTTTTTTTCCTAGAAATGCTGGAAGAAGTCACCCAGGCTGTCATAGTATTTAAGATAGATTTTATTCAGAATGGGTCTGAGTGGAAATACAAGAGTTTGTATTTTTTCAATGAAAAATATTATCGATAAAATTCACAAAGCCCACCACTTTTATCCACTGTAACCTGGTTATTGTGAATCTGCAGGTGTAAAGAATGTAGACATAGCCAGAGCCAAAAGATTGTGTCAGACACAATGCAGCAATGCAGGAAGCATTGAATGCTAATCCCTTTTGGACGCAGGTCTGTCTGGGCTTTTACCAGACGCACAGGATCCACCATGTAGATTCTTAAGGTGTCCGTGTTGTGATACAAACGGGGAAAGTTGGGGTGTGGTGCCGTCATGTGGACAGTTTATTACTTGTCGTCAGGGGCGGGGAGTTTCTCAAGTGTGGGCTCCATGCCCCAGATCTCACGAGCATACTGGGCAATGGTGCGATCACTGGAGAACTTGCCACATCCTGCAATGTTGTAGATCACCTTCTTGGTCCATTCCTTGGGGTCCTGAAGTGAGGATGAAAATGATTGATTAAGTGATCAATCATATAATAATAATAATAATAATATGATCAGTAATTAAAAGGATTAGTAGTCCTGAGTCCCCTTCCATGGTTATACTCATTATATACTAATTAAAATCCTATTATGAATGCATAACAGACCTTTAGGAACCGTGTGACTTATGTAGCTTTTTAATGAACATACCTTGTAAAGAGCATTGACTTTCTCCTGGCATTTTATATATTCTTCATAATCAGCAAAGACCTTAAATCTGTTCAGAAAAAAAATGCAATTAATTCAGGTATATAGTGCAATGCGAATGCATATGGTGTTTATGTGTGCATGTGTGTATTCTTACGTCTGGTGTGCATGCAAAAGACTGTGAGTTGTTCTCTCTCTTTCTTTTTATGCGCCAGCATGCAAGTTTATACATGTTCTTATTTGTATGTGTGTACGCGTACGTGTGCCTCAGGCTGGTAATGTTAGATGTGTCTTTACCTGTCATGATGCATCAGCATGTTGACAATTTCTTTAAACAGGTCAGGCTGCTTTGGGCTAAAGAAGCCTCCAGCAATCTGGTCCATAGCCTGTTTCAGCTCAGGCAGACGGTTGTAGTACTCTTGAGCGTGGTATCTAAGCAGGACCAAAAATAAACAATATGCACATTCAGAAAAACAGAAGCACAAACTTGTTGCTGTCGTAACCGGTCCATTAATGAAGGCGTAGTAGTCGGTGGCTATACAGAGGTATCAACAGGTTCCTCAAGGCCACACCTGTTAGTGTGAACAAGATCAGCTTGGGTGGAGAAAAAACACTTGAGTCCGGTGAAAGTGAAAACTTCTGTGAGAGAATGCAAAGCTTGTCAGAGTTCATGATGCTCACTGCATTGATATCAAAAGGTCTTTACTGTTGAACTATTTAGGAGGTATTTTACCAAATGGATCTGATAACAGGTAACACACTGTGCTCTTACATGTGAAGACATTACATACTGTAGTGGCACAATCAAAAAAAACCTTTTTCTTACCTCCCTGTTATGTCCCCCTATGTGATTATGTCAACGTCAAATTACTTTTGAGTATGTAGAAAACATATTTGGGGACTTAACAGCACTCAAACGTAAAAGACGTGGTGAAGAGGTAATATCACATGGTGCACTGACTTTATGAGCTACAGAACAAAATATGTCAGAGGTACACGTGGAGAATGTAGATACACAGTGTTGGACTGATGATGGTTCCTTCCTTACCCTTTCTTGTCAAGTGCGTCAACATCGTCCACCAACATGCCGAAGATGAAAAGGTTTCCCTCGCCGGCCTCCTCGGCCATCTCAACATTTGCTCCGTCCATGGTGCCGATGGTTAGAGCGCCGTTCAACATGAACTTCATGTTGCCGGTGCCAGAGGCCTCAGTGCCAGCTGTGGAAATCTGCTCTGACAGGTCAGATGCGGGGATAACTGAAAGACAGAAGTAGAGGGTTGATGACTCTGATAATTATTTTGTGTTTTATGCTGCTATCAGAAACTCCTGATTGGGGTCATTTGCAGGGATAGAAAAGAATGGGATGACAAGCTTGAAAGCAAATAGCGAGAGGAAGAACACGTGGGAATAAGGGCAGTGATGTGGGAATTACCTCTCTCAGCCAGTGTGACTCTGTAGTTCTCCAAAAAGATGACTTTGAGACGATCTCCGACCACAGGATCGTTGTTGACCACCTCACCAATAGCTGTGATCAGACGGATAATCATCTTGGCAGTGTGGTATCCTGGAGCAGCCTGCATGAAAGGAACAGTTGGAGGAAGAGTGATAGATGAATTTAACCTGAGTTGTGGGGGTGGGTCCGTTTTTAAAGCTTTTAATGTTAAACTGTACAAACCTTTCCTCCAATCATGACAGTTCTTGGAGTCCACTGCTTGTTGGGCTCCTTCTTTATGCCTGGCGGACATATGAAGAGATTACAGGACTGTGGTGTGTCTGCCCTGAAATCATCTTAAAACTCACAGTATTTGATTTGGAGAAAAAGTGTCGGGCAGCAGATTTTGCATGTGCACTTACGGTTGTAGTAGGTGATGATGTGCAGACAGTTGAGCAGCTGTCTCTTGTATTCGTGGATTCTCTTGACTTGAAGATCGAACATGGAGTTGGGGTTGATCTTCACCTTGTAGTGCTCCTCCAAGTGAACAGCAAACTTCATCTTGTTTTCCTACTCATCAAAACATTGACTTCATTATATAAAGGACAACAAGTTCAACATTCTGAATGCTGTCAGATACAACAGAACAACATTGAAACAGAAAACAACATATGTTGTGTGTCAAAGAAGACAAACTCCTTGACTCGCATATATGCTGACTACTTGTGCAGACTGCAGTTAAAGCAGTTCATGAGTGTGACATCGATCACAGAGCTCTGCAGGTTGACTCTGCTGCCTGATAGAAGTCCAGTATATCATTGGATAATCTGTGCATGTTATAATTAAAAGGCAATAATTACCTCATGATTTGTGCTATTGCCAGCTATGATAAAGCCGGACCATCTATTCACAAGTATCTCCAAACTGTCACATAACTGGGACGGCAAACTGAGGATAAAATAATACTTCACCTGCTTCACTTTGGCAACATCACGAATGAAAGCCTCGTCGTTCACGAACTCGCGGAGACGCGTCAGCTGGTCGAGGTCCCGAATGAAGTCCTCACCAATTCTCTGTTAACAACAATGTTAAATAAATAAATCAAAGATCTTTAGCCAACATTGTTGTTTGTGT
The DNA here is from genome assembly GCF_023349555.1 of Cebidichthys violaceus. Lineage (NCBI taxonomy): Eukaryota > Metazoa > Chordata > Actinopteri > Perciformes > Stichaeidae > Cebidichthys > Cebidichthys violaceus. Next base: position 5,633,603 of record NW_027176373.1, read on the forward strand.
GACTTGTGCACGTTAAAACACAGCTGACCTCGGCGATGACCTCAGCCAGCCCAGGGTTGCACATGACCAGCCAGCGACGAGGAGTGATGCCGTTGGTCTTGTTTTGGAACTTATGTGGCTCCATTTCGTAGAAGTCCTTGAAACTGCAGGCAGAGTGAAGCATCACATATATCAGAACACACACACACACACACACACACACACACACACACACACACGATGCAGCCACATAGAGGCAGGGGATTTATAAAACAGATACTGCAACATATACTACACATACATGTAGTGTTTTTTGGGTGATTTACCACTTCAGAGTATTACAGGAAAAAAATGTATTTAGCGGACATACACAGTAGCTTTGAGGATGTCGGAGTGTATACGGGCCACTCCGTTGACAGCATGGGAACCCACAATGCACAAATGGGCCATGTTGATCCTCTTCTGTCCCCCTTCCTCAATGAGGGACATGCGGCTCAGACGACCATGATCACCAGGGAACATGGCAGCAACTCTCTGCAAAGTTCAAAAGAACATGAGGCAAAAAATAACTCATAGGTTGTATTTATTGTTTTTGCATGCTGAATTGTAGATTTATACCGTCATTTAAATTAAAGTAAGTCAACATGGCAATTAACTTCAGTGTATTGTTGAGCTGCAGCTCATAAAACATGTCCACCACTTCCTGTCAGAAATATTTCTCCTTCCATTCATGAACATAGGCCATGTAACTTAGTTCTGACAGATGTCGCAATGAAAAGTTGATAAAAACATGTTGTCCTTTGGTGTCCAACATTTATGTCCTCATGCTAATCTTTTTCACAGTGGCAAGAATAATATGCAAGATATCCATTCATAATCACATCACAGGGTGATAAAAGATAGAAGTCTCAGTGTGACAAGGCTCAGATTAGATAAGAGGAAGGGGCTGAATGGGAGTGTCAATGGGCAGTTAGAAACTGTTCACCAAATGTTTTAGTGTGAACTCGTGCTGCGCCCCCCCCCCCATGCTCAGGTCTTTTATGAGCTATAGAGACGGGGCCCTCTCGGTTCATCCACCTGCAGACTACACTGCATTCTGTATGACAATAGAGCTTTCTCTGCACAGAGAATAAATACTCCAAAGACAAACTTCTACTCTCAATGTTCCTTATTTCAGTATTATAGGACTCACTCTGTACTAATACATAGTTTTCCCACCACACTTGTGTCTTGTGTTCAACCACACTGATGAAATACAGAGCTAGTATCATATCAAGACTTCATTATTATGGCACTTAACCACAGAGAACATTAACAGTGTGTGATCCCTCTGCTGCCATAAATATACATTGCATGCAGTGTATTATGGAAAGGATGACATGTTGCAATGTGCAGTACTAACCTCCAGGTGGCGACGGTTGATCTCATAGATAATTTCCAGGTGGCGAGGGAGCAGATGAGCAAACAGGTCGACCGGCCAGCGCTCCAGAGCTTCAGGAAGGACGGTGTGGTTGGTGTAGGCACAGGTGCGCACACAGATGTCCCAAGCCTGAACACCAGCAAGAGGAAATACATAGCCTCCATGTGAATATTTTACTATTGTATACCTATTTTTTTTTAGTAATGGTGGTGGTAAGTAGTTTATGAACGGCACCAAAATTGTGATGTCCCAACCAAAAACACTGCAACATGAAGCAGAGCAAGAGAAGTGCCATGGTTTTAAACACTACATTTGAAAAATCAAGCTCTGAAGCTGTGAAACATGAAGCTCGGTTGTTACACCAGTGTTGCTCTTCCTCACCGTGTCCCAATTGAGGTTCTCCTCATCAACCAGAACCCTCATCAGCTCAGGAATAGCCATGGCAGGGTGAGTGTCATTCAGCTGGATAGCGACCTGAATATGCAGCACATTATTAAATGTCAATACAGAATTAGAATATGGCATGAAGTGCTTTGTACTGTTCATTTCAATAAGATACAATAAAACCCACCTACAACCTGTTTAACACAATGACAGAGGCAATTTAAGAAAAGCACAAAGAGAACATCGGAGGGGAATCTTTTTGTTTTTGACAGAAAGTGGTTTGTTGAGGTTTTTTTTTCGCTTCACCTTGTCAGGCAGTTTGCTGAAGTCTGTGCGAACAATCTCCCTGGAGCCAAACTTAGAGACCTTGAAACGACGGATGATGTCTTGTAGGGTGGCAGACACCACAAAGTATTCCTGCTTCAGACGGAGCTCCTTTCCTTCAAAGAACTGAGGACAAAGACACACATTTGTTCTGTTTCTGCTCTGTAGGCAAACATGAATGTTTTTTTTATTCATTAAATATAGCATTTTGCATATTTGTGACAGGTATTCATGTATGGACAACCTAAATCTTTCCATATTGATGAAATAATTACCCAAACCAAAGGTAACAAGGAATAAGTAGCACATCTGTGGCTGTCCAATATGTAGTGTTTGTTTTATCATGCAATTGTATTACTTTTGCATAACATGAAACACCCATAGTATCCAGTTGTATGCTAATGCTGGTGCACTGTTTGCACAGATTGTATTACTTAAATTGTATTACTTAGTAACGTTCTTATTCCTTTTGTATTTTGTATTTCCTTTTGTATTTAATCTTGTATATTGTTTGTTATCGCTGTTGTTCGCTGCTGAGGGCTACCAAACGGAATTTCGTTGTATCACTACAATGACAATAAAAACCTCTTCATCTTTATCTTATCTTATCTTTCGTCTTTGTATTGTGTAAATGTAAAGCTTCCTCCATAATTTAATTTTAGATATTTAAGGAAGCTGAATTAAGTAATCAGTGTTTGACCCAGACTAAAAGTTATCATATTTTTCTTTTTCTTATTTTGTTTGATTTCACATTTACTAAGCCACCAAAGTAGAGGTGACCACCGAAGTGTTGAAGATTTTTTTTAATCAATTATAAATACATAGGTGAATAAAAAAATAAATGAAAAAAAGACAGTTAAGCTATCACCTTGCCCCACCTGCTGGCAACAGAAAAAAGTGTGATTTTAGTGAAACTGGATTAATGCATGACATAAAAACCCTTTGTTGATGTAATTTAGCATTATTTACAGTTTCTGGTCAGTGTCCAGATATAGCATAGCCTAGAATATTGGGGTTTTAATCGCGTTTTGGTTGAGATCGAGGCTGCTATTTAGGGTTAGGCTCGCGCTCGCACGCTTACCAATGTGGCAAGTACCTCGAGATTGGGAAAACAACAATGCGCATGTCCAAAGCCCTGCAATTAATGTGGACGGCACCGGATAACCACCATAAGGAAGATAGAGACGGTACTGGCCTGAATGCCGGTTGACCTGCTGCAATTTGATTGGCTGTTTGTCAAGTAGCCCTCTGTTGATGTCATTTTATCGTAGTTGGCAGAAGTTTGAGGAAGAAAGTAACTGTGATCAACATAAACAATGTGGATTAGCTGCTCCAGGACAAATGTAAAAGTCTGCTCCTCGGTGACCATCAGCCAAGAGACATTGCTGTAAACCAAACCTGGTATATCAGATTAAACGTGACATGGTTCCCCAGGAGAATATGGCTAACTGCTTTCATTTAGCGACCCGTGTGTTCTCTTATTCGGAGGGGATGGTATCAGGCTAAGAACAGGCTTTCAGGATCTCACGCATCATTCTGAGAGGACTAACGTCACCAAACGCACAAGTAGCAGGACGGCAAATACAAATGGGGAGTTGAGCACAGTAACAACAAGTGGAGGAGAACAGGTATGTGTCGGTCACCTGTAATCACCTGTGTGAAAGTGTGGGAATTGCGAAATAGCGCATTTGTCAAATCGTAAAATTATGTAATTTCTGGTTTTGAATGTGTGCAAAGTAATTATTACCCCAACATGTTTTCATAATGAATTAATCTATGAGTTATTCTAAAGCGGTCAACTGGTTTGTTAAAATAAAATAAATAATGACAAAAAATGAACTAATATGTTGCAAACCTTGATATGAAGTCTTAATGATATTCATATGAAAGTGGAACCTTTCTGATTTTCAATGAATGAGATTGTTGTTAACTGCTGAAAATGTTTAATTTTGATGAACTAATCAGGGAACCCACTAATTTGCTCAGTGTTTCTAAAATATTGTTAAAATACACAATATGATAGAAGAGCATTGTAACACTGACTGGAATGAATTCAGACAAAGCTGTGATGTCAGGTCCACCACTGTTTCTGCTCTTACTTGCACAGACATAAATTGCCAGACCTGACATGAGTGGTAGCTGGAGCTAGATGGTTATCTCCCAAATCCTCCTTCTTGAGCCTTCAGGGAGTCAGCACATGGTGGGCAGCTCTTATGCCAACTATAAAAGACAGCTTCAGAGGAAGCTGAAAGAGCACACGGTGGCTCTAGCTGAAGACAAAAGATACTAGTCGGGGTCCAAATTATGGAAATCCATCTGAGTTAAGATGAGCCATGCAGTCATACAGGAGCCATACAGTCTACAGCTCCTATAACTTTCAACATTTCTTATTTCTTCTTATTTCCTCAAATCCAGGTCTGCATGAACATCCTTGTGCAGTTCTGATGGATTAAAAGGTAAAATAGTCATATTTTTCACCTACATTGTCGTTGGGATACAGCACACGGGAGATGTTCTCAGCCAAGTTTCTGTCCAGAACAGCCTGAATGTAGCCACCAACATTGACTGTGAGGGGAAAAAGATGTAAACTGCATTCATTCAAGCTTGTTTGACAGCTGTTGCATGATTGGAAACGTTTGAACACTGGCAGACACGTACAGTCTTTAAGGTTAAAATCGCAAGGAGCCTTAGCTGACCACAGCCTCATGGTGTTGACAACGTTGTTTCTGTAGCCAGGGATAGGGGTGTCATATGGCAAAGCCAGCACTACCTGTCGATACCAACACAGGAAAAGACATAAATAAATGAATCGCCACTCCTCAGAAAGCGTCGATTACAATTCATGTTTATTTTTCTTTAAATAATATTTTCACCTGAGTGTCAACCCATTTGACACCATCGGGGTGATGCTCGGTCTTGCCATAGTAGCGCACTGGACGCATGTACTCAGGGCGTGCTTTCTCCCAGGGGTTGCCAAAGCGCAGCCAGTCATCAGCTTCCTCAACCTGGATAATGACAGACATTTATATTGAAGGGAAAAACACTCATTAGTGGCTTTTGAGCTGAGCCAGACAGAAAATACTAATGAACATGAGGAAATGATAATGGTGAAGGACACAAATCCGACAGGTGATTTAAGGTGAAAAATGAAACAGAAGCAGCTATTCTTCCTCACTGAAAAAAGACTACAAAGTTTTACATCCGTTTTTTTCTTCTTCATTTCTAACCTGCCAGCCGTTGACAATTTTTTGATTGAAGATACCAAATTCATAGCGAATACCGTAACCGTAGGCAGCCAGACCCAGTGAAGCCATGGAGTCCAGGAAACAGGCTGAAAACCAGAGACGGCACATGAAAAAAACAAACAGAATCAACATCTGACAGGCTATATAAAATTATGCATTATTTAAGTCAGTCGGCAGGGGTAAAATTTCTTTGATTTCATCAAATATGACGAGTGAAAAGATGCTCACCAGCAAGACGTCCCAGGCCACCATTTCCCAAACCAGCGTCTTCCTCCATGTCTTCCAGTTCCTCCATGTCCAGACCCAACTGTAGAACAACAGGACACATCATGGACTAATGAGATGATGCCCCTTTTACAATAGTTGGAAAAATAAATCTCACAGTTGTAAGGGGAATAGATGTAGTGTCTTTGTCTCACCTGGTACATGGCCTCATCACAGGCGTTCTCCAGCGCGAGGTTCACCATGGTGTTTTGGAGGGTGCGGCCCATGTAGAACTCAAGGGAGATGTAGTACACGCGCTACAGTTTTGGAAGAAGGGGAGAAATAACCAAACTGAATGAACAGAGTCATTGTATGATTAGGATTAGAGAAAAGGTCTCCACAGTAGCATGATGGGTACAAAATCTGTGAAATCATATGCCAAATGTTACAATAACATCCACCCCAGACTATGAAAGGAATCTTCAAGTTTAATTATTTAGCTTCATGGTTGGGAGTGCATGGAAATGTGCCACCTGAGCCTGTGTTTAGCCTTTGCCATTTAGTTTTTTTTCCCTCCTCCGACATGGAGGGAGGGGGGGGGGGGGGGGGGGGGGGGGGCACACAGGCTGAGGAAGAGAGGCAGAGGAGAGGAGAGAAGGCACTGGGGGAGAGATTGCTTTGGGTGTTACATAACACCAACATTTTGGCCCGTGCAAAAATAGCTCCTGTAGAAGTCGCTGCAAAGGTCAGCCGGAGCCTGATACCCTTTCATTACGGAGTTCAAGTTGGGAGAGAAGTGGTGCAGATAGATGTGTAGAAAAATAATAAATACAACTGACAGAGCCATAACACTAAGTAGCTACCTGTTTCTCTTGAACTATATATGACTGTATGTTACACATTTTAGTGGACTTCAATCCTAGTTTCATCTCATTATGCAGATTTTAGTTTTTTTACCCCCAAGAATGCATATTAGCATTGTGAACAATAAATCCTGTTGCCATAACAGTGACTTTGCAGTTCGCAATCTAACATGCAACGCAAAACTCCAGCCTGAACTTAGGTTTCCTCCCTCCTCAAGGTTTCTGTTTAGACCTTTTAGGGATCCACCTTTGACCTTTCAGGCTAGAGCACCAGACAGGTCAGATGTTTTTTGAGTTAGAGGTTGCAGCCCACCGACATCTAATTAGACAGTATCTGAAAACTAGCTTGATGTGAGAAGTAAATGTCTCCCTACTGAGATTAATACGTAAGGGCTTTGAAAGTTAAACTACAGAACAGTCACCCCGCGGAGTAAGCCGGGAGGAGCAGGGACATTTTCCTCCCATGTTAAGAAAAGAAAAATCATCCTCTTTATTCAGTAGAGTTATTAATGATCTTGCGAGGATGTTTTTTTCCTGCTAAGTAAATACAATTTTTACTCTGCCTCTGAAACCTCTATTGTGATTACGCTGTTTTCTGAGATATTTTCAAGGAATAATGTGGTGTGTCTTGCAATTTTTTTTGTTGCTTTATTTTAGTGACGCAAGCTTCCTATTGTTGTTTTAAGGTTCTTTTTGTCGCTGGTTGTTAATAATACTGCAGTGGCTAAGACAGCTTCTCTGTGAATGCTTATATATGAACTCTGATGCCCTTAGAGGCATGTGCTCATATGACACAAGGAAGGGATATGCGCTTTATGGTCAGACAGGATGGGAACAGAAGGTCATGGAGAGGTTTAACGTTTCAACACACTATAAGAACGACAGCATACCAGCAGAGTGCTAAGAAGCCCTGATGAAGTTTAAATGCCATGACCTTACACTGACTTCAGGCTGCTGGAAGTACAGTGGAAGAATATAAATTCCTTGCTCTTATGAAAATGATTAATAGCCTTTTGTTTTAATATGTGCGAAATGTGCAGAAGTTATTTCATGACACGGTATAAGATTCAAGTTCTGGCACAGAATTCCCTCAGTTTACTGAGCAGGCAATGAGTGCACAATGAAACAGACTTTTTTAGATGTCCTGAAGGTGTGAACCAGTTCTTAGATGAGATATAGCTTCCCCCTGTACCTGTGTGTGGGGCAAACTGTACTAAATGTAGTATTGTAGTTATCTTTATCACAAACACAATATATGATACTGTTTATGCCATTTTTGTCGTTAAAAGAATAGCACACCTTTTAAGTAAATTATTAAATCAATATACTCAATATACATCTTGGTGCTGTTGTAACTTACTTTTGGATCTTTCTCATAGTAGTGCTGCTGGGTTCTGATCCACCTGCCAATCAAGTGCTCCCGCACAGTGTGGGCGAGAGCAAAGTAGTAATCCCTTCTGGTAGCCACATTTCTGTCCTTGACCAGCGTAAAGTGGAGATGTCTGTTGAAATCTTGCTTCAATGCTGAAATGTTTTCGACGCCGGCGAGGCCTCGCACGGAAATCTGTTTCTTTCTATCGTGGTCGGACAAGGGTTTTGACATGGTGGCACTAGCTGTAGCAGCTCAGAGCTCTGACTCGGGCAGAAGGTAAACAGTAACACAGCAGGCACACGCCACCAGGCCTAGACACAGCAAGAGAGGCGCCCACACCGCAGGCTCAGGTTCAGCATTTTAAAGGCATGGCTATGAATATTAAGGGGTGGGTGGAGCAGATTGTATATATTAGGTAAAGGGTGGGGGATATGTTGAGGATAGAGGTTGTAACTTTTTAAATTATGTGACACGGGATTGACTACGGGGCCCATTTTGGATCAAAAACATAAGATTGGCAGCACTACATGGCACCTTAAAAGATGATGATGTCATTTACAGTACATCTATATTTATCGTGATAACAACAACATTTCAGCTCTTTGATAGTCAGTGGTTTCTGGTCAAAACCACTGATTATTTTCAGTCAACTCGATCAAAGCAGTTCGAACAATCTGAATCTTCCTATTTAGAAAAAGCATTTTCTATTTGTATTCTGGGCCATGCTTGCATTTTACAGTCATTTTCATCATTAAAATAATAATTTGACTTAGAAACGGATTATTATCTTTTTCTAGTTATATTTAGTAATATGTAATTACTTCACTGCCCACGTGTGTAAAGCATTGTCTGATATTGTAGAAAGGAACATGTGCTGGTGACAATATTTGGCAGCTACAGTGGATAACCTATTTTTCTCCCCATAGTTGGCAGGGGAGCCTTGGCCAGCAGATGGTTACGATACATTAAATTAATTTAGTTGCACCTAAAAAGCAAAGCACTACAAAAATCAGCTAATTCTCAAACTGTAGGATTGGTATATTTATAAATGTATATTAAGTTTCTGCATTAAGTTAAGTTACAGGGCTTATTTTGTTTTAACAATCCACACTGGATAAGGACTTGTATAGCCTGCTCTGAAACCCCAACAGCAGTATTGCAACGTTTAACATTTCCATGCTACTGTATCACTTCATAAATACTGTAAGTAGCGGTACTAGTTATAAACCAGCGATCCAGAGTCTATGCAGATCACATCTGTTCAAGAGCCTGGAGCAACAACCGACACAAAAGCAGCTGCAGCATAGCTACTAAAACTCGCTCTATTCTCAGTTATCACTCTTGCCAAACTATCATGAAGTCTTGACCTTCTATAAATAGCATCTCTGACCCAGTCCCAAAGGCCATGATATTTGAAAGGCATATCTTGTTAATGTCAGCTAGAGCCGGCAGACAACACTAGTATATTACTATGAGTGGGACCACAGCAGAAGGGGGACAGCAGTATTTGTTGAGCTCAGTAGGATGCACTGCATGCTTATCATTATCGTGTTAAAGGGGGGTTCTGCCTTTGGACTGAAATTGGTTAAAAGCTGGATGAAAGAGTGACTGTTACTTTAATGTCGAGATGTACTGGATTGCACTGCATTTTGGATAAATGTTGACGGGAAAAGTACTGGGAGTAACATCATCACATCTTTCGAGCCATTTGCCACTCTGTTGCATGATTAGCAAAGATGCAAAAAGGGAAGAATAAAAAAATAAAAATAAACGATGCGACTGTCAAACACCACAACAGCTTAATAGAAATCAAATTGCCTGTGGTGGTTGGCAGCGCTTAATGGCCCTTTCTGCATCATTTGAAGAATTTTTAGAAATTTACACATTATATAAATGCTGTCTACACCATTTCCTGTTATGATGCTTTTAATATTCCTGCATGCCAAATGACCCCCAGAACAGAGGAACCATCACACAACAGATGACAGAGATTGAAGCTGGCATGGCCCCGATTTGTCCATTATGATGAGCAAATTATGTTCTTACATGTCTACTGGGTGTTCTGTCAAATGGTACATCAAGCATTTCAAGACCACACTGAATGAATGCACTGCCTGATGGAAACTGTGAAAAAAACAACAATATTCTTGATGTGAAGGCAAGTTTTCAACAACAAATGGAATTGTTCGGACAGCCTAGTCACTGAACCACGTCCACGTGCCAGAACAACGTGACCAGTTGGGTTTTTTGTAATCTCTTTATTGTCCATCTGCAGTATCTGTCCTTTCAGTTAACAGTTATTTATGATCTCTTCATCATATAATCAGGAAGACACATGGAAATTTAATTAATTTAGATTTTAAATGTACTCCTTAGAGAATATGAAGTCAATTAACTATGATGTTAATGAATGCTCTGATTGCCCAACAGTAACCACAGTTATTAAGGTGCCTGTGTTGCCAGGCAGACATTAGAAAAGAGTGTAGATTGCAACTGATTGACAGTGGCTTATGACTTATGATTTACGTTTTCTTGTCCTAAACATGCATGTTGTTTTTTGATCACTCTGTTTTTTAACGCACTATACATATAGACAGAAACAGTATGTGCAGACATAGCAGGCAGTAAAACGAGGAAGGAAAAAGCTCCTTCTGTGTTGCTAACACTATGGACATTTAAGATTTGGTGTGTAGTTTTGAAATATATAATCATTTTCATAGCAGGGAATCGTTTATCTCTGATTTGCTGCTAACGTCATTGCTAATTTGAGTGTGGTGAACATGATGTTGCCTATAGCTACATTCAAAATGTTGAGATGAAACATGTATCATGTAAACTCATCTGGATAATTTATTACTGTTAGGCATATATGTTGTTTTAAAATCATGTAACAATATTTTTAGGTACCTCACCTATTGATCAGGTCTGTTTTAGGCACTGAACAACAAAGCCTGGGGAGATTTTTTATTTATTTTTCAATACTATACTCTTCAAAATATGAAACCGACAGTACAGCAAAACCTCCCTTCACACAGTCGTAAATGTATCTGAAAGCTGTCACACAGAATAATGTGTTACATTTGCAGGTGCAATCTACGTCTGGCACCTCCATGTCCAACATCATGTTGCACTGCATCCTTTTCATAAGCATTCGATTTTTTTATTGATCCCTTTTTCCTTTCTTCTTTTTTTCTCCCCAGTTTCATAGTATTTTTGCATTTGGCCCGCTTGTGAATTCAGCTCTTTCAAGGTAAAGAAAGGAATTCATTGTTTGTCTCCACAACATGCAGATAGTCATGGGGTTGGCTCCAGAGGAACCAAAGCAGGAAAACCCCCCCCAGAAATGAGCCCTGTCAGATTGACGTGAGATCTGGTAATTAACAACTAAAAATAGGTAGCACAGGAAAACATGCCAACACATATTGAACAAGGTCAGATGGATATTCAGACTGTGTGCCAGTTAAATGTTCCTTTTTTGTTTTAATGTTTTTTTCGCATCTTTACATTCAACAAAAGCACACGGCTGCTGTCCAAACATACGCTGTGCAGCAGCTAAGCAGCTAAATAATTGCATCTCAAGTTTATCTGGCTGTAATTCTCTCTTGCCTCATTCACACATCGACTCCCAGACATCCTCATTGTTACACTCAGCCTGTTGGTGGGAAAGCTGTTTCTTCTTCTTTGCCTGAAGGAAATGAACATCTTTGTTTACATCTCACCAAAAATTATGGACTTAAGGTATTACACCTACTACTTGGCACACATTCATTTCTTCACATGAGGCTGCAACAAGCGATTGTTACTAGGCCTCCATGATTTCTTATTATGATGTATTGCATTTAATTTAGTTACATAGTTAAAAATATGTATGTAGAATCAGAACTTGCTCAATTAAATTTTATGCACCGTGAAATTGTTTATCTGCAGTTTCCCTGGAATGATTTCTAATATTGACAGACAAGATAAGAATGATTGTTTTTTATCTCTGATGGTGGAAAAGGGCATTTAATTGCATCCGCACTGAACATTTCTGTTGTGTAGAGTTAAAAGGGTGTTGAGTTTGCAGAATATCAATCATCTGATTTGCATTGTGTTTCCTGATGGCAATGAATCACAACTGGTTCACAGGGACGGTGTTACGTTGCAGTGTTTTACTCAGGTCAAATGCTATAATTTGTCTCTCTGTGAATTTGTCAACACAGGGCCAACACAGGAGGAATACTGTCACCTGCTGGTAAGTCTGGTAACGTCACATTGGAAACCACCAGCTTTGTTGTATGTTAAAGGGGTAATGCACATGTTTTTTTTAAGCTGTGAACTAAACGATATGACTGCGCTTTGATGAAACACATCAATGCTGGTGTTAATATTGACATTTCTTACCACATTTATAAAAATCTGCGTTTCCTGGGTTGGAAATGGCTAAAAACGCCATCTGCTGATTTTGCTAATACTTTTGTGACTTTAATACAAACGTTGAATAAAAGCTCAATAATTTATGTGTTTGATTACGACACTATAATACAAATACAAATAGTATAAATGATACTGCACATTAGTTTTACTTAAAACTTAATCTGCGACACAAATCCAACATTAACATAAATAACTCATCAATATTTCATCCATGTTCACCCATGAATCAATATTGCACGCTATTGCAAAGCAATTTATACAAACACAGATTAGCTTTTAGTCAGTTGGGTACTCTGAGACTTACTATGAGACCTTGTTTACTTGCACAGCACTTTTGCTGACTTTATGTTATCTGGTTTGTTATGAATATTAACTGCTTAATTATACTGAGCAAACGGCTTGAACTGCACAACAAGAACGGCACAAGCCACAGCAATGTTGTGATCTGGTGAACGAGTTGTTTTTCGGACACAAAAAGAATACCTTACAGTTTGCTGCGGAATCCTAAGAGCATGTTCAACAATATGCATGATTTCCTTAAGTCCCGAGGGCTTTCTTATCATGCAAAGGTTGCTCAATATCTAAATGAAATTGTGGATATGCATCTCTTTGCACAACAGATGAGCACCTCTATTTCCTCATGTAGGCCGCAGAGCTTTACTCTGCCTTAGACCAGAACAAAAATCAATATTTGCCCCAGACAGGTCACTAAAACACACAGATACAACTGTTTGGTAAGGGGTTTTGAGGGCAGAAATACCACTGATGTTGACAACAAAAGCATGTATTGGACAACACATGATTGTGTCCCAAAGGGAGGGACAAAAAGATAACATCTGGGTCACTAAACATAATTAAGATTTAGTACATTAAAGTAAAACACACTTTTCTGTTCTACTTGTATGCTCTTTGCATTTTTTGATGCTTTGTGCACAGCAGTTTTGCTTTGCAGGTTTTGTTTCTAAACATCACCAAAGGCCTCATATGAAACAATAAGACAAAGGGCCCTAAATCAATGCATAACCCAACTGGATTGTCATTGCAAGTTTCAGTCCGACCCATTTGTCATTTTCACGCCCACTTTGTGTAAGTACTTGTGCCCATTGGTGCGCCCATGAGCATACTGCTCTTAAAATGAGGTGTGGTAAGGTGCATTGCTGGCTCATCTTGAGGCAGCAGAAAGCCATTGCGCCATTGACCAACAAAAACCTGGTCTAAAGTCAATGCCACTGTATTTTAGAAGATGCATTATTCACTCCACGTACGCTCTTGCTTGTTACACACTCAGGCGCACAACAAGCTATTGATGCATTTGCTCATATGCAGTCAAATGAAGTTGTTGATGGGACAGAGGGTCCACCGCCCAGAGACCACATACCTGTCCCTTCCCTCGCTTCACAATATGACATGGCAACATTACTTCAGCACCCTCTGTCAATGGACAGCGACAAGTAAACAGAATGCCACTCCCAATCAGTGCAGGATATAAAACTCATTAATATTCAATTCAAGGGTTGTAATAGTTAGCCTCAATGCTTGATTTATAACGTTGACAATTCTAAGTTGAATTGCTGTTCAGCTCCTTTTTTTTTTGCACGTTTATTCTGTTTAAACCGGGTATTTCACAGTTGCAGATAATAAACAGACTAAACTAATATTATTTGTACTATTTGAAGAATTAGATTCCAGTGGTGGCTGCGTAGAACCCTTTCCGACTTGTGTAATCCAAACATTTCCAATGACTCCAGAGTGTTGTAAAGAGAGAGATGTAAACAGGTTTTTATCTAACAAAATATTCTGCAGACATGCTAGCGGCTGTGTCTGGTTGTAATTAGGCACAGCGGTGCTTTGAGCTGAACGCTAACATCACAATGCTAACATGTTAGTCAAGTCAAGTCAATTTCACAATCTGTTCAGCCGGGTATAATGTTCTGATCATCTGTGTGTAGCATTTTAGCATACTAACATTTGCTACTTAGACACAAAGTATAGCTGAGGCTGGACGAAATGGCTGTAGTTTTCCAGCTTTTAGGTCAAAAACTAAAGTATTGGGCAAATCCATTTTTTTAAATGATGGTGAAAAAAGGAGGACAGGAGCACAGTGAAGGTATCACTGACATTGCCACAAATAATCCTCTGGGAAACATTTTCCGAACTTCAAAGCAATCCATCCAGTTGTTTAAATATTTCACTCTAAACCAAAAAAAAGTCATCCTGCTGGTGAAAATGTGACCAATCCCTAAAGTCAGTGGGATTCATCAGCTGAGGACTTAGAATAAATTCACCCATTAACACAGGATGTCAGCTTATTGTGTTTAACACAATTTCCCTGCAACATTCTCTAAATATGTGATGATCTATTTGCGACAAAGTTGTTGACATCTTAACGATGTTCAGAAGCCTTAGTGGCAGAAGTGTGACATTGGTTTCTCTTTTAGACTCTATTAACAATCAGTTGTGAAAAAAACATTTGAAATGGTAACTTAAGTCAAACTTACAGTTCATAGAATATACTGTACAGTAACTGAATAGCATATTTCTGTTAGTCAAATCGTAATACAGAGCCAACAGCTGAATCATCGTACAGATATTGAAATGCAAGAGAGGCTGAAGGTTTAAGATGACCACGATGAAGACAGGAAATTCATAACCACTTGACCTCTGCTAAGTAAAAGCAGCAAACCATCCATGGACATTTAACCTCTAAAATGTATATTAACTTTACTCTTCAGTGGAGGGTCTGAAACAATCAGCCCTCTGATGAGGACATTGTTTGGATTTCAGTGCACTGTCTCTGTTATGTGACTGGCAGGCAGATGTGTTGTGGACATGCTTTTAGTTCAGAAAATGACTTGGGTTAATGAGCTGATTGTCTTCATTTCTGTTACTACCATTACGATTTGTGTTTTTAACACAACTTATACACTTGTGCTGCTGAATATTGTTGAAATATTTATATTAATGCAAAAATTCACACAATGTGCTCTTTAATATGAAAACACAGTACTAAATTCCTTCCATTGTTAGATTGGTATAGTTGATTTTTACCAGTGAAGCTTTTGAAATGTAGCTGTAAAAGTATTCAACCCCATTTACCCACTCAGGGTGAATCGCTCTGCAGGAAAAAACATTTCAGAACATAAATTTTTCATAGCTCATCTTCAGATTCAAAATGGCTTTGATTTTATCTCTCTCACAAGGGGGCTTAGACCCTTACCAGTTCACCTTAACAGGCTTTTAGGGAGGGGGGGGTGTACTGTATGGGTGAGTCAAGTCAAATATTCTTCACTGACTTCACAGCATATCCCGACACACCAACATCCCTTTATTGCAAAGACCTTGTAGAGTGACTCAAAAGATGGTATGTTTCAGGTCATCTGGTAGACGTCTGATAACTGTTCTCAGAGTCCAAACTAAACATATAAGGCAGGCACAAGCATCAGACTTTTATCCATCCTGAAATCTCCCCTTTTTAATTCTGCATTTTCATCTAGCAAATGTATTTTTTTAAATTGTGTGTATCCATCAATGCATTTTGACTTGCTTTTGGGAATGAAATGTGCAGTAGATAACCTAGTTGCTTCATGAATAGTTTAGATTTAAGCATTCTTAACAAGACTAACAAATTCCAACCATATTTGTTTGGTCCTAAAATTTTGTCATTTCAGATTTCCCATTTTACATCTCCACTAAATTAGAGAAACCCCTTTCTGTCTAATTTCAGAAATCCAAAACATACATTATTTTACTGTTTTAACTGCTACAAATCGTAATTCTACTGCATCCCCTTGCCCCCTCTTCTCTGACATTATCATGATCGGGTAGACCCCGGTGTGGCAGTAGCCCTTCCTGCATTTGTAACTCTATAGGGGCCATTACAAATAGCTGACCTCACAATTACAGTTTATGTGTACTCTAGCTCTACAGACTCACTTCCATCACCTATACCTTACCTGCTCGGTCTACTGCATGATGGCAGCTTTAGATATGTATGTCCCAAGATATTTATTTCATTGAATTCTGCAGAATGTTTCTATGAAATTGACGTGATTTTGTTGAGCGGCTCCACATCATGGAGAGACACACCTTGTGAGACAGGTTAAAATTAGCCTACAGTTCACTGTACAACGAGGCCGGCAGCATGAGTCATTGAAGAAAATGGACTTGTCTAAAAAAAAAAATAAAACAGCCCAGCAGCTGGTGCGCGCCTTGCTCGAAGACACTTCGGCGAATGAAGGGTGGGGTTGATGAACCCGTGTCTCTCTTAGTACAATCTTCCCTCCCATCCTTCTTTCTTAAAATAAGATGGCACTCCTGTGTTGAGTTGCTTATTCTAATATGACACACCTGCTTCACTACCTAAAGGTTACGAGTAGGTGGTTAAACGCCGTTTAATCCTCCATGGCAACGCTGCTGTTAGTTTGATGGGGAGCAGGATTGGTCAACGGCAGCTGACCGCGCCCTCAACCCATATAAGCTACCTACCAAACTATTACCATCAAGTGTCGGGGGAATGACGGCTCTGCTGCTGCTGCTGCTGCTCTCGGTGCGGCGGAGGAGAGAAAGCATCTTTGTCTGCACGGAGGAGCTCTGGGCTTCCCTGCCCGCCTGCGTTCATCGACACACCAACATCTAACAAACAAGAAGACTATCCTTTCTGAAGACAGAGGTCGCATATTCATCTGCCGCATTCATCTCTGCTCAATTTAGGATTTTTTTTTTCTACCCCCTCCTCCCCGGTTCCTCTTTTGTGCTTGCGACTGCCCTGCCGGAATAATCAACCCCCCTCGCTCCGTATCCATGTGTCGGATCGCTGGGTGATGCACAGGTAAATGACACCGCACGCCTCCTACATATAAACGACCTTATGGATACGGTAATTATCTGTAATAGCGTGCTGCGGTAGAAAGCTACCAGATAAGCCGTGCCGTATCTGTGTGTGTGTGAGTGCGTGTGTGTGTTTTTCAATGTCAGTGGTCCGGGATTGTTTGTATTCCAATCCAGGGGATGTTGGAGCCGCTGCTCACCAATTATTGACACTTGTCTCGAGGTGTCTTTTGGAGATTTCACTTAATGCAGCCAGAGATAACCAGCTTTTAACCGTCTTTGTTATCAGTGTTTACAGTCAGTTGAGGTGGGTGGAGGAGAGGTAGGGGTTTTTCAAATTCCACACGGTTGCGGATGGGGTCGCTTAATTGCATGCCGGAAGACATGTCCGGTGGTTGGGGCTACAGCACCTACAGTGGTGGCTCTTCCTTTCAATAAAGGCTGCAGAAATATGAAAAAGGAGCCACACAACCTATTGTTTGATTTTCTCCAGGTGCCACAATGCCCGGGGTTGGCTATGTATTCATTTTGTATATAAAAGTGAAGTTAAGGTGGTGTTTGGGTCATGCAGCATGCAGGGCCCTTGTCTCTGAAATGCTTGAGGTAGCCTATTTATTATTGAGAGGGATTTTATGTTCTGTGCCAAAAGGATTGTGCAGTTTAAAGATAGGAAGCAGCGAGACAGAAGCACAGTGAAACAGTAGTTGAGTCAAGCAGCTCTGCCACATCATCTGCAACAAAGGAAGCACCCTCGTCTAAATGTTATCCTTAAAACCCTTCAAATCAGGGGGAAAGTTGTGAGCTGGTAAGAAAAGGTTTCCTACCTGTGTGATAACATAATGTTTCTTAAAAGCTGCAGCCCAGAATGCTCACCCCCATAGGAAGCTGCTGCCTCCATACAGCAAATTACCTGGCACCTGTTCAGCAGGTTTGACCGCTGAGGGGGTGGTGAGGTTCAAATTAAAGCTCCAAAATACAATAATAAAAAAAAGATAAAAAAATAACACTCTTTTAAAACACGGCATATTCTAAGTGGATGAATGTGAATGGACAGAGAAAGACAATCTGACTTAATCATTATTATATAGACTTTTCATATTATAATATTATTCAAGGCAGTGTTTGTTTTATTTTTTTGACTGTCCTCTTGTCTTGTTGCTTGAAATGGTAATGAGTCTATGGGGGGAGGTGCCCAAGATTGTGAGCTGCACCCCTGCACATCTCGCATAGGTGCTGCTGCACCTCCAGTAAACCATATTTGCTTTGCAAATTCTACTCTATCGGTAACACGGCACATTTTGTTGCCGACTTCTCTGAGGAGGGAAACTGAAACCACTGTATTCACAGAACATGCAAGCGCTCTACTAGCTCAGATTTCCCTTTCACCAGAATTAGGTGACCACCTCTGCTTGGCTACTGTTGCTCGCTATCTTTCAGCCCCTCACTTGTGGCGAGCACAGAAGTGTTGCGTCTCAGATCCGTTGCATGTCCTCTCATTACCACTTGCTATTTGGCTGCACTCTTAAATCCCTGCCGGTTTAGCTGACATACTCATTTAAATGCTGTTGCATTCTTTAGTAAGCCACTTGGTTTCCTAAATGAGAGCCACAGTGACAACAAGGAAGTCATGCTAAAAACAAGAACTATACACTTATGCAATTCTGAGCACGACTTTTGTGCATTCGGTGTCGTTGTGGTGATATTTCTAGACAGCAATACAACAGCAGGGTGTGTCACAGTCTTTTTTTTGTTTGGTATTTTTGCTATACTGCATTTTATTTCCCCTCGGTCATGCTTCATTTATGTTTGCAGCTTTACGTGTTTATTTTTATTTCTCATCTGTTCTATTTTGAAACCGGATACGCCACTGCCAAGATTTTACTCACCACTCAGTATTTTTGGTGCCTTCAGTGCCATCTTTACCACACTCCTGTTGCTATGGTCTGACTCACAAGACATCTGTCTCCATCACTGCTTCCAATGAGATTTATGGGTTTGGGTAGAGTTAGCATCTTTTTTTTTTTTATTTATAAGAAGATGGTCTCACTGCTGCTGCTACAACAACAACAACTAGCACCACAGTACTGGTAAAAATATTTTAATATAATTTATTAAAATAATAATATAATTAAGCGCGTACATCATCATACATCATGTTACTTTACATACAGCTCAATGATTGAAATTCTTTAAGCCGTTATCTCGTAAAGCTGCTCTCATGTGACTTTTACATTAGCAGGGCAGCTGCTGAGTGTGAATAAAAAAAATGTCTGGAATTAAGATATCTGGTACAAAGCACCAGCCAATATGCAAAGAAAGATGGATGATTGGATGACACAAAGGTTGAGGCGGAGAATGTTTGAAATAACGTCCGGGCAGAGTTGACGTGTGTGTGTGTGTGTGTGTGTGTGTGTATGTATGTGTGTGTGTGTGTGTGTGTGTGTGTGTGTGTGTGTGTGTGTCACAGCTCAATAGCTTCAGCATGCATACTGGGGAAGTAGAAGGTTACAGATATTGTGTGGCATTGCGAATTGTGTCGCTTCCTCTCTATCATACCCCATCAAGGTCATATCCACAGACTGAAAGTGGTGGCCCTGGCCTTTTCCACTCCTGGCTCTGGCAGAGGAAGGGGGCCCGCGGACCACTGCTGCTTCTAATCAGGGCTGACGCGTGACTCAGTTGCATGCCAGCTGCACAGCCAAACCGGGATTATTGTCCCTGGATGGTGAAGACAAAAAAACCCAAAAAAGGTCACTGTTGAGATCTTTGTCTCTCTACACCTTTGGCAAGTTTGGGTTATTTCATTATTTGTG
This sequence comes from Cebidichthys violaceus, assembly GCF_023349555.1. NCBI lineage: Eukaryota > Metazoa > Chordata > Actinopteri > Perciformes > Stichaeidae > Cebidichthys > Cebidichthys violaceus. The sequence continues at coordinate 5,653,450 of NW_027176373.1, forward strand.
CATTATTTCGAATGAAAATGAAATATTAAAATAACTGAAATCTTGCACACAATATCAGTCACATAGCTGGGAGCCTTATAGTCAGAGTTGTGACACCAGCAGCACACTGTTGGTTATGTTTTAATCTGGGTCATTGTGCCATTAGCTTTTAAGAGTAGATAGAAGGATGTACAACAGTATTAAAGTCCAGATATGGACACAGACATTTCTAGAAAAAGCAATCTGCCAATACAACAGTTTCAATAGGTTTTGGAAAAGTTTGATTGATATTGTTATATATCAGTGAAATAATAACCTCTGAAATTGCCAGTAATTTTCACCACAGGTGTTACAGTAGGTGGAATGGAACGGAAGGTGCTCTATAATTTTCTGTAAGCAGAATGCTACTCAGGATTCAGCGAAGGTTGCCACATTGGATCCTGTCATGCTGGTTGACGTGGGGACAAAATTGTTCTTTGAAAAGCTCAGCTCTGATTTATTAAATATGTGAATGACATACAAATGTACCAGATCAAATGTTAGCGTGAGACAATGCAGCCATTATGAACAGTGAACAACGTTTCTTCTTGTGTATTTAATTCACTTTTTTTTTTTCCTTGATGCAAAGCTGTTACACTTTAAATACTCTCAATGTCATTTCGATGGACCAGGACAGTTGAGGAAGTACAATGAGGAAAAGTCAAACCTGCTTTTAATAGTTATACGTTTTGCTGCTGCCCCTGTCCACAGCTGTACGTTGCTTTGCTCTCGTGCCGGTACTGTCTGCTTCTCTAAACTGGAAGTGTGCCAAACACAATCTACTCAAAAAAGTCCCTTTAAGTGACAGTTTTACTACAGATAAAAGCTAATTTGTGTAAAGCTGAAATGACACAGCTTTTATAACTGATGACCTCCTAAGGTTGACGCCACTCTGTCCAATTAGCTTCTAGTCTTGATGAAGAGGATATTGTAATAACAAAGAAAAACATAATAAAAGTAATGTAAGTGTTCATAATCACATGATTGCACAGTTCTATTGTAATTTGACCAAAATAGCATACAGAATAATGAGTCTATAAAGATGAAAGCCACTAAAGGTGAGTAAGCATTCTCTATTAAACCTTAGATATGCGACCCAGCAGTTAAAGAGAGCAGTGTTGTCTTTCTGTTCCATACAGGTGTCTTGTGCACATTCAGAAGTGTTGCATTACATTGCAAACGTAAGTATTTCAGCTCATCCATTGTTGTTACTGTGTGACAGCATGAGAAAAGGAAGCTGAAACCGCACTGTTAACCAAAATATGCCCAGGCAGCATAATCAGTGCCCTTAGAGATATAAAACACAATATCACCCTGTCAGGGTATACATTATGCAGTTACAGTGCTCAGAAGACGGCAATGCAACGAGGCCCAAATTTTACTACACAGCACTGGCAGGGAAAATCTGTACTACTCTGTATGCTCTACTGTACATTACATTACATTACAGTCATTTAGCAAACGCTTTTATCCAAAGCAACTTCAACATTGGTAATCAAAAGAACTACTAGTCACACTGTATTATTTTGAATCTACATTTTTTAGTAGAGCTGGGTGGTGTGATATAGGACTATATTGTCTGGGATTTTAGGTAGTCTTCCAGTAACTTTGTGTGTATTTTCTTCATCCCAAAGGCTAAATTACAGCTAAGTGGCCCAAATTGGGGAGCTTAATTGACTGTGAAAGAACCAGTCTTTCCTAAAATACCATCACATTACTATATATTGATATACTTTGCAAGTATATTAAAGTATTTGATCCAGAATCCTCTGATATTTGGGTTTGTCAAGTTTCAAATTATGCTTCAGTAATGAATGTCAAGGAAAAACAAGTCCGATAACAGACTGGTTCAATACGGCAATATTTATGATAGACCTGCAGTTAGCTTCCTTTACGGTGCTTTTTTTTTTTTTTTTAAAGTGTGCATAGGACCATTTCTTTTACTTAAACACCATTGACAAGAAGAAGGTCAGACATTCACCTTGGCTGTCAGCCTGATAATACCCTTTATCTAAATCACCTCAGCAGCTGCTAACTAAAAAATCCAAATACAGTTTGGCCAGTTGAAACGTTTTGATTGAACTTGCATCAGATCTGTTGCCAGGGACTTCTGACGGGGCTGCCGAGGTCTTACACTATCTTCGTTGCAGATCGCTCAATGAATCTTTCTCTTTCATTCCAGACGTTACTCTCACCAGCACAGGCATTCATCTTTTCGGGGTAATATCCACGGGACTCGGTTCACGATGAAAGGTAGCTCCTGTGTGTGTGTGGGGGGGGAAAGCTGGTCGGTCGTTGTAACATGCTGTAAGAGTAGAGGTTAAAGAAGCCCAGTCCTTTCTCCTACCTTATCATGTCACAATAAGGCGGATGGCAGATTTACGTGGATGCAATTGATCAGTGAGTGGCATATCAGGCTGGGCCTGGATCAAGAGATTTTTAGCAGCTGCCTGGCTGTCCATCCATCACGCTGATCTCTGCTGGGCCTGAACCGGGCCTGTCACACTTAGATGGCCAACTGACTGCAGCATAGGGGGATGGTGTGGTAAACACTGGGACAGTCATTTATTTCAATTCACTCTGTGTCTGCAGGCGTCTCTCATGGGGAGCAGATTCATGCTAATTCGTTATAGTATGCATCGGAAATCTCATCTAATACTGCATCGCAAAATCAATCTTATCCTTGCCCGAGGCTGCTTCATCTATAAAGGCGTTTGTCTGGTGTGTCCTACCTGTGTGAGGAGGCTCCATGCCGTATCAGTGTCAGCATTCATTGGGTCTTAGTGAAGCTCTCTGATCCCAGCCAAGGAGCTGTTACCCAAGATTAACCCAGGCTGTTCTGTTGCATAGCGGCTGAAGAGAGGTGTGTGTGTGTGTGTGTGTGTGTGTGTGTGTGTGTGTGTGTGTGTGTGTGTGTGTGTGTGTGTGTGTGTATGTGTGTGTGTGTGTGTGTGTGTGTGTGTGTGTGTGTGTGTGTGGCTGCGTGTGTGAAAAGAAGAGAATCAGAGTAGGATGCTTGCTTGCTCCCACTCTCCATTTTGTCTGGTGGCATCCTCCTCAGGATGAGATGTGACAGCACTGGATGATCTAATCATGGATGTCATAGCATAGCTGCTTATTAACAGAGATTTCAAGGGCAAACATTTCCATCATTAGCAGTATACAGTATAGTTGTCTGAGTGATGGCTCTTGGTAATGTCACTGAAGCACAGGAGGGACTAGTTGTCTCATTAGATTTTTTTGGCATGTGGAGCTAATTTCTAGAACACGCATTGATACGTAATGAACGAGAGGATGAAATCTCTGCTGCAATTGAAGTGTTCTTTGAGAGTTGAGGGGGGAGGAAATGTCATTCATAGTAAAGATCATTTGCTTTCATGATGGTCATGTTTTAAATTATTTGTTTACTCGGAGTCCTAAAGAGGCAGTCTGAAAGATGTGCAAATTTGTGAAGTGTCACAGTAATAGAGGGTTTTCATTGATCTTTGATATGTGTAAAATGTTAACTCCCCTGCAGTGTATTTCCTCTAGATTGCTTTTGGATCAGGGTGTGTTTTGACAGTCTAGATTAAATATAAATGCATTTAAAAAAAACACACAAATAATGTACAGCTTTTTTTTGGTGTGTGTATGTGTGTTTATCTGTGTAGTTACTTGAGTTCATCTTTGTGATGCTTCAAGGATCTCTCTTTGAGATGTTTTCCCACATTACCTGTCTGTGAGCTGTAGTACACTGGTCTGAACAGGCTTAATAAGCTTAATAAATGATCTCAATATTTATATATATTTTATTCTGCCACAATTTAACTGATAAGGTTGAGCATTGTTATTAATAAAAAAAAAATCTATCAGCAATTATCTAATTCATTTTTTAAATAATGTTTTGATGATATAATAAATAATTGATTGTTTAAGCAATTTTAAAGCTACTCGTGCCAAATTTGATAGTTACAGGTAGAGATACACCAATACCACGTTTTGACAGTTCAAATACAAGTACTTACATTTGGGTACTTGCCGATATAGAGTACCGATATGAGTACTTAATGATACTATTACAGTGCTAACATTGACTTTGAAAACATGTATTGTTTTAAATAGATGTTTCTCACATTCTAACTGTAACAAATTAAATATACAACATCAATGGCTGACATTTTAAAATTCAACTTTGTGTTTTTCTGAATCAAACTGAGCATAGTTTGTATTTGGGATGTTAATAATAAAACGTTAACCGACAATACAAATGTTGACCGATTTAAAGCTATCAGTTAAACAGTTCAAAGAAATATAAAAAAAAAAAAAGCTGAGCAAAACTCAGTGGAGCAGCTTGCAATAAACTGGTGGAGACAGAGGATAGCAGGCAGACACACAGCCGACAACCTCGCAGCTAAAGTAATTGATGTGGGGGAGACTTACTGGGAAAGTGGGTGCACACAGTGGTATCAGGTGCAGTTTTTTTTGGAGTAGTTTTATGATTACGAGTACATTAGCACAGTATCAGACCAGTATTTGTCCAAGACCAAACAATTAAATGAGAAAATAATAATTTTCTGCAGCTCTTATTTCTGGTGGATTACTGTGTAACATAAACGCTGTTTACCTCGCCTTAAGATAAAACAATTGCCTCTGTGATCATTTTATTAAAAACCCTAACTAACCCTAACCCTAACCCTAACCCTTTCAAATCTCAAACCTGTGACTCAAACATTTTTTATTGTATTTCATATCTTATGTCATGGACCTGAAGCAATACGCCCCCTCCAGTGCAGCCCTTTGCATTGTTTTAACGCATGGCTGTTTTTTGGTCTGAACACCCATTTGGCCAGGCAGCTATTTCCCTGAAATATTAGCACACTATATCATCAGAGAGAATATCAAATGCATCTCTGAGGCTAAAAGATTTTCCCACTCATTCCTGCTTTGGCTTACCTGCGTCGGATTGACAGCGCCCGACTAAATTGCGCTCCACGCCGTCCTCTGCTCGTCCACACACATCACTCATGTCATTATGTGCTGAAACAGAGTAGAGTGGGTGGCAAGCGTCTATGCCAGTCTCTTAAAAAAATATACCTAAGACAAATAGTTCTGCAGTGAGGATCATGTTCTGTGTGGAATGAAACACTGACGTATAAGTGAATAAATTCAAATGTTGACACGGGCTGAGCTCTGTCTAATGATGGTGATAATGATGAGCCCCTGATAGCCACCATAGACCTCCACCCCTCAGTGTGATAAGGGTGGTGCTGTGATCCTGCTGAACTGGGCTGATACTTTGATTACAGCCGGTTCATTTTGCAGTGCTCATCCAAACCGGATGCCGCTTGCTGTCTTGTCATTTAAATCACATTTTGCTGTAACCCAACCAAATTGCATCTGTAAGGAAAGCATTTCAAATGGTATTGCAGCTATAGCAAACAGATGTGCATGCATTTTATCCTTTACTCCTACGCCTACAGTACATTTACTTAATGAGGGTACTGTGTGCACAGTACCATGTTTATGCTTGTAGCTAGTGTTAGGCAGCTAACTAATTACCTGGCTTGCTGGTTTGTGAAAATGTCAGCTGTTACAGTGGCCCTGTGTCACTGGTAAAATGTTCTGTTAACATGCACTCACTGTTTAGTATAGTATAGTATAGATACTTTAAATCAGTTGTTAAAGCCAGAGCGTCATACCTGCTCATATTTATCCACTTAAATCTACAGGTGCAGTAAAAACAATTTTTTTTTCTCGTGTATGCCTGTATTTGTGAGCTCTCCCAGCAAGACAAATTGGCAGTTTGTGAAGAAACATAAAAGGCACCGACACATATCCACAGCACGACCATGACCGCAAACCGCAACAACAGTTCACACAATTGTTGTTGTTGAATATTTACAATTAAGATCAATACTATCAAATGCTACTTTCATGTCACTGATAAAAAACAATTTGCACAGCGTGAAGAGAGTGCCTGTACAAACATCTCATTTTCAGCACTACATATATTGGAAGGGTTATACATCTCCCTAAATTATACAACACATAAATCATCAGGATAACAGCTGATGCAGAGATGTGAGTTAACGGTCAAGAGGAGGATCAAGTGGAGGATGATGATGAGGAGGATAATGACGGCTGTGTTGTTGATGAAGAGAACAGGCCTGATGGCAGGGGTGATGATGCTGCTGATGCTGATGTTGATGAGGCCGGTGATTATATCTCTTAAGCTCGCAGCTGAAGTAAAAAGCATTCCACAGATGCAAAACATCTGTGAAAATAATATGCAGAGAACATCACGACCGAAAGCAAATGTTTATAGCATGGTTTGACGTTTTTCATTGCTGGTGCTGCTGCAGTATGATGTCTAATTGGTACCACTACCAATGTCTCTCCTCATATTGGATTAGTGGTATCATGTCCTTTTTAAATCTAGAGAAGATTAGATATTCTGTCAGAGCTAATTCTGATACATTCTATAATAAGTGGCAATCTTTTTTAATGTTCTTCAACTCTCTGCAATATCTGTTCCCTGACTGATGGACTGATGGTTTGTCTCTCGTTTTGCTGGTTTTTTTTGTGGCTTTGAACTTTGAATAGTATGATTACATCTTTAAAATGCATTAAGTATGGCTTTCATGATCCTTTGACGTAAAGTACTTTGACTGTATTTGATTATGTGTTTCTACTTTTTGAATGTGATTGTTAAACTGACATTGTTTTCTCTTTTCATGCGTCATATTTATTTCTATATACTATATGCTGTATATATCTACAAGAGCGTTACTTCAATAAAATACCCTCTAAAATGAGCAAAAGCTGAATAGTTAGGGAAGTATCTAATCAACCACCTTTTAAAAGTCTTTATATTTGATGCTACAAACACATTTCAGTCAACACTCAAAAGTATTGAGTGTCAATATCAAGCCCAAAATATTCTCAATAATATTAGACCATGTTGTGAAAAGTGATTCATCAAGATCAAGATCCCACCAGTGTAGCGTCAAATATTTGATTTTCTATGAAACAATGACGATGGTCAGCTGCAAAAAGTTGTACTGTAATTGACACAACTTAAGAGTAACACACTGATGGAACAACTCCTCCAGCTCCCCCATCTCTATATACTAAAGTAGACACATTCTCAGCAAAAAAAGTCATCTATGAGTAATTAAAGTTTCAAATCTCACACCAGCCACATAGAGGAGTGCATGCCCATCATAAAAGATTAAGTTATTCCAATGAAGTTGCCTCCAAAAAAAGACTGAGGAAAAAGTAGAAGGAATAAAATGTAAGATTCATAAAGCTGGGTGAAGAGAGTGTTGTTTTCAGCATGACATACATTTGAAGTCGGGCCACTGTGATGCACTGTGGAAAATATCTCACGACTAGCACTGAGAGCCGGAAACTTCAGGGCAGATGCCCAAAGGAATCATGAAGCAACATCACTTTGTTTTAATTACGACCTCCGTCAAATGATCACGATTTCCCTCATGTTATGTGTTGATCACAGTATAGAGTGGGAGCTGCATGACAAAAGTCAAGGTGACACTTGAAGAGGAGTAGCATCACCTAAATGTTTCATGCGCGCACTGCTGGAAGGAAAACTGGATCATGTAATTGGAGACCATATTAAAAGCTGGCACTGTTTACACTTGTGTTGCACTTAATAGATGTGAACTGTATAAACCGCTGATTAGCTGAATTAGCTGAATAATCATACAAATACATTCCGACAGCTTGACTTTTACTGTTCAATTCAGTTGTTTTGGAGTATACAGAAATGATTACTGACATCAGGGAGATTGTGTATGGGCAGATTATACTTTTGTATACATTCACATTGAACAATATTGAAATCTATTGGTCAGCCTGAAAAAAAAGCAAATACATTATCATACCTAATAACGTTGCAAATATAGTGGATGGCCTCAATTCTTCAAGTCTTGAAAATGCAGACATCACAGGGCAGGGTGCAGTGGTAACCATTCATTATCCAGAAGACTTTTCTGGATTCAGAACTTTACCTTAGTGCTGGTTGAATTCTCATTTTTTCTCTTCACTTCTCTTCTCTCTCACTTTTAGTACAAACCTGTTTGATTTTTCTATCACGTAAGGAAAATAGTTCAACAAAATTATGCAGAGTAACTTGCAAATGGTTGTCGTGTCCTCCATATTTAAAAAATATTTAAAAGCCTTAAGGCGTTATTTGGAAAATTATTTGGAATTAGACAGCCTGCTTGATCTATTATGACGTTGAAATGTGGACTTCAAGAGAATTAGATCCGGAGATGGGACACAGCTTGTAATAAGGTACAGACAGCTCATTCAAATGACTTTAATTGGTATTGTGCTGATGAGATTACAAAATTTAATTAAAACAAAACAAATCACAGCTTTGTGTGCAAACAGAGCTGGCCAAACATAGAAAGCATCGTCTTACATCATATTTCAGTGGAATCTAATTATCTAAAACAACGATTCCAAGAAAACTAACTAAAAACTAAGAAAATTTGTTCAAATATACGATTATATTAGTCTAATGTGATTCTTAACAGTAGAATGTTGCTCATTACATTGTATGTTTAAAAAAAAAAATCTATCTGTCATATTGTGATACATATTGATAGTGAAAAAAAAACATTTTCTATGTTGTAATTAAGATTTTAGCCATATCATTAAGCCCAATATTCAAAGCATAACTTCAGCTCTTTTTTTTGGATACATTTACTGCCCTTATATTGCATAGTTTAAGGTAATCTAAATGGAGGAGGGAAAATAAGAGTTTGAATGGCTCACATTTCCAGTCCTGAGATGGAACTAAATTAAAGAAGACGGCTCTTCGAGGCTGGATTCACTAAGGAGTCGCTGGCATGGAGGACACAGACCGAATTTATTCCAAGCTAAAACCCAGCAACAATAGCTCACTGAGGCTGCTTTCATAGGCGCCTAGTAAACAGTGTAAGAAGCTTCAGCTGGGCCAGACTGAGGTAGCAGCTTGTTAGAGGGATCCCACACAGCTGAGCAGCCTTCTGTGGCTCCGTCCTGGGTGCTGCAGGGTGGAGGGCGGGTGCTGTCCTTGTAACGGTGCTGTAGGTCCCCAGGCTGCATCAGTGCCCGAGTGACAACCCCCTACTGCCTTTCGCTTGCTTATATTTGCATGCATATCCTATTTATATATTCTACTTTCAGTGCACCAGAATTCATGCTTAAACTGTTTTTTTTCAACTGACCAGAACCTCTTTGAGCTTATTATTCGTGAAATAATTGACATTTATAATGTTATAATGGTTATAATCATCAGTTAATCTTCTGTTTATTTTCTAGATTAATTGTTTTGTCAGAACTGTCCAAAACCCAGAGTCATTCAGTTGAATATCATACAAGACATCAAGACAATGACTTTTTTGAAAAATTACCTGAACGAATAATTAATTAAAAATGTATTCATTTTTATTTCTAGCAAAATCGATTAATGGACTTATTGTTACAGCTCTAGCTAGGGAAGACACATTTGGCACACACACACACACACACACACACACACACACACACACACACACACACTGTCTGTCTGTCTGTCTGTCTGTCTGTCTGTCTGTCTGAAAGATTACTGTGGTACTTTGAAAGGTGGGTGGAAAGATTATAGCATTCTCGCTGTACTTCTTTGCAGTTCCTGCGAAGACCAAACTATGCAAATCTTGAATACAATTTGACATTTTTTCTTCTTTAGAAGGCCAAAATGCTGACATGCTGTGGACTTAAGGTTTGGTGGAGCATTAAAAATCTCCTGGTCACTGTCTTTGTCTGCTATGCATCAGTTCCTCTCAGTGTGCTGGCCCAGGGTCTTCAGGAGGAGAATACAGTTACTCAACTACATTCAAAAGGATTATCATTAGGTCTGTTATTTTAAAGATTCATGACTATCTTTGTACTCAGAGGAGGAAAACGTGGATGCAATTAAGGGAACAGAGATGTACCCTACTGTCTCCTGGGGAGCACAGATTAAATATGAAGAGGTAAATACATTCTGCACTGACTTGGAGGCAGGGTGATGTTTTAACATCCATTCTGAACTATCAGCAGGAATCTGAACTCTTGCATGCCTTCTTCACTTAACTGTGGAAAAAAAGATAACATGCATGTATTTTTGTCTTTGGGTTATTTGAAGAAATCAATTCCCAGTTATGCACCATAATTAGTAAAATATGCAACTAGACAGATGCATAAATGATTCATTATGAGCGCGCAAACAAAGCAAAACAGTTTTTTGTCTTAGTCAGCTCTACCATTAATGAAAGCATTTGCTAAAAAATGTTGAAGCACTAAATTGATTAATTAAAAAAAATTTGATTTAAAAAGTACGTTTGGGCTTGAAGACAAAGTCAGCAACCCTTATGTATGATGTCTTTAATCTCTAATCCAATGTCTCCATCAAAGAGAACGTCTCAGTGTATGTAGGTCAGGCCCATCTTTGTTTCATACCAGCGCAAATTAGATTTAACTTTTAAATTGCTTAATTTAAAGTGTATATTATTATTGCAGTCATTGTTTCCGTCCATGATTAATGATAATAAGCTCTTTTCTTGTTTGACATGGAATTATTTTCAATGATTCAACAGACTGTACCATTTGTGTATGACGTCTCACTCAGAAGACACTTGTTAATCGTACAAAGGACTGTGAACTTGAGAAGCTTAGAACATACACACAGTTATGTGACAGCATATCTCTAGAAAAGTTTGCCCATTTATGTCAAAGTTAGTAAGATAGTATACAAATTGTTCACCGAAGAAGACTGGGAATACAAAAGTAAGTTCATGTGGCATCATAGAAAATTCAGGAGATTAGATTGTTCACAACAAAATGCGATGGCTCTGCTTCTATTGAAAGTTGATGGTAAATTCTTGAGGTACATAGCAGCTTTTGTAGTTATTTGAGAGTTAATCAAGAGCTGTGCCTCACCGCATCAGAGGTTATTTCTGTATAATACCATAGATATATCATAAGGGATGACAGTACCTCTCCTTGGCAACTAACATGCCTTGTTTTGCTTCCAGTATCATTTAGACTATGAGCACAAAGGTTGAGGGGCTAAAAGATTACAGAGGTGTGGAACAACTTTTACTTAATGCACAGACCCATGCCTCAAGTAGATTGGGCGTGCATATTGAGCACGGTTTTCCTCAAGTTAGCTCCTAAAGGCCTATTAGAATTGCTTTCAAGGTCTTGCAGGCTCCATTTAGAGAATGATGGGGCATTCAACCTCCACCGGTCCTCTAATAGGAAAATTGATGAGCTAAACAGCTGGTGAACAATAACCATGTGGTACATTGGGTAGAAATGCTGCATTCTTCTACAATGTTAGCCTAGAAACTGCTTGGGTAAACGGTAGACTGCTGCAAGACAAAAAGACCTTGAGCTCTGTCTCCTCTACAGACTCAAACAGCATGCTGTTAATTCCCTCTGCAACAACAAATTATTACATTGTATATTTGTATGGTTAAATACAACAGTGTTATAAATACATAACTCCCACAGTAGCACATGGAAACATTGTTGCTGCATGAACAGTCCATTATAACAATCAGTTATTGCCATTATCCATCAGATTTGTCAAGTGTGAGTGGGTTTCTCATTTGGTTCACAGTCCACTTCCTGTTTTGCTCTCTCACCTGTTTACACACTTGATTTGGCAGAGTAATGCTTTAAGATCACTCACTGTGTTCACTGAAACGTTACAGAGTATCACACCAAGATCCCTGTTGTTTGATGTCAGCTATGGATTCAAGTAAAAGCTGTTTACTTCAATTTCCTACAGCGTTGAGTCTGTGTGACTTCTGCACGTACACAATCAGTAACTGTTGAACCTCCAGCTCCTCTTTGCGCCCCTCTGTCCTCTCCCAGGATAGCAGGTTGACTCTCATTCATGCTACATTACGTCAGCAGTGTAATGCTGGTCCTGAACACATAGATCCTGAGAATGTTCCATTTAAGTGAATATATTGATTGAGCGGAGAAAGTTGAAAGTTGAAATGGTATTAGGTGGACAGCCCTCCACTCTCACGTTGTCAGTGGCCAATCATAAAGGTTCCATATATTCGACTGTAAGGGCTTTGCCTCCCTTTTAGGCACAGCACTTTTAAAGAGTCGCTGTTCTTTCCCCCAATGATTGGTCACACAACACAAGTGTTATATAATAATAATGTGTAGGGCTTACTGTAATATATAACATAATATTCTGTAAACATGAACATTTTCTTCAATATTTAAATATATTTTAACAACAAAATGTAACTCCGAGGCACACTGGCTAAGTAAAGCGACGTCAGCACGAAATGTGATATGTCCATCCACACTTTGGCCATGTCCCAAATGTGTAAATACAACCTCACATTTTTTTTATAGATGAACATATCATATCTGGTCTACTTCCTGTTTTGTCATTAAGTTTTCCCCCCTTGAGCTCAATTACCTAGCAGCGTCAGTAGCACTAGTATTTCATGGACAGTGTAGATTTTATTGTAAGAAGGAGATGTCTAACCATGTATGTCTATATATGGCCAATTATCCATCATGTTCAGAATCTGGCGGGGCGACACTAGGGGTGGCCAATTAATCTCATTTCATTGGGGGCCTGTTCCAACGCCGCCAGCCCCCCTGATACCCACTTCTGTGAATCCTTCGCCATTGAAAGTACCTGATATCATGAAATTAAGCAGGTCTGTTGGCCTTGGTTAAATCTGCAGACTACATATATGTGTGTGTGTGTGTGTGTGTGTGTGTGTGTGTGTGTGTGTGTGTGTGTGTGTATACATATATACTCTGCTTCCCCATAGTACATCTTTCAAACACACACACACACACATACATACATATATATATATATATATATATATATATATATATATATATATATATACAGTATATATGGTATGTTAGATGTATGTCCATGGGTGAAACTGTGTACAGTCATGATGCAATCTGAATTTTTGAAGTGTAGGAAGTCATACCAATACAAATTGCGTCACACAGCAGAAAAAGCAGTAAAATATGGGGCAGGTGACAAATCACCCGCTGTATTCTGCAGAGTTAACTAACAAGGCCAACAGACCTGCTTAAATTCATGATATCAGGTACTTTTCAATGGCGGAGGATACACAGTGTGTATCAGGGGGGCTGACGGCATTGGAACAGGTCCCTAATGAAATGAGACTAATTGGCCACCCCTGGTGTCGCCCCACCAAATTCTGACCATGATGGGTAATTGGCCTGTTGTTTTTGATGAAGAAACAGCATGTTAGCCAGTGAGAAAAGCCTTTAAATGTAGAGGAGACAGTGTTACATTCTTAAGCGTTACTGTGAACGCCTTACTTACAAGTTGATACGTTATTATTGTGATCAATAGTGAGTTCTATGTGGAGAGGGGAGCAACTGACCCCAATTTGAGCTCTCTACCATATATGTCATTGGATTGTTATTACTTTTCTTTAAAGAGTCAGTATTATACCAGTGTCATTGATTCAGTAGGCTATATAGTCCTGTTAAAGCAACAAAACATCAAAAACATTGTAGAATGTGCAACATTTTTCTTTTCCCCTTTGTAGTGATGCATTTTTAGAGAATTTGTGAGCAACAAATGTAAAACTTGGATTTCCCATAAAACTCAGCTAGTAATGGTTAAACATCAACATATGGTTCCTGACTCTCATGAAAAAAGGCCTACTTTAGCTCAAGATGTGTGCTAAATAAGTCTAAAGGTTCATTACATGTGCAGAGAAATGACATTGCCAGACTAACATCACAAAGCCCTTTGGGAAATGGGTTTGAATGTTTCATCTGCCCAGTGTGTGTGTCAGCCGCATAGTCCCTGAGTTATTCTGAGTACTGGGGAAATTGATGTAAGCAACAACAACAACAAAAACAGGACGTGGTGATGCTGGATTACAAAGATATAAACAAAAAAGATACAGAAGAATAAAGGATACAAACCAAACAAAAGGGCTTTCAGTGTATTTAATCAGTAAGTGTTGCCCCGTATTGTGTACTTGTTATATGCTGTATATTTAAGTCTTCCTTGCATATTATTAGTTCATTATTTATCATCATCACCCATGTGGATAAATCTGCTCCCACATGTAATTATGCGCACAAGTTTCTCTTAATGAGTATCTTAATGGGAGTTGCTGCATAACAGTTATCTTGTGGCGAGGCCATGAAGCTGAAAGCACCACATGCGTCCTTGACTTTTTCCATACAATGATGCTAATGTGTTGTTTTTCTGACTCAAAGCAAGCTGAAGTCGACCTCATATATTCAGCTGCGACAGGTTGTGAGAATCATTTCACACACCGAACCTGACCCTGGCAAATTGCAATTCATCCTGTGAAGCGGGTGTCAGTTTTCTTATGACCTTTCAGGATACAGCTATTCCCATGATAAACCCGTCTATCAGAAGGGTTTTCTCCCAGCCTGGAGCTCTCTGATACTTTGAGGAGGAACTTTGATTTATTTGCTGTGACACACTCTTTCTTGCGACATCTACCTTTAGTGAATAAACCCAACTTTGGCAGTCCCTCATCAGCAGGAGGCCCAAAAGAGGCGGTAATTCCCTGCAGACTGTAACACACATTATATTTCTCTCTGTGGCAGAGATGAAATTGGGCCAAACTTGCATGAAATGCCTCTGCTCCTAGTTGAGAAAGGCCTATAAATAAGAGTGTACTCAGTGTAACATAACATAAAGATTATTTCTTGCTTGCAGACAAATTAGCTCTTTTTGTGGTTCCTTGCAAACCCCAGAGCTTTAACTTGACATATTATTTACAGTAGTTTGTATTTATTGTGGACTGATTGATTTGACTCTGAGTGGATCAATACCTTGTATGTAAACTGCTAAAGTATTTGTATTCCTTTCTCTGTCTGCGGAGACGGGGTGACTTTGTTACTTTTTTGTGAATGTTAAGAAATCAACATTCAGTGTATACACTGTGTTCTAAATCAAACATATGGTGAGTTTGTTCAGATGTGTGATGTATGGCATCATGCAGTAAAATATGCATCCTAGGGATTGACTGTGTTGTTCCACTTCTTTGTGCAAATTGGTTGTAATAGATTACAGCTGCTGATTTAGTTTGTGATCACTTAATTGGATCACACAACGGTATAGCTCTTTTATGTGTTTTTAATAGGTTTTGGACAGCACTGGAGTTCATTGGCACAGAGGCACAAGCTATAACAGGCTGTGGCTACACAGACAGCACTTGTCTGTAGAATGAACTCATTATTGGTTTTGCTCTCTGTGGGGAAGTTGTTAATAATGAAAAGATAAATAAACGCCACCATCATCCTTTGAATACAAAAGTTGTTAGTTAGAATATGTGTAGCTTCCCTGGACATAAATGAACACTGATTTGTCACCAGTTGTAGTTTTTAACCTTTGTGAATGGTGATAATAAACAGAGCAGGTTCCCATTTCAGCCCAAGACTGATGCATAACTTTGTTTGTGTCCTGAGGCCTGGGAGGCGCACCCTCCTCTGTTATCACAAAGTATTGAATTGTCTGTGTGTTTGTTTGTTTGTTTCTAACACAGACCTCTTCCTTTTCATCACTCCCAGCCTCTGGCCTGCATGTGTTGTTTAGCAGTAATGTCTTAGCCTGATCCCAGGGAGCACTGAGGGCTTAAGGGGCTCAACACCACTGAAGTTAGTGAGGCCATGGATTGTACCAAAACATCTGTGGGGGTGCTTATGTCTTCCACCAGCTTTTGGAAAGCAGCTCAGGTCTCAGCAAACCTGTGAGACCCTCCGTTTCCCTCTCAGCCTGGATGTTAAGACATGAGGTGGGGCGCCACGATTGAGCTGAATTCAGATACTTGGCTGAAGCATCGTGTTGTTGGCCTGCTGCGGGAATATCTCTGCTGTGTAGCCATGATCTTAATGGAAAAACAAAAGAAAACAATGGCTCACAAAAATGTGAAGCATTACTGACAATTACACCTCTTTATCGCTAGTATTTCCACATTTTAATCATTTGTTACATTTTGTTATTCACTTCCCATGTCATTCATGTTGACTGCAGATTATTATTTGTACAATCAATTGTTAGTAATCTTTCCAGCTATTCATTACCAATTCTTCTTTTATGTCTTAGGATGTTGGGGAGCTGAGAAGATTGGGAGCTGTACCTAAGCTGCGTGCCCAGCTAACCCATGGAGAACTGACAGGGAAAGTGCTGGATGGAGGCCAAGACACTGGATGGCGAAGACGAGGAAGCACACAGTATTGTGGATCACTTGTGTTGTTTGTTCTCTTTCTCAGCCGATCCAAAGTAGATGCAAAGTGTTCTGCAATGTGCCTCATTTGTTCACTCTGTCACGTGTCGCCCATGGAGAGATGGCAAAAAGATTCAAGATAGACAGTCAAGGCTAAAGAAACTCATTTTCTGCATGTGGGAGTTGCAGTCTTATTTCTGCTGATTTTAGGGTGATAACAGAAGAAGCGTAGACACTAGATAACATTCCTTGCAGCTTTGTTGGATTCATATGAATTAGAGACCACAGGGGAGCTAGTAGTTGTAGAAAGTAACCACCATGGGCAGGTGTAAAGGAAAGGCTTCCTGGTTACTGTTTTTAGCTGGGTTGCTGCTATCAGCAATGGCTTTGGAATATGAGGGCGTCCCTGGTCAGTGGACACGCTATGGCCAGTGGGATGCCAAAGCAACAGGTGAGCTCAGCTTTATTCTGAAAACCAACGTCAGCAAAGCCCTGGTGCTCTATCTGGATGACGGAGGGAACTGCGACTTCCTGGAGCTTCTGATTGCAGATGGGAGGCTCCACATGCGCTTCACCATCCATTGTGCCGAACCAGCCTCCCTGCACACAGAGACGCGGATCAACGACCTGCGCTGGCACAGAGTCCTTCTCTCCCGTGATCACAGAGAGACTCGGCTGGTGGTGGACAACGAAGAGAAAGTGGCTGAGGTGAAGTCGAAGAGGAAAGAGATGGTTGTGGCCAGTGACCTCTACGTAGGGGGAATCTCACCTGATGTGCGTCTCTCCGCCCTGACGTCCAGCACTGTTAAATACGAGCCGCCATTCCGGGGCCTAATAGCCAATTTGAAACTGGGGGAGGCACTACCATTACTGCTGGATGGCCAAGCCGTTCATAGTGATTTGGAGTTCATATGTGCCACACACTCTCCATGCGGCGACAAAGGCTTGTGCTCCGTCAGCCAAGGAGAGGTCCTCTGTGACTGTATCAATACCAGCTACAGGGGAATGTACTGCAATGAAGGTGAGAAAAATATTCTCCTTTTTTCCCATTATTTTAGTATTTTTTTGCTGTATGATTTGGGGACATTATTGTACTAGTTAAATATGTTTCTTTCTATGAATACAATTAACCACCTAATTATCTTGCCTTTTGTTTTGGTCACACTGGTGCACATTGTACATAATTGCATTATTTAATGCTAATGTACTTTGGCTACTGAAAATGTTTGCCGGCCTTATGATTATAATTATCTTACAAATGGTTAAAATAAAATCCCTTATTAATATTCCTTTCTAAGTACTGTATATGGTCTAAACCTCTTTAGGCTCTAGAAAATAATCAATAAAGCCCACTTTAAACGATCCATGTCAAAGTATACCACAGTAGTACTGAAAGGCTGCTTTGGAGTGAGAGTCCAGCTCTTTCAGCAATTATCTTCACAAGTCAAAGAGGACAACGGCTTCCTAATGTGACAGATGTTTGCACATTTTCAACCCAGACATTTAACAGGCTACCAAATGGGTGTCATATTCTCTTTTGGAGAGTCTACAAAACAGTAAGGACAGAACTTTGCATTTTAAAGTGAGCTTTGAAACTCCTTGAAATGGATGGACAAGAAACATGAAAATAAGTAATTAAAGATATTTGCCAACAGACGTCAGGGTTTCTCTATAATAATACGTGTTAGGCTTGAAAGCTCTGCTGCTTTCTTTCACAAGGGTCTGGCTGATAAATGTGTCGGTCAACATGCATGTTTTGGCATGGAACGACGCAGCAACATTCAGCAAAACATTAACAGCTCTTTTTCTTTACTTTCCTGCAGCTGTCCAGAAAGAAGTAGAAGGTAAGACAATGCTTAATGTAATGAGCATAATGATGAGCGTCATTTATTTTTATTTTTTTGTGATGCTGTTATTTGCAAAGGCTATTACCGCAGCATCACTGTGTGAGAGTGTGTTTGGTTGTTATCAGGTTGTTATTGTCGGTTTGGACTGCAGTTCTGACATCCAACAAATTAAGCTGAAAGGCGATATACTATCGCTGGTCACAAGGTCGCTATGGAAAAAGCGCTTTACGTGCTGAATGCTCATTGTATATAAAATCAGTATGCGGAAGGTGACTGGAGAGGTCTGCAGAGTACGTGGGTGTTGCACAATGCTGGGAGCATTCATATACTTCATCACCGGAAAAAAACAACTGTACAGACATGCTTTGTTTTATTATTTATAACTTGTGTATTTTTCTCTCTCTGAAGTTCACATTGTCTTCATCTAAACTGGGATACTGTGTAATGTTAAGGTTTACTAAGTCATCATGCCGTTATATGCCATCATGTTCTAAGTTAAATATGATGGCATAACATGGCTGATTACTGAGGCTTTGGCATTCATTAAATTGTATTATCATTTGCACAAATAAGTATTTTTTTCCATAGACGCATTTAGAATTATTTTCTTCAGAGGAACAAATCTCCTTTGGCAGGAAAAGAGACATTTATCTTCTTATTGGCAGCATTTTTACTGACCATGATTCAACAGGATTGGTTTCTAATGAGGTGCATGTACTGAACTTGAAATGAAGATTGAACGTGAGGAGGGAGATTTGTTTAGTCGGCATCAGAGCGAAACATCCATCTCCCCAGTAAGGACTGCTGGTTCTGGTGAAAGGGCAGCCAACAGGCTCAGGAGACCAGTGAAATGTGCACTGATCCACTGCACATTATAAATCACTGTTACTGACTCAAAATGCATCGACCCATGCGCACCTGCTTCTGACACTTATGTTTGGTGTACGGAAGGAAAATAGGCCGTAGATTGCAAAATGAGTGTAGAATAGCTTTTATGACAAACATTTAATAACATTGGTATACATAACATTAGATGTAATATTTAGTTAAAGATGATACAGGTTTTGGTATAGATTCTGTATTTTTAAACAGCACATAAGGAGGGCTTGGTGACTGTGGTATATGGC
The DNA here is from genome assembly GCF_023349555.1 of Cebidichthys violaceus. Lineage (NCBI taxonomy): Eukaryota > Metazoa > Chordata > Actinopteri > Perciformes > Stichaeidae > Cebidichthys > Cebidichthys violaceus. The sequence continues at coordinate 5,672,698 of NW_027176373.1, forward strand.
TGTAAGCTCCAGTAATGGTTAATAGGTTTCATCTCGGCGCTATTTCCAAAAACAACCATTAATCATTGTTAATAAGAGCAAAGATGGCATGGCTCTGCTCACAGCAAAAAGGCAGTCATTATTAGATGACATGCTGCAAAGAGAGCACATCAGAAGTTTCAGTTTATTGGATTAAAGCTTGACATGGAGACAATCCCCAATGCAGAATGCATGAAAACAACAATGACAACAGTAAAATCACTCTCACCAGATGCCTTTTATTTTTTCTATCCTTCATACAACTCCATGTGCTATTCGGCAGCAAGTCTTTGATGTCCTTGCAGCGACGGAAATAGAAGTATCTATGCGTTAGCTCCCCTCCCCAGAGATGGTAAAGATGGTAACCCATATGCTATATTTGGTTTTGGCTGTGGGTTTTAAGCGGTGCAGTAATTATCGTTATTTGTCTGAGGAACTGCTTTAAGTCAGTAAACCTTGGGAACAGCAGGTGAGTCTTCTGAGTTCAATGGAAGTATGCAGCACCTGGGCTCCCGCTGATCTGTGTGGACAAAGATCATGGTGGGACATGCTCTAATGCCCAAAGAGTGCAGCATCCTCCGATGTCCTATGTGCGAAAAAAACCCCATCTGTGAAAGAGAGATAAGGACAGCCACCTCAGATACAGAAGCGAGCGAAATCTCTCCAACATATAGGAAAACCTTACACAACACTCAAGTGTCAAGTGCAAACACATTGTCATTGTTTTGTTTTTTCCTGTAGATTGTCATGTGCAGGCTCACAGTGATGACATGCCAATAACTACAGGGATGACAAAGCAAGTATAGAACTCTTAAAGACAGGACGCAGCTGGTCCTGGTGGGCTTGCATCTTTCAGCAGCAGTGACCTTGGTCTAATCCCTCATTACAACAGGCTCCATAATACTGTACTTTTAAAGGAAAAACAAATTTGGCAAATCCTAATCCTCGTGCAATGGCTCTTTCTTCTTAGATTCTCGCTAATTAATGTCACATTAATGACTGAGAGGTCCGTCAACATCTGCATTTGTTTTTTTCAGTACTTGTTTAATTAAAGTTACTCAGATAGCAGGGTTTGTCTGGTTAGAAGTGTTCCCAAAAGTTTATACTGTCACAAGCAAAGTGAAATCAAGATGTATTTAGTGTATTTATTAGCACCACTGACAAAATTATCTTCCTCAATTTTATTCATAGAACATGTTATACCTTCCAATCTATATAAATATGCTAGTTTGTATCAGTGAGTATACTATTAACAAATCAAGTTAATTGTTAAAGGCAAGTTAAGGATAAAATAAAGGAAAAAGAGGGTAGTAGGATACTTTTCTTTTAATTACATAACATTTTCTTAGTTATAGTAAAAATGATATTATGTTAATCTGTCAGAATTTCCCCTTTTTAACGTTTACTGATTCCTAACTACCTAGAACAGTGGATTGTTTTTATATATTTCAAAATGTACTTAGCAAAATGCTAAAAGAAATTAGAAAATGAACTGCAATCGACTGGTTATAAATTTTTGTTTGCCTCTTATCTGAAAATAGAAAACTGGTAGATTACTGGTAGGAAAGGCGGTTTATTTTCACACAGGCTTTCCGCTCTAATGGGACTCTACAGGTCTAGCCAGTTATCTCTGCATTTCCACACACTGAGATTTAGATGTAAGGCTCAGCCAACTAGGATGAGCATATTCAATGGGTGGCTGCCTTATACAAGGGCAGCAACAACACCACTCCTCTTCCACTTTCCCCTCAACTCCTAGAATGACAACTACACACTCAAAGAAGACTTTTTTTTGGCTGAGGCACTTGTTAAGTGCTGCCTGCCCTTTTGGTCACCAGCATCAGTCTCCATCAGTCAGGGATGCAGGTCCGTTGTCCTCGCCTCAGTGCTCGACAAAAATCAAAAGTGTGTGTGGAGTCATCGTAGCTTTGAATCCTTTGGGTCAAAGCTCCTTTCTCCAGCTCCACAGAAAACACAAGAGTGAACCGTTAGACTTGGCAATCCCCTCTTGACGGAGCGATGGCTTTGTGACTGCTTCTTCTTATTTGTTGGATAATAGGAAACCTACACCTCCCTACATGGACAAAAGACGCAGAAATTGAAAGAGATTTTCCACCTGCTGTCTCAGCTGCTGGGTGTGTCTTTGTCGCTGTTAATGATAAACAAGCTCCTCTTTTAGACCCGTGTTGTTACTGCAACATCACAGTCCTGCCGAGTGGTGTGCGGAAGATACGGACACCAGCAGAAGATGAGCTCAGGTCCAGTCAGATTTTAGTACGTCTGGTGAGAATGAGATCATGACGTAACACTCTTTATGCCTTGTTCATACATACGTTGGCTTGTCATGTAGAATGCAGAGCCACAGTGGGGTTGCACACGGCAGCTGTTTGTCTGCTGCGTAGACAGGGTTGTGGTCGAATCTTGTCAAAGGAGAGGCTCAGTCACTAGTTTTGCAATGAGACACTGTATCAAAAGCCTACGTGTTGGCAGGCAAGGACCCTCCCAGGGGTAATCATGTCCACTTCACAACAAGAGCTGCAGCATGAACAGCCTTGTCCAGTGGAACGTGTGGAGGAGATTTGTGCCGGCCTGCCCCTTTTGTGAGATTTCACCTAATGACTGAGCGGGGACTTGAACTGCGAGTGAGTGACTTGCTGTATGAGTCTGTATGCTGATGCGCTGATGAGAGCTGTTTGTGTTGGCTGGCACAGTGGGGCTCGTGTACTCAGCAGAAGTGTTGCATTGTGTCATCCCCCATCTCCTTTTTGGCAAGAGGAGCATGTGAGGTATGCCATGTAATTTCTGGCTGGCGTATTGAGATATTTGTCTGTGTTTCTTAGGGCAGCGCATAAGAGGGAGAGACTTGGAGGTGGTGGACATAAAACTGAATCAGATTTGGCTTTGATTGCCGCAGTGTGTGCAGGCCGACCAGCTGGACTTTCATACACCGTCACCTGAAACTGCTCAGCAATATTATGTGATTGATGGGCTGCAGTGCATTTTCAGTTTGCTTCCATGAATCTATGGAAGTTTTTCTATTGCTTTTTTTCTGTTCCAAGTATAAGTATTGCAATGCTGATGTCCACCGTCTGTTGCACCATAAAGTGCTGCATGTGTTGGCCGATGCAAGTAGCCCCCGTGCTCAACACAGCAACCACAGCAGCATCTTCTAATTGACAGAATATGGAGGTGGGATGAGGCATTTTTGTCTTGGCTGGCTGCTTTATGGCAGTTTATAGTCAGTGAGGTGAAACACAGTGCAGCATCAAGTCACAGCTCCTTTATGCTTTTTAAGTAAGAAAGAAATAAAAGGTTAGGTGGGGCAGACCATTAGTGACTGAACTGTTACATGATGGTTGTTATGTCATTGTACGAGTGTTCCACCACCTAAGCCTATTGAGCTCCATTAGATGGTAAATCCTCTGTGAAATAGAGCGATGGTCGCTAAAGATTTATCGGATAAGGAATGGTGTCACTTCTGCCCTTCTACAAAACTCTGCCATATTGAATGTTAAATAGGCTCAAGTGGATTTGCAGACCACTCACATGCAAATATCAGTGCATCGAGACGAGTGGCTGAGCCTATAGAGCCCTGCTGGAGATCGTAGAACTAGTGTTACCAAGTGCAATGTATTTTTACATTATTACATAAAGTAGGATTTATGTATATCTGGTACATCTCGAACGCTGTCGCCATCAAATAAACATACAGTATGTGTTCCATTTAGAAAAAAGCATCTGTGCGAGCAACTACCTGTAAGGGTTGCACCAATCAAGATGTTTTTTTCTCTCCTTGCCTTCCCTCTCCTCCCTTGAGATGTTTGTCTGTTTTTAGTTTGATTTCCCCTTTATATTTTAGTTTGAACTTTGACATCCGTACCTACCCCAGGATGTCTGTCACAAACTGCAGTCCAACATTGTGACAATGCTTTTGTTCTCCCAAACCTCTTTATGAACTTCCTGTTTTCGTATCCTTTTTTCTGTTCTTTCCCTCAAGGTCTGGCGCACCTGATGTTAAACCGCCAAGGTATGGGGTCTATTGGTTTGCTTTTCCTTCCCAGCCACCTGATCACAACATTTCCCCTCCCCTGAAATCATTTTAGTTAACTGTGCTGCACTAATATTTCCTCTCCTCTTTTTTCATATACTTGCCTCTTCGTTTTTGCTTCCTGTCATGTTATACTCACTACTCACTCAATCTTTGTCCGTCAAACCCTTGTCCTGACCACTGACTGAGCTACTGGAACATCACCTTTGACCTCTGCAGTTTTTCGCCAAGGTAATGCATCTATGCTCATAGCATCTCTTCGGTTTGGTTTCATGGTGTTTTCAAAGGAAACAGGTGTCAAAAGTAAAAGAATAAAGATATTTCATGCCTCAGGTCCGCACAAAAAGCAGGTAATTGCAGCCCAATTGCCAGGAAAAGATTTGTTGGCATATGACGTTTCTGGAAACCACAGATACATTGTCCCATGGTTTGTATACAATACCAACATATTTTTCTGGCGACTGCGTTGCTTATCGTTGAAATAATCAGAAGTATACACAAACATACTGTATTTCTCAAAGAAAATTCTTTAGCATTTTTCTGCATTCTGGAGGTTGTGTATACAGAATTTGGATTTTCAAAAAGTTACATGATAGCACTGATTTCTCAAATGTGCGATCATTAGGTTGTTAAATAAAAAAAAAAGATCAGTGGGTCTCAAATAACATTTCTTCACTGCAGTAGTGTTTATGTGTTGCATATTCATATAAGCACAGATTTCAATCTGCTGATGGAAGAGATGATACAGTAGGAAGCGTTTGCCAGTAAACAATTAAGAGTCAAGAAGAGACACCACTGTGATGTCCTGTTCTTGTTCATAAACAAAGATATATCAAGGTACTGTCTGTGATGTAAAACCTTGGAAGAAAAACATGAATTCAATGCAATAAAGGTAAAATACTTTGACATAAGATAAAAGGGGCATTTTGACTGAATAGTATGGGTGGCACTGACCGAAATCTGCCTTATTTATGCTTCGTGTTTTCTGCCACGTATTGTTAGATTCAGACAAAAGTCTCCATCCTGTCTCCATGGCAATCAGTGTTGTCTCCAAACACAGAGACTTTGATGACCCACTCTGCCAGTATAAATCGACTGATACTGCTAATCTCTCATAAAGTTTTAATTTTCCTCTTCAGCAAAATGTTACTTAGACTATTATCTAGAGATGAAATATTTTCTTGGTTGAATTTTGACAAAGTTAACACTAATCAAGTCACAGCTCCTTTTGTGTTCATTCATTAGGAGATTCTGTTTTTATTTTCAACCCACTCAGAGCTGAAAATTACGTGTAATTATTATAAGAGATCATTATGAATATCCTGCAGATGTTAGCTGAAATAGTTTTGTATGTCATCTTTGGATTACATTGTTTCCACTCTCATGGGACACAAATTGGAGAAGATGAGAAGAGTGTGTGGCAGTACCCTGGGTGTTCTCATACACATGTTCTGCTGTAGAACTGATAACACTAATATGGAGGTCATTTATAGTAGATGAAAAGGCTTAAGCAAATACTTCACAGTATGATTACACCAGTTTTTCTCCCTCTATAAATGGTGCAGCCTGAGGCTATATTGGACTGTGACATTATAGATTAAGGTTTGGATTCTTTGGTTACTCGCTTTGGGACAAACTTGTTCATGTACAGAAGTAGTAATCAGTCTTTACAAGGCCAAAAGATAATTTTAATTTAAGCATATACTTTAATTGATGTGTATGCTGACAGAACAATGCAATTGGATAATGCTATATGCTGCTACTGCTTCAACAATGATTAACATGTTCTGCTGTTTTAGAATAATGCTGCTATATCAAATATTTAGTAAGTCATACAGCAGCTGTGTCCCAAAGGCCGACCACAATGTGATCTGTCATGAAATTAGGCCGTAAACGTAATTGCTCCATTTCATGCATCAATAAGAGGCAGTTGGTAATTGATTATTGAATGAAGATTTATAGAAATATGCCTCCAAGCAAAACTCGGGCGCAGCACAGCAACAATTAGAAACCGAGTAAAGTGCATCTGGCTTCATGGGATATACATGAGGCATCAACGTTTTATTCAGCCATTTAATGTTACGACAAACATTTGTTATTAACTTTGACAATGTCCCAGATTTAGCCTGAGGGGACACTCAAGGGAGTAGTTTGATTTGATCTGAATTAATTTGGTCACAAATAATTTCAAATCAAATATACGCCACAGTTGTCCTCTCACAGATTTTAAATGAATTAAAAGATTTCTGCAGACTTCAGGGAAATTCAGGAGTGACTGCTTTTTGCGTGGGCTTCAGCCCCATAATGCTTTGCTAGTGTGTACACACAGATGTACTGTAAATAAATAGATTATTCATGCACAGGTGTAGCTTACTGACCACCTAGGGTGCTTATGCACGTCCTGGCCTCCAGATGAATGGTAAACTGCTGCCGCGCTATCCACATGCCCACACTAACTGACTTACGTTTGGGCGCCACCAGCCGACAACTGACTCCTCCGCCCCTGAGCAGGCCAGCAACTGCCATCTGCGCCCCGGGCTTTTGGACCACTTTGAAATTAATCAGATGTAAAGCTTGATATTAATGAGCAATACACATGTTGGCATTTTCATGTGGTTCAGACACTGCAGCGTGGTGTAATTGCAGCAGAGACTGGAACAGGTGGGCTAATAGGAAGTAGTAGCAGATAATTTCTTCCCTCCTGATGGAAAGACACACTTCCTCTACAGTGTTTGATGTGCATCAGGCTGTGACAGTTAGCAGCTAATGTATAGCTCTGGGCAGTACCTTTACAGATAATCCTATTTGGACATGGGCATGGGGGCAACACCAGCTGCTATTATCTATTTTAAAGTGAACTTGTCCAATGTTCACGTGGCACCCAGGATGCTGTAGCTCCCTTCATATTTTGTAGCTGCACACTTCATTGGATTGCCATGAGCAGCGCCCCAAGGACTCACCCCACCTGAAATAAGAATCCTGAATTTAGAGGAATGGGGTACAAGTAGATAGGAGATGGGCTTATGTATAGTAAGAACGAGAGAGGCAGGGGCAGCACAAAGCAGCAAGATGTGAGATTGAGAAGAGAAGCAGGAGAGACATGCAGAGATTGTTGGCACTGCCATTATATTCCGCTGAGCCTTGTTTTTCTTGCCGATATGGGCATGTATTTGCATGAAGAGATGGTTTAGCGCAATTCTCTTACAGCAGCCAAGGTAGAAGGTTGATGGCTCTGCCCCCAGTCAGCTGCAACATGCAAAAAGTGCTAAACTGCTCCAGCGGCTTCTCTTAGCTGGTGTAGTGACTGCAGCCAGTGTCTCTGATGGCAGTTATAGCCAAAGTCTGGTGTCAGAGCAAACACAGCCAGTATTACCTTTTTCACAAGCTGGTAAACATTGTTGCTGCAGACACCTCTCAGGAAAGCAGAGATATGGCTCGCTGCCTCTCTAACCACCCACACACTTCCACATTGACGTCTTCATTGTAGAAACCTTGGAATGAAAAAAAAACCTATTGCATAGGATATGATGCAAATCTTCTTATATGGGCCGTATGAGAAAAGCTTTCATGGATATTACATGAGATTGTAGCTGTACATGAGGTGTTATTAGCTGCGCTGTCGCCTCACAGCAAGAAGGGCCTAGGGTTTGATTCCCGGGCTAGACGGGCCTTCTGCGTGGAGTTTGCATGTTCTCTCTGCGTCAGCGTGGGTTCTCTCTGGGTTCTCCAGCTTCCTCCCACGGTCCAAAGACATGCAGCTTCAATTGATTACTCTTATTTGCCTGTAGATGTGGATGCGAGCCTGAATGGTTGTCTGTCTCTATGTGTCAGCCCTGGGTCCATATTCTAGTCCAGGGCGTACCCTCCCTTCGCCCAATGTCAGCTCAGATCGGCTGCAGCAGGCCCCCCTCCTCCCTCGACTTTGAACAGGATGAATGGTTAAAGATGATGGATGGATGGATGGATGGATGTACAGTAAGCACTTTGCTAAATTAGGCCACAATACTTTTGGTGTCCCATAATCATTTTTCTCAACCACTATAAGTTTCCTTCATTGTTCACTGCACTGACTCTGCACCTCCACTCAGTGGTTTACATTTTACCTACAACATCAGTCAAATGCCGAACTTCACATTTAAGCTCAACAACAATAGCTTAGCAAGTTGCTGTCTGCTCTGTAGTTGAGTAAGTACACTGCTCAAACAATAGAGACTAATGGGACCACTGATCCTGTTGGCTTAAATTGGCCCCGGAGTTCAGAAGCCGACATTTACTGTACAAACAAACATAGGCTTAGGGGACAGCTTATCTCTCTAGCTTGAAACGACTTGCTCTGTAGCTTTGAGGCTGTGTCGCATAAGCAAGCAAAAGAAGGGATGTCTGTACTGGCTTGAAACAGCCAATTTCTGAGTTCAAGAAATGCGTTATACAATCGGTTACATTATGTACCCCTGTGGTTCAATATCAAAAAGTACAACCCTGGAAAAGTTTACTGTGAATTTCAATATTATTAGGATATTATTATTATAATTAATACATAAAGTCTGTGTGCAAGGCCTTAGTGACGTACGAAGCAGAATTGATACAGTTTGTTTTGTCATTCAGTATACAATACGGCCGAGACAAATCCCACAGGACGAGTTTGCAAAATCACAAAACAACATTTGACGCAAAGCTGTGTGACCTTTTGCCACTCTGGTGTCGAGTTCAGTTTTCAGTTCAGTGTGCTGCGCTCATGTTGCTCCATGACTTCAGTCTCAAGATTTAAAAGAAGAATAGTTTTCATTTCCCAAGTTCATATTATAATTTGTATTGTACACACGTTTTCATGTGAGAAATGTGCAAACATATCTGTGTATCTATCTGTCTATCTATTGATCTGCAATATATATTTTTTTCACTTATTCAAA
>NW_027176373.1:5686673-5964173 GCF_023349555.1 Cebidichthys violaceus
CTCCCCTGCCTCCTTGGAGCTCTTATGCTTTCATTTAAACTCAGTTCGTCACAGGAAGTACAGTATATTAATTAGCTTTTCCCTGTAGATTTTCATCAAAATTGATTTTCTTTCAGTCACTAAGAAATCGTTAGTGTTTTCACTTATTACCCCAAAGTGAGAGATGCTGCCTTTGTGCAGGAGTACATGTTAACTGTAGGCTTATTGTCATGGCAACAAGCATATCATTTCTTCTCCTATAGCCCTATTCAGTCATTCATTTCCTTTGTCTCCGTGCACTGATGAGACTGATATGGGAATAATCTTGTTTTCACACAAGCGATGTAGTTTGCCATCTTGATATCTTTAATCTCAAATGAATTGAGTACACTGTCGCATTCATGTAGCTTTTGAGCCAAAATATCAGTTGATGGAATATTTATGGTATATTGACTGCACCGCAATCCTGCTAATATATCAGAAATAGGGATCAGCTGAGATTAGTGAACCCTTCAAAGCTGTTCTTGTAATTGCCTTCAAGATCCAACGTTAAAGCAAGCTCAACTAAATCAAGAAATGAGGCATGAAATAATTAGGACAGATCTTTTTTCTTACCGACTTAAAATCTCTCCATGTCTTATTCTTTTATTTTTCATCATACACTCCTCTAGGTAACGATCTTGGTGGATGGGATTCTCACCACCACCGGCTACACCCAGGAGGACTACACCATGCTGGGCTCTGACGATCTCTTCTACATAGGGGGCAGCCTAAACACAGCCGACCTGCCAGGCTCCCCGGTCAGCAACAACTTCCTGGGCTGTCTGAAAGATGTGAGTACAGCCTGACCTCGGTCCCAGCAGAGCTCTGGAAATACTATCCTACCCTCCTTAGATAGCACTAACCCTTCCTACAAGCAAAGCATGTTCTGCTTATAGAAAATCACCCCTCACATTCATATTGATTCTCCAGTTGTAGGTTGTTTGAAGGAGAAACAATCAGCTGCATATGCGCTGTGCAGAGCATATGCATTTATAGATTCCTGAGGGAATCCCTTTGAGAACTTACCACTAATACACATCAGAAACAGATGCATCTTCCTCATTCCTGAAACACAGTCTGAACTTTTCATCACTATCTCCACATTTTTAAGCTTTTTAACTCTGGGCCTGTACCTGTCAAATTGATTATCTTGAGCAAGCAAGTAAAGCTGATCTACTCAGCATTTGAATTAATATAGACAAAGCAGTGAATAATGGATTAATGCCTAATTTCAGCCTGGCCTTACAAATTTTTAATGAAGTGAGCAATCTCATGAAAAACAAATGACATTCTAGTGTAAGTGCATCAAAAGTGAGTGAAATGCTTTCCCTTACCAAGGATGGATTAGGAAGAGGCATAGCTTAAAACAGGCAGTAGTTTGAATTAAAAGTGTCAAGGTGGCAGATTGGTGTGTATATATATTTTCTTGGGGTCAATACCCGGCACAAACAAATTAGTTTTCTTGGCAGAGACACTTGCGTCAAAGGATATAAGACCATTTATTTCATAAATGCTTCTAAACTGTTATGAGGCTCCGCTCTTGATCCCCATTAAATCCAGCTGCATAGGATTCAGCAGGGAGTACAATGCACCAAGGACAGAACAGACACATCACTTAGAGGATGCACAAGGCAAATAGAGTAGAAATAGCCTGACTAAGCTAGTAACAGCAGCAGCAAGTTGGAGAAAAGTATAACAAGCAGCAGCTTCTTTAAAGTTTAGAGTATGTGTGAAAGTGAAAAGTGAAATTATAAAGAATGTCATATAATCTGCTTAAAAGTAGATTGATGACTTATATGAATAGTGATGGAGAATTTGTGCTTCACTTCAGTGCTCTGCCAGAACTATCATAACAAGATTTCTTTCTTATTGGAACCCAATCAACAAAGCACTTTTACTTGCCAAGCTCGAACTACAAAGCATCTAGTTTGTGCAGTCACAGAATGTATTCATGGTGGAGAACTGAAATCTTCAGGCAGCTGCTCTGGTGTCTAAAATAAGTAATCTGTGTTTTAAAGTTCACACACAACACATAAAAAGAGAAGTTACGGACAAATGATTTCCATCATCTGCATAGCTACGCTGGGCACGAGGGATGTTGTCCTGGACAGAAATCTCAGCTACTATTGGATGGATTGCCTTGGAATCTTGACAGACATGTGTGGTGCCTCAAAGGTGAAATCATACAGACTTTGACCCCCTGATGTTTGATATACAGGATGTTATTGGTGGTTTTGAGTGAAATGTCTCAAAAACTATTAGATGGTTTGCCATCAAATTTGCTAAAATCTATATTTGACCAGTACTTTTGTTTTTGTATGGTAAAATACCTGCAAAACGAATAATCAGCTTCAGCTTTAATTTTCTGTTTAAAGCTAATAACAAATATGACAATGCTAACTAAGATATTGAACCTGGCGAATATTACCTGCTAAACATCAGCAGGTTAGGATGGCCTTTGTAAGCATGTTAGCATGCATATGTTAGTATTCTGCTCAAAGCACCGCGTGACTTAAGTACAGCCTCAGAGAGCTGCTGGCATGTTGTTAAAATGTGTTTTGCTTGTGAAAAACAGAAAATCTGTTTAATTTTGTGCATTAAACTCAATAAGTGAACGTGTATTTGTTTTCGTATTAATAAAGCACATAGCATCAACATTTTAAAGCAATCAAACATTAACTGAATGTTTTCAAATGGAGTGTATGCATAAATACCCTGCAGTGTGAATACACTGAATGAAAATTAGATGTTATTTATGGACAGGTTATTGTACCAGCACCCTGCCAATGCTGCAACCCCCGCTTTGTGGGTGGTGCGGCTGGTGGTGGTGTTTAGACCTACTACTGCTGTGCATAGTCACACAGATGTACTGTAGGCATGCGGGGAGAGTATGACGGGATGAAAAGTCTATGGGATGACAAACCCGAAAAGTCCCAGTAATGAGGGCGAGCGTTGGCAGAGGCAGAGCTGATCAAATGGGATCAGCACTGCCTAGAGATCAGTTCAGAGACGGGTCAGTCAAAAGCCACAGCTCTGAGTTTGGTGATGAAGTACAGGAACAAAGCTCGGCAGTGAATGGAAAAAATTCAAACCATACATATTAATCTTAATCCATACGGGAAAGAAAGTGACCAAATAGATGCACTGCTTATAGAATAAATATAAATAGGCATATTGTCTTATTTTATTGATTGTAGAGAGTTTGGGCCATGACTAATCTCTCAAGACGTTACATGTTAATAGATGTGAGTGCTGCTGGGTAGAGGCCATCAGGTTCATCAGGTACAGGAAAATAATGGCCACTTACAGATGAGTGTCACTACTACAACAACTAGCAAGGAGAGATTCATTTGTCTTTGAAGTCACCAGGTTATTGGTCTGGAGTATGTGTGCCCACAGTATATCGCACACTGCATCATTAGGTCCGTCTGCTTTAATGCTTCAAAGATTGTACCCAATTTGGTTATGAAGAATGTGCTCTCACGGCTGTTAGCAACAGAGAAGGTCTTTATTCTCAGACTGCTGTTATTCTTCACCACTTGAGCATAAAAGACATAAGGGTTTTGTCAATCGACACTTGAGGAGCTTTATTCTTCCATTTCGGGACACTCTGTAATCCTTGTCACATACAACAGGCGTCTGAATTGGTGAAATAGGATTCCACTTCCTGTATTGTCCTTTGGCTTATGTAATAGCCCTGCAGAGGTCACAGTGTGCCTTTTCGTAGCCAGCTATGTATTTCTGTTAGATGTGGTGTTCTTAGTTGTAAACAATATCTGTATGTTACGGCTAACGCACTGTTCCGCTTTGTATAGGTGTCTTGATTGACTGTCTTCCCATTTTAAATTTGCCTGTTACACTCATTTCGCGATGGTCAGTTTCACCATCTGATTTCCCTGCTTAATTAGTCACACTGAGGCAGTGCGTAGTGTGATATTGGCTCAAATTGCCTCTCAGCTCTGCTGTTAGTCCTCGGTGCAGTGCGGTGTGTCACCTCAGGCAGTGACTGGTCACAGAGTGATGTGGCAGATAACAGTGAGCTCGGGGTGACTTACAACTGATACAAAATGAGACAAGGATTGCTGTCTCCTGCTGTGCATATTGATGAACCCAGAATGAAAGTAGAAAATAATACAATAAGGGCACAGAGAAACCCGCACAGGCACTATACTGAAGTATGCGTTCAGTACACAGGCAGGTTTCTATGTAGTGTAAGTAGATATCTTCAAAAAGGTTTTTGTATTTTTCCCCGTTTCCTGTGATTGATCTGAATTTTTAAATAAATAGCCTGACATTCCTCGAAGACAGAAGGAGGTCTGTTGTGTGTTCACTTCATCCAGAGTGTATCATGAGATTTTTTTTACCACTGTTCAGATGTATCTGCATTGTGAGCTGAGCAGTGTTTGTTCAGTTTGTGCCCTTTTACATCTACTAAATTTACCTATTTAAATATTGAATTGTGTGTTGTGCCTTTCTCCCACCCACCATCTCTGCTTGGACTTGATCTCTCCCGGTTTCACTTAGTATAAGCACATATAATTATTTGCTATTGTGTAGGTACTATGACTGTGATTCCTCCTCTTCGAATGTAAGATTATTCTACTGTCAGACCCATTGTACGTTCCTTAGTGACTCAGCTAAATGTCTAAAATGTAAATGTTTGTATTTGCATCTACATCTAAATGCATTTCCCGATTGTCAAAAGCATTTCAGCTCTTGCTGCCTTTTTGTTTTTGTTTGAGTAGCTGTAAAATACAATGCGTTCAGTTCACAATCTCTGCATGGACACAGCACGAGTCAGGAACAATCTCAGCGAGATGTGATTCTTTTTTCAAGTGCCTCTAGATCTGTTTAATTAAAGGTGCCAGTTTATTGGACAGAACTCTGGAAATGAAATCGTCAGGCCATTTAATATCTGAGCTCTGAGTTCAGGGATGATTCACCATTTTCTACTGCATGTCCTTGTGAATGCTGTTGTGTTATATTGATTCTAATATTTATTGATGAGTAAAATTCAACCTTTGCACTGAATGTATTGCTCTTTCCAGCTGTCATCTCACCAAGACATCTTTCTTAATCATTAGGTGGTCTACAAGAATAATGAGTTTAGACTGGGTCTGTCACGACTGGCTGAACAGCAAGACCCAAAGATTAGTATCCATGGTGACCTGAAATTCAGCTGCGAGGATGTGGAAGCCCTGGAGCCGGTCACCTTCGACACGCCGTCTGCCTACTTGACATTGCCCAGGTGGAACACAAAGAAGACGGGCGCCATATCTTTTGACTTCCGCACCACAGAGCCCATCGGCCTGCTGCTGTTCAGCCATGGCAGTCTGCAGGGCACGCAGCCCGACAAGAAGCCCAGGGCCGACTTCTTCGCCATAGAGCTGCTGGATGGATTTCTTTACCTGGTCATGGATATGGGCTCTGGCAGCATCAAGATGAAAGCCAGTAACCAGAGGCTTGATGATGGCGAGTGGTGCCGTGTGGACTTCCAGAGGCGAGGGCGAAACGGTAAGAGAATTGTGTGTATTTGTGAAAGCAGGGGAAGCCTTCTGTCTGCTTCTGTTACTGTGTTTTTCCTGATTTAGCTGTAGAGCAGAGCTGTGAAACCACCATATGCCAGCATGGATTCAGTCACATTGGCACGCTCTTGCTTTTTATTCACCACACTGAAACATGCATGCATATTAGGTTTTAATTACGATGATATTTTCAAATGCTGTAATCTATGTATGACATTTTGAAATCTGTGTTAACCTATTTCACAAGTGGCCAATTATTCAGTCACCTACTTCAAATTGGGCCTTATTAGTACAATCCAAATGTCTGCCTTATTAGTAGAAGCCAAAATACACACAGTTCCTTCTACTTCTTTCTACACATTTCTATAAATATATTCCTTCTCAAGCAGGCTAATATGACAATGCAGATTTCTTAACTTTTTCAGAGCAAGTTTTAGTTTCAGCTCCTGCTTTTGCTCCTAAAATCACCTCCTAAGGACTGTCAGTACAGCTTCTAAATCCACACTCTTTAAAACAAGCAGGGACTTATGCCCACTTCCTCAATGTCACAGTTTGTTCTCACTTCTCACTTAGCACAACCCACACACACCTGTCTTCATTTTCTGCAACAAAAACATTGTGTAAGTACAAATTGACTCACTTCCCACCCTACAGGCTTCATCTCTGTGAACAGCAAGAGCGTCCCCTTTTCTGCTAATGAAGGCAGTGAGATCCTTGACCTAGATGGGGACATGTATCTTGGAGGTTTACCTGAGGATCGCCAAGCCCTCATGCTCCCCCCTGAGGTGTGGACCGCCTCCCTCAGCCTTGGCTACGTGGGCTGTGTGAGGGACCTCTTTATTGACGGACAGAGCCGTAACCTGTGGAGGCTGGCGGAGGTTCAGAGCGCCACAGGTGTCAGCAGCTTCTGCACCAGAGAGACTCATGTCAGGTGTGCCAGAGACACATGTGCCAACGGTGGACACTGCAGAGAGGGCTGGAACCGCCACATCTGTGAATGCAATGGTACTGGCTACCTAGGTCCCAGCTGTGAGAAGGGTAAGAGTTTCTGAGAACAACGTTGGTGGATGGGGAGGAGAAGTGACTTCAAAATGCTGCTGCAAAGCTTTTATCACACTTTGGCTGGTATTTTATTTATTAACTTAGCTGTGTAGTGGCTGGAAAGTGCCTTAATGCTCAGGTCTCCCAAACAATAATAATTTAATTTGCAACTGCAGTATGATCATCTACATTCTGTATAATGACACACCTATTCAAGTAAGAGTTGAGTGCTCTCAACTGAAAGTAGCCCTTTTAGTTCATATCTATATATATATATATATATATATATATATATATATATATATATATATATATATATATATATATATATATATATATATATATATATATATATATATATTTAGTGATTTATTAATGAATTATCAGTATCATGAGGTTGCCAGTGTGCCAGTGCTATGAGTGTTTCATTAGAAATGCAGTGCTGCCTCGGCAGAGTCATTCGGCCTGAATCACTCTGCATTTACCATGCAGATGGTTTTCCACAGAGAGGCCAAATTACACAGATCCGTTGGCTAACAGTAAAAGCTAATAGAATGAGGGATATATGAAAATCCCTCTTGTATTGCACTATGATGGGTATAAATCCTTCAGAAATTTGATTGCTGCTGTAATCTCGCCGCTGTCTCCACATGCTCCAGGCTTTTTCTGCCATCTGGTGCGACTGATGAAAACTGCAATCTAAAATGATATCATGCCATACCGGAGATAAGCTCAAATTCAGGTTTCATTCCGTAAATGCCACTTTATGTTTTTAATGTCGTGTTGTGATTCCCTCTGGGGTTCAATGTCTGCTAACGCTTCCTCTTCCCGAAATCCGTAGAGGCCACCATGGTGAGCTATGACGGCAGCATGTATCTAAAGGTGGTGATGCCAAGGACGCTACACACAGAGGCCGAGGATGTGTCCCTCCGCTTCATGTCCCAGAGGGCTTTTGGCCTACTGATGGCCAGCACCTCTCAGCAGTCAGCGGACACCCTGCGTCTGGAGCTGGACGGAGGCAGAGTGAAACTCACTGTGAACCTGGGTAATGCTGCTGCGGCAAATACGGGCAAATAGTACCAGTTGACCTTTAAGGGCGCGTCACCAAGCTAGAGTTCTCATGGTATTAGTTTTGTCTCTGACTCTCCCATATTCATCCTCATACACAATGACTACAGTTGCTTAAAAAGATCAGCACATCCCTTGAACCTTTTGCATGTTGCTAGAATTTATTTGTAATTTTTCAGAGACCCGTGGTGGTTGTCAGATTTATTCAGTGCAATTCTATTTAACCCGATTAATGAATGGTCAGTTTCAAATCAAGGGGATAACATAAAACATAAAAACAAACAAAAAAACAAAGTGATAACATAATGAAATATGGACATATGGAATAGTTTGGGATGTAGGACTATTCTTTTTGCCAAATAAACTTTGGTTTCCTTTTACCAGGACATGATAAAGTGGTCAATCTATGGATGGGATTTAAATAGATACTTTAACCTTTTAGGAAGTGCGCTTTTTAACTCCCTGGGGGAAAGTTAGATGAGAAGATTGATTCTACTCTCATCGCTGTCCATGAAGTATAACCCAGCAGAGGTTTAGCTTAGCTTAGCATAAGGAGTGGAAACCAGGGGAGACAGATAGCCTGGCACTGTCAGATGGCAGCAAAATCCACCACTACCTCTAAAGCTCAGTTATTAATGAGCTAAATCTTTGTGTTGCGTGCAAAAACAACAATTTGCTGTTTTATTGGGGTTTATGTGTCAGACTATTTTTCTGCCATACACAGTAACTTCCTGGAGTCTTTGCGGTTGCCTGGCACCCACTTAGAGACAAAAAAAGTCCAATACATAAACCCCTGTAAAACGGCAAATGGTCGTATTAGATGCAACAATGTGTGATCTTCTCCACCAGAAAGAGAATAAGTGTATTTCCCAAAACATTTCCTTTAAGTCATCCAGGGTTTACTTCAGACATTTTGTTTGTATAGTAGCCTTTGCGCGCTTGTTACGCTATTATTTACCATTTGGCTACCGGGACGCCCAAAATGTATATTTATATACAGTTAGATAATTATCACCATATCTTATCAACATACGAGTACAAAACTGAACAACTGATGAAGAATGCTGTATCTAAATTTAAAATAAATGTGCTATGTGCTATGATAGCACATAGCACATAGTACACACACTATGAAAGAGATTCAATGTCTTTTCAAACAACTGTAGGTGTGTATGCATATTCTGTCTCTCCGTCTCTCTCTCTCTGTATCTCTCTCTCTCTCTTTCTGTCTCTCTCTCTGTCTGTCTCTTTCTCTCTCTCTCTCTCTCAGTTCATCCAGTGGTCAGGTCTCATCTGACCGTCTCGGCTCTTTCAGCCCTTCAATGGCTTGTCTGCAGTTCAAGGAGAAGGCAGTCAGAGACCAGATCCGCCATTATTCTGAGATATCACCACTTAGACCGCTCACACCATAGATGTGACCATAGTAGTTCCCTCCCCTCACATTTACTGGCCTGTCCAGTTTAGAGTCGCTTCACTGAACAGAGGGTGCCAGTGATGGACACTCACTTTCTCTCTCTCTGACACACACACACACACACACACACACACACACACACACACACACACACACACACACACACACACGCACATGCATACACACACTTGCAGCAGAAAGTCACTCTGGTCTCTGGTTGTCTGTATCCACTGCTCTGTGATGGTTGACAGCTTGAGAGCACGCCTCAGCCACATGACTTACACCGATACATTCATGTGCAGTTGGATAAATTGGTTTCATTATTCAGAACATGGAAATGATGAGTGGGTGAATCAACTTTGAGAACAAAAATGTGAATATTGCAACTGTATTTAGAAGGTATTAGTTGTAGTAGACATGTGTAAATTCTAACAAAGCAGCATATTTGGACTGGGGTCATCATTTTCATGGTGTAACGTTATTTGTGGCTGCAGGTTGTGCAAATCGCCCTTTTCCTCTGTATTTAACTTGGAAAATATATTTCCATCAGACCTGCAGAAAATGCAGGAGACTGGATCATTTCAGTTAGCAGCACTTTGAGTTTAAGAGTGAAGACAGATCAAGGTTTTGGCTTTTGAGTAGAGGTGCATTGGTAGAAGAGTAAATACCCCTTAGACACTTTAAATTACACATAAATGACCTTCTCAGTAGTGTCAGTGAAATTCATCAATCAAATTAATGTCTGCATCACTTACAGTATGAATGCATGTAGGCTGATCTAAACAAATATAATACAAGAGGCGATACTGCACAGATCCCACAGGAATATATATTTATTGCAAATTCTGCATAATCCCAGTAATTGCTCTAATTTGAGTACTGTTCTGTAGCCACTCTCACCTGTTCTTTGAAGTAAATTAATCATGCTCCTTTGGGTGATAGGTTTTTAGATGCTTTATTTGGTATAGAAAAATCCAATCCAAAATACCAAAATTTCAGCTCACAGCAGTGCATGTTTTCTGTATTACCCAAGAGCTCGCTTCAGTAATCAGTTGCAATATCTGAAACAGTCAAATTCATTTGCAGATGCCTGAATATAAGCAGCCGTATCCGAGCCGAAACCGACACTAAAAATCCTACTGATGCATCTCCACTTTTACGGTCAATAAAACTCTTATTGATCCAAACTTTGATCTGGTCTATTGTTCTACCAGCAGTGCCAGACACATGCTGAGGTTTTCCTTTCACTCACTATTCCTTTTTCTAATGTTATGCACACTACAGGGAGGAAAGTGGCGGTTTAGACTCTCGAGCCTGTCCCCGGATGGTGGGCTCTGAAAAGCACTGAACTTTCTGCAGAATGTACCTTGAAGGATGTGAAATATTCTCCTCTTTTATGCTGTTTTCTTTTTTCTTTTAACCTCACCATCTCACTCTCTCTCTCACCAGATTGTATCAGGATAGACTGTAATCTCAGTAAGTGTCTCCTATGATTATTAACTGTACCATGATTAAGAGAACATGCATTGTGGTATAATCATCTCCCTCTTGGTCTATTCCCTCATGAAACAGAACATAATTCATTTCTTCTGCCCCACAAGTCCCTTTGTTTACTGCTGCTGTTATGCTACTCACAAATATTATTACAAAGATAAGAACAAGAATGAGACTTCACTGTGCGTTTAGATATAATTGGCATTTGTTGGCTCTTCATTCATGAACTCTACATTGTATTAACAATTTACACATTTTGTCATTATGACATAATAATCTTGTAATCAAATGTAGCTAGATTTGACATACAGTAGCCTGCTATTGTGCTGTCAATGAGCCTGTCATTAATTTGCTTTTGACTAATTTGCTCACATAGCTAATAATTGAGCACAGTTCAACTACAATCAGCAAATATCTGCAGCGAGAAAAGCAGCACTCACTCTGTTTAGAGAAAAATGGATTTTATTACTGAGTAATTCCACTGTTTTGGCAGAGGTGATATTCATTTATTAAAGGTCAGCCTGATATCTGATCAATAGATGAGAATAAATCAAGACTGTCATGTGTTATAGTAACATTTGAATACAATCTGTCTGAGTCTAACTACTCATCATACATCAATAGACACTTCTAATCTTGCTTTGTGACATCCCAAAGATAACCGTAAGAGGCATCCTGCACCATATGTGCTATAAAATGCGGGATGACCAAGCAGGGTACAGTAAATGTACTGTATAAAATGTCTTAAATCCTTCAACATGAAGAATGACTTAATATAAAAAATGACTGACAAATATGACAGCAAATCATCACATACATTGTCATGAGACATAGGGTATTTAAACGAGCAAACATAATTCCATTGATTAAAAGGTAGATGAATGCAAAAGGCAGATTTTTCTCTGTATCAACAGAATAGAATTTCTGGTATTCTATACTCTTGTGAAATGGAGTGGTACTTTAGGGTTGCACAATGGTGATTTATGATGTAGATTGTCGCTCTCACCTGATAGTGAGAGACAGGCAATTTAAGTTTTGGTTCAGACTACAGCAGAGGGATAAAAGCTGTTTGCACTGGAGAGGTGAACGGCTCTCCGATATAGATCATCCATTACAGAGGAGGCTTATGAATGCATATAAAAGTTATCACTTTAATCGTGTGCAGGCTAAAAGCTTTTTTCCACCCCTCATGTATGAATAATTCCTGGATTCTCTGAAATATGATGTTTAACTGTTAATGTTCAATTTGCAGCCTGAATATCACTCATTATATTGTATTTTATGTACTCAAACATATATTAACATTTAAGCATGTACAATAGGAAAATCAATTACCTGCAGTCTGTACTGTAATTTTGTCTCATGTTAATCTATTGACCTGAGATGCTGATTTAATGGCTATACAGCAAAAGGGGACACTTTAACTGTTACAACAGATTTACGGCACAAGCCTGAGCCTATAAACAACAGTCCATTTGATTGAACGGATTACATTGTTTTTCTCTGATCCAGGTGAGTAGTGTGTGTGCATTCCCGGGTGTGTGTGGATGGTTGGACAGCAGTGAGGTGTGCATGTACTGTCTCTGTAAACCAGTTCAATGACCCACCTGCAGGAGAGCAATTTATCGTTGCACTCAATAGAATAATAATGTAAATAGCAAAGAGAATACATTGAATGGCTTATTAAAAGAGGCTGTATATCCTTTATCACCATAGCTATCAGCCTAATAAGTTGCCCTCTTTACCAGCAGATGGCAATGTACCATCATGCACTGTCCACAGTTTATATGTACTGTGTGTGCATCTCTTTGTGTGCAAAATGTACCATTTACATGATCAATTATGCTGTATGTATGCTACACCAGTGACCTATGGCAATCTGATTATGAATGTCTTATTAATGGATTTTATGGTTGATAAAAGCCAAATTTTAAATTCCAGAATTATCGGCCTAAATTATTTAAATGATCATCATTTAGTGAGCGCTATCATTGAAAAGAATCACAGTTTCCACCATGGACTCCTTGTGAATTTTGAATATTGTTGCTTTGATTACCTCTAAGGCTTATCTTACAACTTGATTCAGATTTCTCAAGTGATTGATCTTGCGAGTGTAGCTTCAAAGAGACGGCCCATCTCCAGCAGCTGCTTGTAAGCCGTCAGTGGGAGGGAAATTGTTGTAAGAACAAATTTTGCTGCAATGCTCTTGATTAATCCTCCGGAATATGGGGAATAATGGTACACAACACACTTTTTAAAAGAGGCATTTGTCCTACAAAATTACAGAATTACCATAACATGCTTTGATTAACATGCACTTCCTGTGTTCAAAGTCTCGGCTCACTCATAATGCTGACCTGTATAACTGCACCATGCCTTTGAAGTTATCCTTGTTTGAAAATATGAATCAAATTCAATTTTAGCTGAGGATCAAACTGGACGAAATAGACTCTTTACATGTACGGCTTGCTCTCGAGCCTCTGGAAGCTTAGCTTGTAAAGCAAAGGCACTTTGATAGGGGCCAACATTTCAAAGGGTTTACAGTCAGATGTCTGTGTGAAAACATATTATATTCCAGTAATTTTGCTCCCCACCGCGCTGTTAGAGATAGATCACTATCACTGATGAAAAAGAACACAGGCTGCGCAGTCAGTTTTACTATGAGTGCTTCATTTTTATTTATTGAGACAAAATTATTTATGACCTCACTTTCAAATTTAACTACACCAACAAATAACACTGTAAACATGATAGTAAATGTTTCATTCATCTAAAATCAACGCAGCCGAGCCATCGATCTTTCTTATTCCACACGTTTTCCTTCCTTCATACTTGGCACCTACATTACCCACAATGCAACTTGACCGTGGACACTTCGGTTAGAGATTGAGGTGTGTTATGAGAGTAGCCTTGAGCTGTTAGATGCAATCCGCGGGCTACAAAGGCTTGGTCACTTTGTTCCCACTATCCTTTTTCATTACAGCAACTCTGGTTTGCATGTCTGTTTTCATGATGGAGATTTACAAGATAAACAATTCTGTTTTTATGTTTGACATTATTCCAGCGAGTGGTTTGTTTTGCAGTGTTAAAGAAAATCCATCAAATATAGAAGGAGCAGGATTTGATGCAATTGATCTGTCTGGTGTGCGCAGTCGATATTCAGCAGGTGGATGGTGGTATCATGCCGTGTGCTGTAAAGACACTTGATATGCAGCCCTGGACAAAATCTCCAGTTGCAGTTTTATTTCCCCGAGGATGAAACAGTGCAGTGTTCGGAAACCAGTTGATGTTTTCCATTTATTGCCCTCTGTACGTCCCCTGTAATTCTCCTACACCCTGAGCTCAATTAGACAGACAAACCCCTAAAGGCGCAGTCAGCTTAGGCATGGCCAATTAGTTTCCCAAGCGATGTCAGAACTCCTTTGAACTGCCGTGTCGGCCTGTTGCATAGGCACTGATTTGGGATGACGGTGCTGCAGTGGCAAGCTTCTGCACTGTGACCTATTTTAAAACCGGCGAGAAAGGCAGAGGATAGTGTAGAAATCTTGAAACTTAAAGCTATATGTTTGAGCCCGTTGTAACACCATTTTATCCCCAGATGACATCAATCACGTCACTCTATAAAGACAAAGCATGCATCATATAATTTCAGTATATAAATAATTGTACACATGTTGTCTATTCAACCTGTAGAATAGGAGCTATTACTGCAGTTTCTTTGTTTTAGTCCTCCTTTAAATCTGTTTTGAGTGAGTGCAAAGTGTTGGTTGCAGGTGAACATTGACGTGTGTGTGTGTGTGTGTGTGTGTGTGTGTGTGTGTGTGTGTGTGTGTGTGTGTGTGTGTGTGGTTCTGGAAGTGAATGAATGTATTGACCCTGAAGAGAGAGCTTCATGTGGAAAGGGTGTGTACTGAGCTGATGTGGTATGATTGTCACTCGACGCTTTCCTCCTCTTAGGCAAGGGACCAGAGGTACTCCTGGTAGGCGAGAAGCTGAATGACAATGAATGGCACACAGTGAAGGTGGTGCGGCGTGGGAAGAATTTGCAACTCTCTGTGGACAATGTGACAGTGGAAGGTATATAGTAGGAATAAAGGAGCTTGCAAAAGAACAGATATTGAAAGGTATTTGAAATCTAAGCTGCATATTTTGTTCCATAGGCCACATGACGGGCGCCCACACTCGTCTGGAATTCAGTAACATAGAAACAGGGATCATGACCGAGCGGCGTTTCATCTCCGTGATGCCTTCCAACTTCATTGGCCATCTGCAAGCCCTCTCCTTTAATGGGATGCTCTATCTGGACCAGTGCAAGAACGGAGACATCTCCTACTGTGAGCTGAATGCTCGATTTGGCATGAGGCATATTGTGGCCAATCCTGTGACTTTTCTAGCGCAAGCCAGCTACTTGGCCTTCTCCACCTTGCAGGCCTACGCCTCCATGCACCTTTTCTTCCAGTTCAAAACCACCAGTCCTGACGGCCTGATACTCTACAACTCTGGAGATGGTAGTGACTTCATCGTGGTGGAGCTGGTCAAAGGGTAAGTGCTGCGATGTTTGGACTGAGCTGTAATCTACATACAGGGCTGTGGAAAGATAGAAGCGACAGGAGGTTACTATATCTGCCTAATTTTGTACTTTTTTAACAATATAATTCTTTCTTTGGGTCATAATTACTCGATCATGATTAATATCTTGATAGCGGGACAAAATAGCTTTACAATCTTTTGCTCATCATAAATAATTTTGTTAAAGGGAGAGAAGCAGATAGAGGAAGCTTGAGTACAAAAACAATAACTGCCATTACCACAGTACTGGTGTCAAACTCACACTCAGACCCACTCAAGCACATTTGGCTACAAATATGTTCCAAATGTTTTATTCATTGGAGATAATTTCTGTTCCAGAGAGAATAGGAAAACGGAGCATTGAAGCAACAATTGTAGCTTCCCACTGTCAAACCTTGCACAGACTCTGTCCCAGTAAGCAATTAGTCAGCAGGAGGCTCTGGAGCCTGCAGCAGTAGCTCACACAGACAACACAGACGAAATATGGCTTCCAACACTTCTGTCAGAGTTTTCAGGCTGCTCAATGTATTGTGTGAAGTGTAGCAGCTTTGTCATGGATGTTGCTTAAATTCAAACAAGATTTAGTTTTTTTGACAGTCTGTTGATCAAATTTAATATCAACATGATGATGTGCCTTAAGCCTTGCCGCGTGTGCTTTTTTTCGTTCATTCCCTGTTATTTATCCGTACTTCAACAAAGAACATTTCTGACTTTGAGCCCCCTCAGTGGTTTTATCCCAAAACAGACTGGTAGGCAGCAGTGCACACAACTGCATGGCTAGCATAGTTTGAGACATGCCACAGCATAATCACATAACAGCATATGATATGTGGAGAAATGATGCTACATGAGAAATACTGAATGTAAACATCTGCATTGTCCTGTAGGTACATCCATTATGTTTTTGACTTGGGAAATGGGCCGTCGCTAATGAAGGGAAACTCTGACAAGCCACTTAATGACAACCAGTGGCACAATGTGGTTATCTCCCGTGACAACAACAATGTGCACATCCTTAAGATTGATTCTCGCACTGTCACCCAACACGCCAATGGAGCCCGCAACCTGGATTTAAAAGGTAAATTATCTGAACAATTGTTTATGAGAGGACACAGTGAATACTTGCTAACACAGGGCATTCAGTGTTTCATGTTCGTGTTGTAATTTTAAATAATATTCCAACACATTCACTCAAAAAATTGCGTTAACCTTTGTGTTGAATGGGTTATTTTTTGTATTTTTTTGGAGGCAATGATTACAATACTTATCTAGAAAGATGTACTCAGTAGAGTGCAGATCTCTGCCAGGTTTGTCTGCAGCAACCACTGCTCTATTGTGTGATTGAATTAATACAACCGATAGCCATAAGGCGTTGCAAAACACACCTCACTACATTTCAATCTTGCTAACAAAAAAATTCAACTGTTGAAGTTGTCTGCCCGCGTAGCAATGGCTGAGTGACGGCGATGTACTCGGCAGTGTGTGTCCTGGTAATTCTGTTAGCTGTAAGCTGTGCACCAAACACATCGTCCAAAACACTAAAAGTGAGCAAACTGTCCCCCCCCCCCCACTGGGCGCAGAGTAGCTGCTGGGGGTTGGCGATGCACTCAGTTGTGTTATCGCTCACAGCCCCTACCGGCTTTGACCTGGTTAAGAATAGTGAATGAGGAGTCAGCAGGCAGTCAATGGCAATATGAAACAGGCAATAAATATTCTTTGAGAAAGTGTGAGTCACTGCAACCACAAGAGGTCTTTGACCAGTCTGTGGCCAGTTATGCAGCCATAACTGGCCACACAAAATATTACACAGTTTCCTTCAGCAGAATGTGAGTATAGGCGTGGACAGACACAGTGGTGCACACACACACACACACGCAAGCAATTACATTATTCTCCTGGCAGAGATAATAATAATACTTTAGTTTTTATAGTAAATATTAATTAAAATACATGTATATATTTGAGGTCACTAGGCTACATTATGTTCAGAGATGGCTCTAAAATGTAAAATCTTT
Organism: Cebidichthys violaceus; assembly: GCF_023349555.1. Taxonomy (NCBI): domain Eukaryota; kingdom Metazoa; phylum Chordata; class Actinopteri; order Perciformes; family Stichaeidae; genus Cebidichthys; species Cebidichthys violaceus. Next base: position 5,703,821 of record NW_027176373.1, read on the forward strand.
CCCATATATTGGGGGTTGGGGTTGTGTTGGATTGCATTAGATTGTACGGGTGTACCCTAATAATTCGGCCACTGAGTGTACATACTCATATTTGCACTATACTCTCATACATCTTAATTATTTTTGCATTATTTATTAATTTACTAATTATTTGTATTATTTACCATGCGCATTGTCTGCGTAGCCAATGTTTTAAGACATACAGTACATCAACATATGCTCGGTTGTGATTCTCTCTTGACCGACTCATGTATCTCACAGGGGAGCTGTACGTTGGTGGTGTTGGGAAGAGCATGTACAGCAGCCTGCCCAGGTTAATAGCATCCCGGGAAGGATACCAGGGCTGCCTGGCATCCGTGGACTTGAACGGAAGACTCCCCGACCTATTGGCCGATGCCCTTCACAAGGTGGGAGAGGTGGAGCACGGCTGTGGAGGTGAGGCCGGGAACACACTGGGAAGTATGAAATGCCTGTGAATCATTCCTGTAATCTGATTTCCTAGTATCAGAGCAGAGACGAAAACAGAGGAACTCAGAGTGACCGCTCACAGAAAACTAATCACACCACATTTGTTATGGTATTTAACAGCTTTGTTGAATGCTCCAGTATGATTGGCCAGTGAATACCTTCTGTGGTTTTATTATTTCTGATTATACACACTTACATGTAATAATTTCACTCGGCAGTCAAGATGTCCAGCTGCTTTTGCTGAGTTCTAATCAAACAAGAGAGCAATTAGTAAAGTGCAGAGTTTTGCTGTGACTTAACCTGTGCAATGTTTCCTGAAAAAGCAATGGCTACCTAAGACAGAGTAGGTATATAAGTATACCCAAAGTTTTGTTGACGGTGGCACTTGGGTAAAGGTCATGGAGTCTGCCAAATCAATAATGTCTTCCATTTTGAAGCTTGAGTGAGTAAAGTCAACTTTACGCCACTCTGTGTTACCACTGAGGAGATTTGATGATGAGTAGATGGTTGTTGCCTGATAGTGGTCATAGGGACATAAACAAAATCATTAATCCGTATGATTGTGGACAGCATTTTATTGTTTTAGATTTTTAAATGGGGTGGACACAGTGACACAAACAAAGTCAGACGGACACACAGTCCATCACATTGTCTCTGATCTTTGTGGAGGTAAGCTTTGTATATACTCGTGCTTGGCGTTGTAGCGCGAGTCTCTGCAGACAGCGCGCAAGCTCCGAGCATGAACGGAGCCGTTTATACTCTGTGCGCTACATTATTCTCCGAAACGCCAGAGGGTGTACAAACAAAATGAACTGTGAAGAATCAAAGAGACACTCCGTGTAACCCATAGAAATGCCCATAGGTAGGTGTAACTGGCATCAAACCATAAACCATGAGTTTACAGTTAATCAATTAACTGTAAACTCATATCTCATATTTATGGACTTTATTATTGCCTTTGTACAAGCCCTGTAAAGAAACAAGTATTACATGCATCATAAAGAAACGAAGGTTGAATATCCTGTAAACAATTTGATTTGGCTGGCAAAATATATACTCAAATGAAGCGTTTTAAGACCTCCTGTTTTTAAAGCATCTCAAAACAAATTGGCCTGTTTTGTATAATCCCTAGACATGTAAATAGTGTTTTTATCAGTGAACTATTTGTGACGCTCACAAAAATACAAAATACAAAAATTCAGAGGTGCACAACCATCCACGCATCCGCCGTTATTACGTCATAATGACGAGTGTAAACTAGGCTGTAATTGGCAAACAGTAATCAGTTGCATACAATTGATGGTTAAACAGCTGTCTTAATTGTCTTTTTTAAATTGCTATAGTTGTCTTGCTGAACCTCCTTTTCTGCAGCTTGTAGAATACAAGTAATAAAATCACTTCACGTTAAAATTTTCTATCAAAAGATGAATATCTGCAGACCTACTGTGCAGTAATGACTGGCTAAGTATAACATATTTATTCCTTTTGAATTGTAGTAAAGATACATGAATAGAATGAAAAGAAAGCACCTGGTAAATCTGCTGTCAACACCCTGCAGGTCCCAGCACCACCTGCACAGAGGACTCCTGCCACCACCAGGGAGTGTGTCTGCAGCTGTGGGAGGGCTTCTCATGTGACTGCACCATGACCACCTACGGGGGGCCGTTCTGCAGTGACCGTAAGTGCAGGTGTATTACGCCTGACTGGCTAGAATGGTGGGGAGATATTTCACAGATGTCTAGAGGATGAATTATGAAAATGATCAGATACCACACTGAAGTGATTGGTCGACAATTGCAAATATCAGTAAAATATGAATTCCCTTATAAAGAACATTAAGCCAGACAACAGATGGCATTGTAGATTACAAATAATTGTGCCCTCTCAGAGCCACTCACAGTGGGTTTTTGGGCTGATTTGTGGTTGTAACAGGTTTGCCAATCTGTCATTAGTGTCGAGGAAAATTCAAAGGATTTCATTTTCCTTTTATCACTCAGTGGTTCCAAACGTTTCTTGGCTTGTGAATCGCTGAAACTAGACAATATATATCTGTGGCCTCTCTCGACAAGAATATTTTTTTTCATGGATAAGTTTGTTTTTAGAGCCATGAAGGTGAAATTGTGTAGTATTTCATAGAATTTTTTTTCTTATTGCTTTAATCAGTTGGTGGCCTCTCATTTGCATGCAGACATTTCAGAAGAATCTGTCCTCACAAGTACAGAGCCACACACCAGTGACACCAGTACTTGACCGTTCTTTGCATAACTTTCACAGTAGGAGCACATGTGATGCTCTTTGTGATTGATTGCCCATTTTAGGCAAATTCATAGGATCTGCAAGTACATTTTGTCACTGTATTGAAATGAAACCAACAGCTTCCTCAAGGCTAGAAAATCAATCTAAGGACTTGTGGTATTCTTTGGAAAATGATCGAAAGTGATGCAGCGTATAAGTGATTTGTAGTCAATGGGTAAAGCATGCAAAAACACTGCTAAAATAGTCCTTTAAAAAGAACTATGATCATGAAAAAATTAACGATTGGTCACTCTTCAGTCATATATGTTGGCTTTTCTATTCCATCAGTGACACACATGTGAGTGACACAGATGACACACTGTTCATTCTCTGTGATTGTGTAGTTTGAGTGTTATGTTGTACTCAAAAACAAGATTGAATGTGATTGGAAACATTGCTACCTGTTTTAGCTTAGTCCTATATTTTCAAACGTCAACATAAACTGTCCAATAAGAACATTTATATGTATTATACATGCATGTAAATACATGGTGATGTATTGCATTTTGACTTGAGGAATCAATTGCACACTAATTGCACATGATGATTGATAGCACCACATTTCAAAAACCTCCTGTCTGATTGCTTTCTCCGCCATAAAGAGCCCTCTATGTCCATAGTAATAGACCCGACTTTTACCAGAAGCTTTTCATACTTATAATAGCAAGAGATTAGCATTAAGCTTATTGGTCCAGTGGTCACGCCGAGTTAAGCTTCATTTGCTACAGAGTCATTTAGAATAACTGCAAGAATTGTGCCTTTGTGGTAATCGTTATTGAAATGTGCTGTTATGCGGTATTGTTTTAAGACAGAAAAGGACATTAAACTCTGTAGGGGGGGCAATTTTAGGATAATTTGATGGTAATTCTGTGAGAGAAAGTCATGTTTGCAGGATAAAGATATCTGGCATTTACTGTATTTTACTCTGGAGGAACATCTATTTTAGGAAAATGCACCTCATCATCGATATTATAAAGACATTTATTTGGTTGTTCACACTGATTACAGTTTTGCGTTACAGTCTAATTATATATTTTAGGAAGCTAAGACAAAAAAAACCCTATTTTCTCGTGTCGATGTACAGAACTTACTTACATACAGGCAGTTATCTAATAACAAAGAGCCACTTACTTCCTCCATTTATTTCAGCAACTTATCTCATTAATCTGCTTGCTTCCTGTGTTCCAAACGTAAACACACACCCAAATGTGCTTGCTCCTGTAATGTATTGATCTAACCTGAAAATCAATAGTTTGTCCTCTCTAGTCTTTATCTGTTCCGTCAATTACTGTCCCAAGACTGTGCACCCGGATTAAAATGTATATTATGGTATTCAAGCTGCTTTTTGTCTGCATGAGCAAGCAGACATGTCTTTATTGGATAAAACAGGAGAGCCTATAGTTCTTTTTGTGTCTGATATACCTCATTAATACATTCTGCTGATATCTTTTTTACTGCATTTCAAAAAGGGAAGAATGTAGATGGCATTATAAAATTACAATTTCAGAGAAAAAACCCTGTCGGTGGCTGTAACATGTTGCTATTTATCATTATTCCAATAGAAACTAAACACATAATTCAAACTTTTTATTTCCTTGTTGACAAAATTCTTGGAGGAAAACTTGAAAAGTCTTGGATGACTCAATGCATTGCTTTTCAATTGAGTACCTCTTAAAGCTGTGTTTGTCCACATTGAGCTTTTTTTACACTATTCATGTCTATTTCCACGAAGATAATAGTTCTTGTCGGCTGTGTTTTGTCAAAAGAAAGCAAGAAGAAAAAACATGTTGATCTTCATTAAACTTGATAATGGCTCCCCTTGAGAGAGATTGCATGTTGGTATGCAGTTGTTCAACCCCAGTCTTATTTGATTTTCTATATTTTCTGTAATTGCAGCGAATTTGATGCACATCACATCATCTAAGCCAGAACTTTTAACTGCCGCCTAAGGCTTAACCTTCATAGCACTCTTTCTAACAAGTGTTGCAGACATGAATGTATGTACATTCATATTTTGTTGCCAGAGACAGAGGCAAGATCTGGCTGTTTGAAGGATATTTAATACAGATCTTGTCAATTTCAATGATGTAACAGCATGTTTCTGTCATTTTGTCTTAATTTTGGACAAGAGCTGCCAACGTATATTTCAAATCTTCCATTTTTATGGCCCACAATTGATCTGTGTTCACTTACCAAAAGGCTCTACCTTTAAGATTACACGGCTGCACTAAAGCGGTGCTTTAAAATAAATGATCTCCACCCCTGCAATTGTAGGGGAGACACTCGAAAGTATTCTTGCATTTAGAAGACTATCATTGAACAATTAAAAGCAAAAAAACAAAAACATAAAAAAAAGAAAAGCAATTTAGTTGCAGCATATTTGATTTTCATTCAGCAGCGTTTAGGGAGGAATCTCAATCATGTGGGTGGTAAATGGCATTTCTGGCCGATATCAAAGGTCAAACCAATACATCAAGCCAAAGAGGAAATAACAAGCCCCATGCTTCACATTGAGCCATCATCAAAGTCATTAAAACAAATGGAGAATGTGACAATAACGTGAAAACAAACAAATATGTAGGCAGGACAATGGTTTTGTAACCATCAGTATTAGTTGGTGCAGCGTGTTTCATCCATGCTACAATCTGCTGCTTAGATTTTCTCGCCAACACTAAAGCCTAAAACAAACAATCTTCTCCTCCCACCTTTGTCTTCTTCTCTGTCTGTGTGCCAGTCCAGAAGGGCTGCAAAATATTCCAAGATTTGTGTGTATGGATTAGCTATTATCTATCTATCTAACTAACTATAACCTCATTAAAAACAAAGCAGAAGTGTAGAAGCTTATCAAGCAACCAATATTCCTGAGTTGGTTTGTTGCTGCAGTACATTTATATTCATATACAGAAAGCAATTTACCAAGTGCCACAAACATCTGTGCTAATTACCTCCAGGTCATCATTTCATCACCAAAGTCACCCAGATATATAATGATGTTCTGTGCTCAATTGTCAGCGCTTCTTTCTGTAAACATATGGAGGGTGTAATTATTGATTAACCTCTGTAGCTTCAGATTATTATTTTCGTATATTCATTACGTGTGTGTGTGTGTGTGTGTGTGTGTGTGTGTGTGTGTGTGTGTGTGTGTGTGTGTGTGTGTGTGCGCATTTGCAAAAGTTTATGTCTTAGTGTGTTTGTGTAATTATGTAAGTATATCCAAACAAATACCCATACTATTCTTTTTTCACTTAACTTCCATTTAGCCCATAAAAAAACGACAGCTGTGAAAAAATGTATTGCATGACAGCATTTAAAGCCACAATGGGCAACCGCTGATTTTAACTTAACGTGGCACAACTGTTGAAGTGTCTTTTTCACTACTAATCCTCTAGTATATCCTCCCACCCCATCCCAACCATGCGAGTCCACAAATGCCCAAATATGCGCCCTGCATATTTGACAAACATATGAAATTCCACCTGATATGGCTTTATATAACTACAGTGTTGGCACCTATCAACTATCTGCAGAGTGGAATCCACCATCGCCATCAATTTGTAAGTCAACATTTCCTTTGAATTGTTTAATACCCATGGAGTTAAGGCGGACTGTAAATTGAGCCTGCAGCCTCCAGGCATGCAGGCAAGGTACAGTGATTTGGTACTAGACAGCAGCTGTCTTCCTTTGTTCTTTCGTATTGCAGTTAGCAAGCATTGCATCTAGCTTTCATTTTTTTTGTGCCAGAACTACAATGGTTTTCCATTTCATCAAAGGAGATGGATGAAGTTTGTATTATCAAAGGATTCTATACCGTAATACACTTAACCATTCTTTACACCTCTTCTCCTACAATGGGATGTAAGAATCATTATCAGTTCAGTTAGACCCTTGTATATAAGAACCTTCATTGCCTCCAATTTAAACCACCATTTATTTGTATTTCTTTAGTTAAGATTGTGTAATTTATTTGTAGTTGTATTTTTGTTTTCAAAAAACGAATTACAGAAAGTAAAGAAAAAAAAAAGGATCCCACACTGTAGTCCTGATTTCTCCTCTCAGTTACAAATAAAAGACACTTTTTAAAGGTGATAGTTTTGGAATATATTAAAGCTTTTTCTAGATAACTAAAACAAGTGTGTGTCTCTGAAGTGTTGTTCTCTGTTGTACTATAGTGTACAAAAGTAAAAGTATGGGAGCTCAATCCCTTTTTCATATTGACCTTAATTTCAGGTAGAGTCATTGACAATTATGAGTGTATCCCAAAGGCTACAAGAATAATCCAGGATAGAGGTTCAGACTTAATCTCGCACCCCGGGACCGAGGCTCAAGAAAACATATGGCTGTTCATAACATGGTGGCCTACCCGAAATAGACTTCTGAGACACTTCTGAGTCTGGGCCTTATAAAGTCAATGGTCTGGATCAAGCAGACATGCCTTTAAGAGGCTTGCATAAATGTACAGTATGGCAACATAAATTATCTTTTTAAAAAGTTAAATACAAAAAGGACCTCTTTGCCTTTGTGTCCACTCTGTGTGAAGCACATGCATTTTACTTGACTTACTGTTAACAGATGTAGGGATATGTAAGGATTTATGATTAGGAATTGTTACCATTAATTAAAAAGGCGTTATTGAGTTTGACAGAGCAAGTACGTCTGAGGGTGTGGAGGTGGAGGTAGGTACCTCCCACAGCACCATTCATTTCATTGTCCCAACCACTCACACATCACCTTCGAAAATCTGGCAGTCTTTAGAAATAGAAATCTAAATTGCTTGAGCCTAAGCTCCTTCTTTATACTAAATGTTGAGCGGACAGAGTTAGACTCGCTTTATTAAACTGCACTCCATGCATGCAGGAGTTCATCATGAAAGAGGGTTTGACCTTTTGTTGATTCTCTACAATTAACTTCAGAGGGTTCAAATCCAAGTCCTGACTTGGCTTGCTTAGTATCACATAATGATACCCCACCAATCATTACACTACATCCTACACTTACCAGCTGCATATAGAACTGAATTGTGCTTCTATCAGCCACTTAATACAGTAGTGGCAGAGATTCATTGTTACATGAAAAGTCTACTGTTGGTGGCCCATTTCACCTTATTAACGGCCACTCTGGGGTGAATGTAGTGTGCATCTGTAGCATCTTTCTGAGCACCATGAGGGAATTTAAATATTCAATATTTTGTGACAGGCATTATTTTGTCCTGTTATGAGCTTTTCAAACAAAGACATTGTAGCACCACAGTCTTGTGTCTTGAGTGACTATCAGCTGAACCTCAGATTCATCTCTTGATTGGTGAAAATTACACACATGGATAAAAGCTTTCAGACTGATTACAGTAGTGCACTCCATCAAAGTTAATAACCTTTCATAACTTCTGGAAAGTGCCTCTATTTCGTCTTCACAATTTCAGTCAACGTGGTCGCACCAGTATTTTATAATCCAGTAAATTAATGAATTCCATTTTGAGCCAGTATACAGAGATTTTAAGCCATAGGTTAGATCTAATTCCAAATTGTGAAATCTGGAGATGATCCTGATCTCTGATACGTGCAACTATTTTTCCAGTTTTTGTAATTTAACTGAGTTAAAGTTCTTGGTAAGCTTATAGACTATCCCGGGTAAACAGAGCTCTGCACAGTGCATGCTGGGTAGGCGTTGGAGGGATAGTTGGACCAAAACTGATTTTCAAAACATGTCTAATTATTATGCATATAGAAATCCTGCATGCTTATGCACCGATTTCCAAACGTCTTATGAAGTTAGATGTCAGGATTTTTCCATTAGTTGCCATGGCGATTACCTCAGCCACCTTGCTTTGTCATCTTTGCTCAGTATAGAGACAGTGTATCCCAGAAATGATAGTCTCTGCCAAATCTCCGCTCTGTGTGAGTCCTATGGATAGTCTGAGCCCCAAACTGCTGGCACAGCTTCACTCTGCTGCCTCACGGAGGTAGAACATCTTGAGTATTGTGTAATTGACTGGTAGAGTTTACAGCATTAGAAAAGTGAACCTGGGATTTACAGGAATCGCTGCTTTAATCTTTAATACTTTTCCAAAATAAAACTCATGCAGACTTAATGTTTTCTTGTGAAATACACCACAGGTCAATGTCCAACCACTCACTGCCTTTTAACAGCTTTTCAGCCATTTATGCATGAGTGGAAAACGTTTGATATTTTCATAGATGTGAAAAGAAGTCAAGCACCTGAGGGGATAATGCCCTCTTGTCCTTTCTCACATTAAGAAACGTCTTTGTTCTCTTATGTGTTGTGTTTTAAGGGTCTTTCTCTAAAGGGCAGCATTGTCATATGAGAAACACTATACAGAAACCAAAAACTCTAGTAAGTAACATGACGTTACCAGTTTTTACAGAAGGGCCACCAGTAATCAGAGCAGATGATTTTTTTTTTTCAACCGTTTCAGCAATGTTTGAGTGAATGTATGAGAGACTCATAGTGACACGGACACACTGACTCATACTGTTTATTAAGCTGTCAAGGAATGAATGTAGAAGAATGCACAAAGAAAAAGTGATGATGCTGTTCTACCAACTGTGCACTTAAGAATTTGAGTCGACAATGGGTAAAAGATTTCAGTTCATATAAATTATTTTTGGTAAATGGCAATGGTAGGACACAAAAATAGAGGAAGGGATTGCTAAAATAGCTTGCTTCCACCAAATTACTGAACTGAAACTATCACATTTACTTCTATTTATTAACACAAAACAGGCAAAGAGGACAGCAAATTAGATGTCATCCACTAGAGAAATTACATTAATAGATTAAATAATCATTGCTGGATGAAATAAATAGAACTGTAACCTCAGACCAAGTGAAGTCATGTGACAAAACAGCATTTAGCTTTGCCGCTACAATCTGTTCATTTCCCCAACACCTACCAGGAAAACTTGACTAACAAAATGGCTATGGATGAATTTTTTCACTAATCGAATTCTTCTTTGTGATTTCCTGAAATTAGTTTTAGTTGCACTTCTGCAAAATGAGTAGTTTGGTTGATAGTAATTAATTGGTATTATGTGGTAATCACAGCCATTCAAAGTTCCTCAGTTTAGGAATCAACAATAAATCATAACCAGCAATAAACAAGATACTATTGTGTAATCAAACCTGTGGTACACAGAAAATGCTTATTTTTTTTCCCAAGTTCTAGTATTCAGTTTGCAAATCTCCTTTCTTTTGCCTTATGTTTTGATGCTTTTAATGGGCTATACAAAAAAACTTACCTTGCCTTGCATTACATTATACATTACCTCTTCAGTGTGGAATGAAATGTAATATTTGATTTGTATTTCCGGACTTGATTGATGAGTAGTAGTAGTTACTCCTATGGTATCTTGACATGGAAAAGCTGATCCACTCGTATTTATTATCAGACTCAATGGCATGCGGAAGTCATCAAGTTTCCATTTCTACTTTAAGCTTAATTTGCATAACGCAGTGTTACAATCAGGACAGAGGAAATACACGATTTACCTTTTTAAAACCTGCATTTGACTAACTCAGAGATGCAATTAGATCCTTTCACACCACCAAGTACTACCCACAAAGTCGCTCACAGTGTGAGCACCGCAGTCTGATCACAGTCTCCTTTATCCCCAATGTCATTTGTTGTTTAGATAGCAATGTTCTCCTCTATCGCTGCCCCACGGGTATTGCAAACAGAAAACTGACAGAATGTATTTCTGTTCAGCTGGAAATGTTTGAAGTGCTCATGTTTTTGTTCACCTGTAGTATATAAGTGTTCCTCTTGGTTAATACAATATTCAGAAAAAAATATTGCAGATGTTACTTTAACACGTTAAATTGTCACTTATCACCATACTTTTATGTGCTACACTGTCGGATTCAATTCTATTGCACCTTCTACCACACCCTAAATTGGTTGCAAGGCACTAGAGTACGATGTTACATCACCTCTTGTGTAGAAACAAGTGGACACCAAGGGGCATTTTCTAGATAGCAGCAAAAGCAAGATTGGTGAATGTTTTCTTCTTTTTTTTTTCTTTTTTTTTTACTTCCATGGGTTTAAAGCTGTAATGACCATTTTTGATGCTCTGCTAAACTAATCTGCGAATAGGTATGAGGATTCACAATGGGATCGAAAGTACTAGTAAACAGTCATTTGATTCAACTTCACTTTGGTTTGTCCAAAGTTTGGTTAATCTATCTATCCAATAGTTTGTTCTTCTTTACAAGAGCATTACTCTATAGCCTCACGGAGCTACTAGCATGGCTGTTGACTTTTAGTCTTCTTATTTTCAGCGATAAGATTGAAGTTGTATTTCATTTAAGTACCCAGTGCTTTAATGATGTCATTAGCCTTAAGAATGTACATCATCGAAGTAATTTGTTCTCCACAAATAAACCTCAGCTCACAATTTAAAGCCACTAGACCGTACTTCCCTGACCTCTTACAACCTTTGGGTAAAACGTCACGGATTATGTTAATTTAATGCAAACTGATAGCTTATTAGAATGCAAACAGACACGGGCTGTGCTAAACTATGCTTAACAGATTGGAAAATACAAGCCACACTGCCAGTTTCACTCAGACTTGCAACAGGTTATTTCATGATTAGTTATGGTCTCTTATGACTCACCCTGCGAATACTGACTGCTGGAGAGGGAGTTCAATCTTCCGCCAATGTCACACTGACTAACAGAGTTAGGAGAAATATCCAAACCTTTATGATACACACTTCCCTCACTCTGCTCCACCAAGGACTTCAAACCAAAGTTACATTGTCTGAGATTGGAAGTTACAGGATGCAATCTCCGCGGCCATTTCTTAGTTCCACAACATCAGACTGGCCACTCTTGTTTACTTGCACAGTGAGTTATATTGGCTTTTGTCAGTATCCTATTCTAGTATGTCAACCATTATAACTCTTAAATGATGTTTATCTAAGATGTCTAAGTTTAATTTATTAAAGTATTGCTGAGCTTACAGCGCATAGTAATTACATTGACTACAGGGAAATATATCATCTAAGAGTTTTTAAACTGTGAGCAGGACTCATTATTATTCAGTATGTGAAGTCATCCACAAATAATCATTATTATTATTGTTATTATTATTATTATTATAAGGATCCAGATAGTCATATATTGGAAAATGCAGGACGCTTTAACTTTGGTAGTTATTGTAACCTTAGTACATCAGTATACTTGCACAGCTAAATCAAAGACACTTAATTGTTCAGGTAAATCAATCCTCTCCCTGATCTCATTTTTGCCTCATGGTTCATTCAATAATACTAAAATACTTCACCAAGAAGAATTCATCACTGCCGAGCAGATGTTTTATTGCCATGAAAGCGACCCATATTGAGTGAGAGCCGTAATTAAAGTCGTACACATTTGATGTAATTTCCACACGTCATATTAAATGAATACATTGTTAAAAGTAGCTGACTCTATTCCATTGTCAACATCCTCAACAGCTCCTTTAAGCTGCATAGACTTTATGATCGAACAGTACCAAATGAGAATGCTTAAGAGCTTGTGCACTTAAACATAGCATTGTGCCTTCAATGTTTTTTAGGGAGTAGAGTTATCATCATCCAATCGCCTCCTTCTTTAAGGAGCTCTACTGTAGATATATTACTGAAATTATTGTTCCGGTAATATTATTTAATAATGAATTATTATTATTAATTAATTAATTAATCATTAAGTATGTGTTGAATAATAAGAAACCATTTAAGGGGTAACTTCTGTATTTTTGAATCTGTATTTTCCCATGTTGTGTCTAAGTGACTAATGGGGGCAGCAATTTCTGAAATTGGTCGAGTATTGAGAGATAACGCTGGCAGCAGCTAAACCAGCTGCAATATAATAATTTCGGGCAATTCAGCACTGTCAGTCACATCCACCGACATTGCTGGTTTTTGCCACTGACAGGTAGTTATTTTAGGAATCTGACAGCATTATGGAAAAGACTACAGAGAAATAAATACTTTTCTTACCTTTCACTGATTGTTTCTGTGTCATGTGACTTGTTGCCGGAAGACAACGTGGAAACGTGAGTGAGAGCCGAAGAGAGGAGAGCCATGGGACACCGGTGCTGTTATCTAATAAATTATATATATATTTTATATATATTTTTAAAAATAGTTTTGTGTTATCTAAAAGATGTTTAATGTCATAACTGAATTTTGTCAGACACTTATAATAGCAATCTGAGTCTGTCTGTGAAAAAACAACTATTTGAGTGGACATACATTTACTGCAGACGGCAGCCGCTAAATGGGCTGCAATGTAATCCTACCGACCGTATGATTATTGCTGATTATTAGTCAGCCAGACAAAAAACATGGCAAAGTAGGGTCCAAGCTGAAAAATTCTGAAGTTACCCTTTAAGTTCACAGTGGCAACTGGATTGCAACAATGGGAGTGAACTTCACATAAATAGTGAAAAGGCATTGCTTCTTTCATTAATTTTGTAATTTATAAAAAGAAAATATATGCAAGCAACAGCAAGTTTATGACACAGCGCAGCAATTTAGGCTACCGGCTCAGTGATGCCCCAGAAAAGATATGCCTCTGGTTGGAAAGCAATTTTCACTATTTTGTAGCTGAGATTATGGGAATTAATAATGTAGAACTTGATTACTGGTTTATGACATAGTTACAGAAAGTCTTGGTTAGCCTACATGGTTTGCAGAGTATGTGTGCTTGCAGTGTATATCTATATGTCTCTCTATCTGTCTGTCCAATCATCCAACCATGATTCCAGCTGTGTGAAAAGTTCAATAATACACAAGTATTACATTGGGAAAGTGGGAACAAAAATCCCAAACAACTTAAGTTTTATTTCAAAGAAAATAGAGACATTGATGTTTTCCCCCAGCTTCATCTCACTTTGTGTGTAGACTGAAGGGAAAGCCTCTATTGCAGCATCATAAGCAAAGAATAAAACTAAAATATTCCCTTAAAAGAGCTACCAAAAAGGCCGTTTACCAGCCTGAAATAGCCTTGGTGTGATGACCAATTTATAAAGCCATATGCAGTTTCAGACTCCATAGATAAGAGCTTGTCAGAAGGCTACATCTACAGCTAGAACACAGTCATATCCATAGAGGATCCATTTGCATCAGAGAGGAGATTTCCCTTTTATAATAGCAGGCAATTTGTTAAAGAGGATATTTAGTAATAATATTCATATTAACACTTATTGAAAGAATGCTTTCTCAAAATTGCTTTGTCACTAACCAAGTAACGGCCATCATAATCTGCCTCCAGGTGAAAGAGCACATATAATTACCGCAATAAATGGTGTAAAAGTGGGGTCAGAGGCTCGCCAAGAGGCTCGGTGCCTCTGCACACAATGTGTGGGTGTGTAGAGATACAAGATGAAGTCTAAATTGTCTCATATTGGCACTTAGTGCCTCTGTTCATTTTCCCATTTCCAGGATGATGTTCTCCAATGTGTCTCTAAGGCGCTGTCCAGTTTTGGGACTCACATTATGCAAGGCTTGATTACCAAGTGGACAGCTCCCCCCGTGCTCTGACTGTCCCTCTGTGCCCCGCTCTGCATGGAAACATGGTGGGATTCACTTGACACCCAGACCACGCAGCAGCTGAGCCTCAGATGAATGCTAGTCTATGCAGGCTCCAGAGGGAGAGGCAGGGCTTCCTAGTCACTACTGCAGGGGCTGTGTGAGAGGAGAAAGGTTACATTCAGTTTACATCATAAAGGCAAGATGCACAGACAGAGGCCTTCAGATTCAGAGTCTGTCGTACTCTGGCTGCATTTCTGTTTTTCTGTCAGTCTAACACTCACAGACACAGTGACACACTCACTTATAAATCATTTACTGGCTGTTCCTCTCTCAAAGTCAGAGCTTTCACCCTGGTGTGTGATGAAATTATAACCCACTGTAATTAAGAATTTAAGAAAAGAGAGTGCATGCAATGCGGCTATGTCATTGTGGTTGTCTACACTAAACTTTGGCAAGCTTGTGTCCACACTTTGGTTTGAGGATCCACAACATCACCTTATTTTGAACCATCATAACATCAGCAGCAACTTGTAGCACATCCACAATTCTATTCTTAAACTTTAGTACCTATTATTGTTTAGATTGGATTACATAAGTCATACTCTGGACTTCACCTCTAAAATGATTTTACATGTGCTTCCCCAGAGGTTGGTCATTTCAGATTAAACGCAATTGTGCATAATTGCAAAATGAACAGGTCTGGCACTCAAGTTTTAAAAGCAACATGAGAGGACTTTAAGAGATCTTTAAAGCCAGATCATATGTGCTTAGTTTATAGATGCATTTGAACTGTAACATGATTTAAAACATATGCCAAACTGCATCACTAACAAGGATCAAGTTGAATCTAACAGAAATTAGACCAACGTATAAGATACATATGAGGTTAAAGGATGTATTCAGCTAATTATAGCTCACATTTGTAGCTGTGTTTGTAGTGGTGATACAATCACTTTAAATGTTCTCTATACAAAACTAATATGGCAGCAAACACCTATCTGCTATGTAAAGTTATAGTGAGTAATGTCTACCTCAACAGAGAATGAATTTGCTTTCCCTCTGTGTGTGTGTTGTTATTCGAGCTTCTCTGTGCTTTGTTGACATAGCCTGTACGTGCTTTGTTTTTAGTGCATGTGAGTGTACCCCACTGGTTAGCTCATGGCTGCCGTTCTGCACTGCCCTCATACGGTGGTTACAACTGATGACGCTCTCCCGACCGACGGCTTTGTCGCGGAAGTGTAGCCTCCTAAGGTAAACATGTTAGCTCTGTCAGCGCTGTTGCCATTGTTTGCATGGTAAGCACTGTTAGCACCGTAATCTCAGCCATCGCCATGTTGAGAGCCATATTGGGGCAATGGATATGCTCAGAATTTTGTGTTGAGCACCATTAAAATCAAAGTCCTTTGTCTCCTCCATTGTCATGTAATTACAGCACGGCACCTAAGTCATTAATATGGTGTTAGAAAAATGGCGTTTCAGTTGCATACTATATTATGATGGTACATTTAGCAACAAAAAGATTTGTTTTCCTGATGTGCCTGGTGCAAATGTCACCTTGGATTATTGTTGAACATACTGACTCACAAGCAGACAAACAGCCTTACGTGCAGTCGATACAAAGGGACTGCGGTTGGCATACAATGAACTGCAGACTATACATCACTCTTGATAGACTTCATCTTAAGATGGATTTCTGTATTTGAGGTCACAACTGTCATCTTTTCCCTCCAGCCACAGCAACTGGCTGCTGTCTTCAGCTGCTGAATCTGCCCCTGTGGCCTGATAAAAGCCCATGTACTAATCCTTCACTTTCCCCAGCCCACTTCTGTAACCTATTAAAACTCACGATCCATATGAAATTGGCATTCAGCAGATTAGTTTATGGAAACAGGGCATAACAAGGCACTCAGACAGCTTCAATGTTCTGCATAGCAATAATAGTCAAAGCCATTGTAACTAAACCATGTAATTAGCAGACTTGTAGACAAATAAGGGGTTTTACATGCATGTCAAATTTTGTGGTGACACTTAAAGCCTTCCTTGACTAACAAGGTTGGCGTTCAGTGTATTTGACAAGGTCCATGTGATGCTGTTTTTCCTTTACAGACTATTTACTTGTTTCTCTGTATAAATTGATTTTAAAAAAATCCAGCTTTTGATCTCAAATTCACAACACGACTTAAAAATAATTCTATTTATGTTAATTTCAGCAAATCCAAGGCAAGGCAATTTTATTTATACAGCGCACTTCATTACAAGTAAACTTAATGTGCTTGTGTAAAGACTAACCCACCCAAAGACATTATGCGGCAATTTGGGCTAATGTTACCCCTTATTTATTATGATTATAAAACAAAAAGACCAACACAAAAAAGACCAGTTTCTCAGCAATCATGGGTCAGTAGGAAGTTAATGTGTTTTGTCAGCTGGTCCATTATTAGACTGTGTGCAATAGTGCTCCCTCATCTAGGACTTGCAACCTCACTAACTGTATCTGCATATGCATAAGCTAGAGTAATACTGTATGTAGGCAGGATCCTTTTTTTTGTTGCATTTGATATATATGCTTTGCAAATGCACTGGTGATCTCTCTGTTCCTATGTGCCTCGCACACACAAACAAACTCCTCATTTCTTGCCTTTGTATTTCTCTCTGTCTACCCTTTTCCTTCGCCTCCTCTCTATTCCTGGCTCACTCTCTGGTCATTGTACTACAAAGCACCAGTCTCTGCATGCTCAGCAAAAGAAAGCCTTTACATTTCCTTCTTTGCTCCTCATTCATTTTGATAGATTGTTCACTCACTTTCCTCAGTGTTCAGTGAATCGAGATCTGCTCACTAAGGATCCTATAGCGAAGTAACACACTGTCCCTTTTACGTTTTTCAAGATATGCAACTGTAATGCAGATACTTATACTAATGACATATGTATGTATTCATTTCTCTTTTGATTTGATCTATATACAGTCCTCATTACACAGTGGGCACTATTGTTGTTTGTTTAGAATGCTGTTAGATATTTTTGTCGTCTCTATCATCCGCTTGAAAAAAGAGCAAAAGTGTGACTATGACATGTAACAGTCAATTACCAAAGATTTTCACACCACGGATCCATGGAGAGTTTACCATGGATCAGGATCCGCACTCTAAACCCATCCCTCACCCTAAATACACAGACACAGTAAATAAACAGTGAATAAACAGTGAAACAGGTTAAACGTGCAGCACTGACCTCTGCAAAGGCTGCAGGCTGGTTGCTATGGTGGTATGTGTGGTTGCTAGAGTGTTTTTAGGGAGCACCGTTGGTGAGATCTATAGTTCACATTACCTCTCAGCTATCAGGTTTAAAGACTAACTCACTCGATGATCATTAATTCACAGGAACTGCATTGCAAATTAATATTGGAACGCACCATGGGCTGTGTTCAACATCACACATAAACTACCTATTGCACTACATTTACCCTCTGGGACTTTATTCAAGTTTATGATTTCTCAATGTGATGTTTTTGTTGTGTCTATCCCTGCACGCACACTACTTTCTACTCACAATCCAATGCGTCACATTTGATGGATGGAAAAAATTACAATTGTAATGATATCAGTGAAGATGCAAAATGACAAAGTGTGTCTAGATCTCTATTTATCTGCTAATTTTATGGTAAACTATTGAGTTATTCATTTAGGGGATATTGAATGCTTGAAAGAAGGAGCAATCCCAGACTCAGGACGAGGTTTGAATGTTAGTGAGAAAGACGTGAGAGATGTTTAATGTTTCTCACTGTGCTCCTCCAGTGACCAAATGCAGTAATGACGGTGATAAAAATAATAAATAATAACAATAAACTGTATTTACAAAACACCTTTCATAAGGTAAAAAGGTTTAAAAGGTATTTATAAACAGACACAAGAAGCAAAAACAATAAAATTATACAATCCAAAAGTAGAGATACAAAATAGGATAATACTAGTAGTGAACTAGGTTGATTGTTGTTAAAACACTGACAACCAAGTCAACAGCATTTAGATGTATTCTTAAGTCTCTCCTTGAATTTTGCTGGAACAATTAAACGGAGTGCATGTACAGATCTGCAACCAAACATTGTGCATTTGTCCATGGACTAACTTTCCAACTTTCAGTATATTTTAGATATGCTGCTAACATATTGATAAGTTAATTAAATGGATGTACATTTTTGTTTAACTTTCATGTAATCAGGCATGGCAAACGAAAACAATTTGTTATCCACAATAGGGGCCTGGAGAAAGATCCAATGGCTTTGATACAAAACTGATTTATGGCATCATCAAGCAAGTTTAAGATAAGATGACAGCACAGCTTTTCACAGAGATTGCTGACCTACTGATTCCTGAAATCTGTAGTCTGAGGATATCAAGCATAATCATTCATGAGGGAAATCATTAATGTATGACGAATCATTGTGTAGTAACTTGCTAGGAAAAGACCACTAGAAAGGCATTAAAAAGGAAAAGACAAGAACTCTGTGCCCAATTTCTCACCAAACAGAGTCAAAATGAAGTGAATGTTCTGGTTGAAGAGGATGTATACTCAAAGGCAAACAAAAATACAATCCCTATAGAAAATCCAAAATATGCAAAACAGATAGGCTATTTCTTTCCTGGCATATATTATTCTGCAATGCCCAAATGTTTGATGTAATAATGATTATAGAGAGGCTGTTTTGCAAAGCTAGATAACTAGAGTCCAGCATAAAGTATCATCATTCTCAACATTTTAAGGAGGTTAAGTTGTTGCCACAAATGTCCATTACAGTTTGCAGTCATAGCAACAGTAAAATCCATTACGCATTTCTGCTGGCGCTTTCTTTAATGTTGAAATAATGAGCAAGAGAAGTAGATTAAAGCAAGCCAACAACAAAGACAGGGCTTCCTCTATGGCCAACTATCCTGCTGATGCCTTTTCAGGCTCATCATCAAAATGAGACTCCAGAGTGAAGAGGGGAGAACACCTCAGCTAAGCAAAAATGGTATTGTCTTCTGTGGCGATGGCCCACTTCCCTCTCAGGTCCTGGATCAGGTATTACTTTTGAATGTCACAGTTAGACCGGGAGGTAGACTGTTCAAGTGGCTCATCTGGCACTCTTGTCTTTTGCATCAATCCAAAGCACAGAACATTTAGTAATTGTGATTGTTCAAATTCAAGACAGCGCTACCCTTTCCCTCTTGTTGGTGGGGGTTTCACCGCATTGTATGCAGCGCTGCTGTTCTTCCTTTCCAGGGGACATGCTGAGGCTAGTAAGCTCAACTAAACAAGCAAATGGAATCTATTTTTGACAGCGCCTTGTGCAGCCAACAATATGCAACCTACTGTCAAATGCAGTGTCTTTTCAGTGTAGAGTGCACACAGTCTGCCAAGGCAAGAAGAAAATACCATGCTTAATCGAGGTGTGAATCTGGAGGAGAAAATTCTGTGTGAGTTGAGCATCCAGAGGCCCTCCTTAAACCACTGAACTCTAAACCTTTTGTTTATGTGGCTGACCTCCTTAAGAAATCTGAAATCTCTGTGAGTTTACAATAGTTGTCAGCTCTGCATAATAATAATAATGATAATATGAAATAAGAGAGAAGTTCTGTTTCTGTTCTGCTACATCATTATCTGATCGGATTCTGCCAGCCTTTCCGTTAATACATATACTGCTGCCTGTCGGTGGAGCCACTGCGCGTTTCAGTGCCTTCATATTTGTCATCCTCTCTCCTTCCCTTACACCGTCTAAGCCAGGCTTATTTTAGGTGTTGTCGTTTTTAGCCTAATGAAATCAACCAAACATCACAACTGCAGGCCATGCCTTTCAGAGGATGCTCGCATTATGAGTAATTAATCTGAAAGTGCTATGATTAATCCTGCTACTTTACCCCCTAGGGCGAGACTGGATGTCTGTGAAAAATCTCCTCTCACGAATCCTCCTGAGAACACACAGCACACATTTAGGTTTCTTTAGTCTTTAAAACGCTGCAGACGTCTTCTCACATCATGTCGTTTTCAGGCCCTTTGACTTTTTCTACAAAGGGATTGAAACATTTTCGGTTCATGGTTTCTAAAATATACATTATTCCATACATGCATAATAATTTGATTATGCAAATGCATAACTGCTCTGAGTGGTGGAATAGGTTCAAAATAGCCTGTAGGAAAATGTAAAAAATCAAAGGACAGGTTTGTTGGACTGGAACCGCAGAAGTCGCGGCTATATGAGATTTTCAAAATCCAGGAGAAGTCAATAGCAATTCCATTAAAAAATAAAGCTTATCAACAACTATATCATCACACATCAAATGTGTATTTGATGTGTATCCTATGAGAATTGTCTAGGTGTGTGTTAATAGGAAGCGCTGCATGGGATGCTCAACTTATTAAATAACCAAGGACAACACAAGGTTACAATCAGCCAGCCTCCCCCTTCTTGTTGTCCAGATAGCATTGCTTTCATCATGTTGAGCAACCCTCAAGCACGTAAATTGATTAATGCAAGCCTTTCATTCTAGACAGCTCACACCAAGATATCATCGCTGCCTAGGAAGATGCTCACATGCTGGAGAGCCTGGCAGTCCAAATCACTGGCTATAAATCATCCCACACCAGCTTCTCGTACCCAGTCCCTTCCCAGTTGCTGGGAATTAAATACTGGTTTTGTTTGGACATGATTGTGTGTGAGTTAGAGATCATTTCTAGTACTTTTCTTGTCATGACTGCCCTTATGTAAGCTGCATAAAACTGGCTGAAGCTTTGACAGTAGAAGTAAAACTGACTTTTACGCTGTCAGTGGATTATTCTCAAGGCTTGTCATTGCCTCTCCACACCAAATAGTCATTACTGTAAATGCATCTACATGTTACAGCCAGAAAGTGCTCTGCATCATCGGTATTGTCTGTATTAGTAAGCTGGCATGTGCTTTTCCATCGTTAAGATGTACTGAGCAACATATAGAAGAGAAAACATATTAAGTATTTAAATATCCCTGTGACTCATGTTGGACAGATGCGAAGGAAAAATGCACTGCTTGTTTCAATTTATTTATGTTCATAATACCAGCAGATGAATGTCTACATGCTGTAAGGGCACTTGCCATTCCAGATTGTTATGCACTCACCCCTCCTCTGTTCTTTTGGTTCAATCAGCCTCGCTCCCCCACGCGCCCCACCCCCCTCCCCTGCTTGAGTAATGGCCTGCGTTGCCTTCTTGTCACTATGAGAGGTGGTGCTGCATGGCTTGCCTCTGTCCTCCTGTTTCCATGCGTGTCCTTTCAACCGACTAGGCAATCCCAGCTGATATCTCTATCGACCGCGATTTAGCTGATATCGCTGCAGTCTCCCTTCCTCTCGCTGTGCTTCTGCCCCCTGCAATCTCTCTCCCTCTTTGTTTCTCCCATCCCCTCTACATGCAATCCCTCTCCCACGTTGTCTCCCTGTTTCCTATAGTGTGTTCATCCTCTCAAGTGTCAATATACTCCAAATCCATCATGCCATCATATTTCCCCACCCAAAAAACACAAGCAGCTCCGAAACTGTCAGAATACCTCTGAACTCCGATCAGTCATAGCTAGGAATAAGTTCTGCATGGTTAAGCAGCATGAGCTCTCTAACAGAAGGGTGACTTGTATACAGATATGAGGTGAACACGTCAGGCAGAGGAACAAATTGATTTGTAGTGTTAGAACAGCAAAGGTGTGCAATGCAACGCTGGGAAAACAAGGGCTTTGGATGCCAGATTTTAATTTTCTTGAAAATGGATAACACACTGTAGCCTATAGCTTCCTCAGCCTAATGCAGTGAGCTGCATTATATCATTTTGACAGGTATTTGTGTTCCTATCATTATATCTCTTGAGTCTTTATGTTAGGAGCACGTCCATACCAATACCCTTGTGTTCATTCTGTAACAGCTCTGACAGCTCACCTAAATCAGGCTCCTCCTCTGCAGTATGATTCCTACGTGTTACTGCCAGGACCTGCGAGCCAGTGCGCTGTGAATCTGTAGCATGTATTTATTCACACAGCCCATTTTCTTGCCTCACTATTTCCCTGTGTGTTGGCGCCGTGGCTGCCTGTTTTCTCTTTCGCTGTCTCTTCCTCTCTCTCCCTCCCTTCTGCTATCGCTCACCCATCCTTTCTCTCCCCCCGCCTCACTCATTTGCTCACAGACTCTCTTTCTCAGACGCACACACACGCACACAAACACACACACACACACAGGCACATGCTGTGCCTCGCTGGATCAGAGCCTCTGACTACAGTATGCCTTCAGAAGAGCTCCTTTATCTTGCATTCATTAGAGCACAACTCCAAGCCAAGGTTTGTTATTGCTGGGGTCCAGACTGTCCCGGAATTTCACCCATCCCGGATTCATTATGATACGACGGTTCTTTTTAATTAGCATAATTTTTGCTGCAGCAGTCCAAGGCAGCATCTCAGTGTCTGCCATCCAAGCCATCTCATCTGAGAAGAATCACCTTCCCTCCTCCAGAGACAGACACATGCAGCAGTCACGTTAACTGTCTCTCAGTCAGAGGCAGATCTGGACGAGGTAACGGGAGAGGAGAAAGGAAAAAAAGGAGCAGCAGTGAGGGGAATGCAGCAGTAGTCTTTACTGCATGAGACTGAGCAGGTGGAGCGCGAGGAAAGGATCATACGTGCGTTTGAAATAGAAACACTCGTGTGTGGATCTGTGCCACACCAAAGGTATATCGTCCGCTGGATTTGCTGCGTCTGTGAGAGAGTGAATGAGGAGCTACTGAGAAATTATTTATTTATTTTCTGGAATTTCTCTTTTACCGCGCTGCTGCAGATACTGCTCCCTCTCTACCCCTCCTTCTCTCTCTCTCTCTCTCTCTCTCTCTCTCTCTCTCTCTCTCTCTCTCTTTCTCTCTCCCTCTCCCTGTCTCTCCCCCTCCCTATCTCTGTTCTCCTGCCTTTCCCTGGCTAAAGGGGAACAAAAGCGCTGGTTCCTGCATCACCCTTCATCGCTGCATCTTCACTTGCGCATATTTTTATCTCCTTGTCCTTTTTGCTTAATGAAATGATCCAGTTTCCCACGGAAGCGTGTTATGTCTTCTACTGCGGTGGAGGGGCGCTCTTCTTAGTGGGCAGGCTCAGCTGCCCTAAAGCTCTACCTGTGGGCGATGGAGACTCTTATCAGAATTCTTGTCACATGAAGCTCTGTCCTGCCACTTTTCATGCCTAAATATCATGGTTGAGCAACATGCCTTTTTGAAATCACAGGTGGATTCATCTCCATTCTTTATTTGGATGTGTATCTTTTTTTGCATTTTGGATACACTCGGCTCACTTTTTGAAGAACGTGCTTTGGGATGGTTTCCAATGTATTTTCTGTGCAGTAGACATCTCATCATGGCAAAATGTTAACCAAAAATAGATAAGTTGCTTGCTATTCCTTTTCTTCCACAAGAACATTAACTGGATTTTGACTGCTTTCTAGAAATCTATTTTTTGGTTATTTTTGTCACAAATTCAAAGGATATTTTTCGTTTATTGACCAAACCAAGGGATTATGTAAGAAATGGGCCCAGATTGTCACTGAGATGCCCTGTGGTCTTCAAGTTGAACTGCCAGAGACCAAAGCTTGGCTAAGTTGTCTGTCCTGGGCCCATGAGGATCTGATATACATGGGTAGACTCTTTGCAGCCACCCCTGTGCTCGGACAGGGGAGCAGCTGGTCATGCAGTAGCCTAGGTATGGGCCTAAGTTATTGTTCAAGACTAGCCTTCTGGTTTGCCCTGCTAACTCTACTCCCCATCCAGACTGGAACAGCACGTGTGTCTTCTAGTCTCAGCACCACGCACCATGTCCACCATTTTCACAATAAGCATGGCACCGTTCCTATTGCCATCAACAGGATGCCTTTTCTTACCAGAGGGGGCCATGGTAAGAATTTCCCTCCAACATTCTCAACTTGCTGTTTGCTGCCTCACTAATGTATCCTGTTGTTCTGATTATAAGAGTTAGATTTGAGCATGCTTTTGCTATCTGACATATATGTGGCATTTTACAGGTAAAAAGGGTTTATCTGATCCGATATATCTGTGCCACCATTGGTGGCTCTCTTGTGACATAAAGTGGGATAATGGATCCTTCACTAACTCTGGATTTGCTGCAGCCTCTGTGCATCATTAAACCCCTTTATCTAGCCATAAGCATCAGTAGTGGTTGCCCTGTTTCCGTGTTTCTTTTCAAGAGGCTACAGCATCCGTAGAGCTGTATTTGTTATTTTGCAAATGTACATCGATAGTGTGATGAATTATCATTGCAAATCTTTTTTTAAATCTTTTTCCATGAGATTCCTGTTTATTTAAGAGGCATAAACGGAGATGGTTTTGTGTCAAAGGTGATTGCTACAGTACACTGTAATTAGTGGCGCGTCACAACAATCGTAAAGCCAAAATATTTACAAGAGTGAGCAATGAAATAGAGACGATCTCTTTGGTTTTCTTGGGTGCTTAACTTATGGAACAATGATCACAGGATTTATAGCAACTATTTTTCCAACTTCATATAAAATATGCCTTGATAAGCTGTTCTACATTGTGCAATTACAACCTAGGGATATGGATTGTATAATTATAAAAATATATAATTAAAAAAGTGACCTATCCTCAATAATCTACATCAGACGGGCCACGCTAGTTGAATTGGATCCTTCAAAGAGCTGACACCAAAGTCATTGCTCCCTTATATTTGCACTTTGAAATTTCTTTCCAAAGACTCACTTTTATGTCCTATAAAAAGAGGCCCGATGGATTTGGAGTGTCTTTTTCACTGCAGCAGTTTTGTCAGTTGCAAAAGGGCTAAAAATGTGATGAATTACATTGGAGCTATTATAGCCATATCATTCTGGACCAGGCTTTTACAAGCACAGTACAGCCTGTGATCAAACAGGCCTATAAAAACCACTTCAAAGAACTCACTGATAAATTTTCAATTACCTCTATTGTAGATTTTGTACTGTAGGTTGTTCTGAAGTAGGTGCTTCAGAGCAAGAAATTCAATTTACTGCAACATAAATGATACAGACAGTATTTACATTTCACAAGTCATGTCCATAGTGCCATAATCCAATGTGTAGAATGCATACGCAGAGTAGTTAACATTAATTGGCACAATGCTATGTAGCCGTTATCACAGAATGATAAACCATTTAGATAATAAATCAAACTTTGAATTCATGCCACAATTACCAGAATTATGTCAACTAATCTATCATTTTTGGACACTTGCTTTAATATATCGTGTGTGTGTGTGTGTGTGTGTGTGTGTGTGTGTGTGTGTGTGCGTGCGTGTGCGTGTGTGCGTGTGGGTGTGTGTGTCGAAGCTAGCCAAAGACTTCTGGAGGCCCCTGGGCTACGGTTATTTATAGGCCACCTACCCTGCTGCAATGCCTCACTCTCCTCATCCTAAACACAGGTTATGGCACATATTATTACACTATACTGGTAGCAGGATATGGCACGCTTTTACACAGAAAGACTGGTTGAAATAATGAGCATAAAATTATCTGAGTGTGTCCATAAAAAGTCATCCAGGTCATAGAACAGCAAGAAGCACCAAATGAAATAGCAAGATCAGTCAGCAGTGCATTAGTACTTCATCAGAGGTATTCAAGATGTGAAAGAATGCCAAGTCGTTGGAACTGCAGTGATTAGTTCATTAATTGATTAGTCAACTGCCAGGAAATTAATCAGCAACCATTTCAATTTATTATTTGTTGAAGTAGCCAAAATGCCAACCACTCTCTGGTTAAGGCTTCTCCATTGTGTAGATTTGCTCATTTTCTTTATTTTATATAATTGTAAGCATAACTTTTTATATAATTGTTAGCATAATCTCTTTGGGTTTTGGACTATTATTAAGACCAGACAAGCTATTTGAAGAAATCATCTTGAATTCTGGGGAACTGAAATGGGCATGTAATAGATTAAACAATTAACCAATTCAGATAATAATCCGCAAATTAAGCAATAATTAAAATCATTGTTGTAGCCCTTTATTTTTTACAAAAAAAATGTCAATGCAAATGCATATCTTCAATAATTACTGATGCACCTTTAAAATGTCAACTTAACCCCTCCAAGTACAATACACTTGTCTCAGTGGCCTTTGGAAGATGAGAATTTAGCAAAGTAGACTTTTTGTTTTTTACTTCAACATAATGACATAAAACACTTTATAGGATTTCTGAAAAATCAGATGAAAAAGACCCCAGTCTGAATTTCAGCATTCTGAGACATTAATTGTAGCTCAAAATTATTTGAGCTATTTTGACATTTTGATGGAAGAGTTGCTACAGTAGCAACAAACATCAAGATAATTCAAATTACTTTTTCTACGCTTTCTGTTTGCTCTGAACTGCCCAGTTAAACTCCTCATCCGAGGTCACCCTAATCACAAACATCTGCAGGATGTTTTCAGTGAATTTTGGTCTACTCAGTTTGGGCATTGTATCTGGGTTGTTATGAATAAGAAATGATGTTTCCATGTGCCAAACAAAATACCCTACAAGAGTGAACTAGATATTAAAATGACTTTATTAAGAATGTTAACACTGAAGTATTTCTCATATCAGGGGAAGCCAAATCCCAACTTGAGACATGTTATGTAACTAACATGCTTACTGTCTTCCTCAGATCATTTTCCGACCCTGCAGTGCCAAGATATTTTTTTTTTTACTTTGTGTAACCATCCTCTAGTTGTGGACATGCTTCTTAAATGCAATGTTGTTTCAAAGCAGTGGGTTTTTTTTAACCCCATAACCACTACGCTACAAGAGAGCTAGCCAAGATTATGAGCCTCGGTGCCAAAGACCTTGTATGCTCTCAACTGGAATGCAGGAAAAATTGCTCTGTAGCTGACCCCTCATCACACCCGCATGTTCAACACACTCAGTGAAAATCTGCTGCACTTCATTCTCCAGGGCCCCCATGTTGGTGTTACAACCGTCTGGCTGATGCAAGTCAAATCGCAGCTAATACTTCCAGAGAGATGTCTCAAGTGGAGGAAATGAATCAGTGGGCTTCGTCCACTGATGATGTATTTTTTTCAATTCAATATTCATTTCACAAAAAGCATGTTATCCTTAGATCATTGCTTCAAGTGTGAAAAGAAATGCTTGTCTCAGTGTCTCACTCCAGTATTTTTTGGAGCTGCAGAAAGGGAAAGCAAAAGGGACAGGGTCATCAAAAGGTCTATCGGAGAGGCTTCACAATTCCCTCTAGGTCACATATTACATTAAGATAGTGAGGCAGGCCATCATACACACACATACACGTCCACATAAAAGTACAATCATACATACGCACACACAAGCAATGAACCTGAACAGAAATTCTCTCCCACTGCTTGTATGTATGTTCAGCTGCTGCTTGTGAATCGTATAGCTGGTATTATATTATCCTCACCTTCATTGCTGTTCTGTAAACAAATACATATGTGTTGACTTGTCATTTTGAGTTCTTGCCAACACGTTGAGGGTGAAAAAAGTTGACAAGGCAAAGAACGGCATGCACGTGTAAGAGCAGAAATCAGAAAGCAAGGTCACCACTGCTCTGCTCTAGATCTGCAGCAAAGCAGAACAAACAGGAGAATGTGAACTGAAGAGAACACATTTGCTGTAATAGATCAAAGATAAACCGACAAACAAAAGAAATGCTTCTACTCAAGTAAAAGTACCATTACCACATTGTTGAAATACTTCAATAAGAAATGTTACTTCAGTAAAACTACAAAAGTATCATACATATCAAAATAAAGCAGAAAAATGTCCCCCCGATGTATTATAAAAGTACTCAACAAGGCCATAGCAAACCAAAAGGAAGTGCTCACCACTAGTGAGATTTTGAAGGTAATTCCATCAACATTAACACTTTAATTAGCCCACAGTCGCCCACAGTATTTGTGCAGAGATGGGGGGTGGTAAGAGACCTACATTGTCTTGTAAACGTGCTTGTAAATGAGGTTTATTGCATGAAGAATACATGGACACCAGCACAGTAAGGACATTGATAGTGGTCTATTTAAAGAATCCTGTTTTCAGGTCATGTTTTTTTCAGTGTATTATAGAGTAAATTGCTGTTCCATTATATTATTGTATATTATTATGTTATTGTAAGCCCCTGCTTCCATGTCTGACATCTTGATATAAAGATAGTGGCTCTATTACTGTGAGGGAAGACAGTAATCGAATTGCTCCCCATTTTATGAAAATGTAGCAAAGCTACAGTAGGTAGTAAGTTTTTCTTTATGTAAAATTGAATCTATTTAACCAGATAATGTCATGAAGTGGGGCTGCAACAGAGAACCTTCCACTAAGATTATAACCTAATTTTCACAAAGTTTTGTTGTGTTGTGGGATCCCGTTAAATGCTAAAACATCTTGCTGTTTCTGAGTGCAGAAGAGAGCCAAGAGTAGAATGTATAAATGGTTTGTAAACAGCACAGCAGAAGTGCTCCATCAACAATGACTGTACCTGCTGCAAACTTATTTTTAGGAAACCTCATAGCATTTAAAGACATAATTTAGGTCTGAGGATTGTGCGTCTGTCCGCTTGTATTTGAGGGTATTGAAGTTCTCAAAGTTTTCAAGAAAATGATCTCTTGTTATAATTTTGTTCAGTCAGGATGCAAAAAAACATCATGCTTATTGCTTTGTTTCCAGAATATAAGCGATATAGAGGTGCCTATCACTGCACAATATCACATGTATATTTCAGGATCTAAAAATTTGTATTCCTTATTGAGTATTAAGTTCCTTGTTCTCGTAAATATTAAAGTTAAGTTTACCTGGCGACACCTGTGGTTACCATGATAATAAGAAGTGCAGTTTAACACAACAGCAAACACTCTTTGAGCAGATACCTTTTCAGAAATACAGAAGAACAAGGGGTGTATCTGTTTACAGACCAGTCAATCAAACTCACATTGTTTGTTTCTTGAGTCATTTTTTATTGATAATTGCAGTTGGTTGCTTCTCAATAAAAGCCACCCTGTGTCTTGCTAGTTAAATGCTTTTGTTTAAAACAGCAGTTGTTGTAAATATTCAGTTTGCAGTAGCTTAAAAGAATTTACCATTTTAGCATTGCACTCCTTTAATTAACATTGTCAGACTCATGATGAACAACATTTTTTTCAAATATGAAAATGAATGCCGCATTTCCTTTTCCACGCATTCATCTTCCTTTTCAAAACCTGGTGCCTGCATTACTCACAGTGCAACTCGGTCACCAATAATTTGGTCAGGGATTAAGGCGTGTAGTAGCAGCTAATGTAGCCGTTAACCGAAATGAGCTACAGAGGTACTCTCACTTATAAATTCACAACCCCCCTTTTTTCCCTTTTAAACTTGTTGTCTTCAGCCCCAACTGACGTTTAATTCATCACATTTAGCACAGCCCCCTCAGGAGCTACAAAGGCCATTATACAACCTTTTTTACATCTGTTGTAGTACTTCCCAAGAAATGTAAACAGAGTTTGAAGCGTAAAATCTTTCGAGTTCCCATTTAATACAGCTTTGATTTGGCAATCAGGGAGTAGTAAATGTTTAGGTTGATATCAATGACATAAAATTAAGATGGATTACATGCTGCAATTATAATCCCTCAATATAATATACATTAAATGACTATTGCAGAAAAAACAACCATTTATATTATCAAAAATGGGGTTTGATTTCATGCAAATCTTAAAGATTATAACTTTAAAGGTACAGTGTGTGGCATTTCGTCGGATCTATTTGCAGAAATTTAATTAAAAATCCATAACTATATTTTCATTTGTGTATAATCCCCTGAAACTAAGAATAGTTATGTTTTTGTAAGCTCAGAAGGAGCCGTCTATATCTGCATAGGGAGAGGGTCCTCTTCATTACACCATCATGTTTCTACTAGCGCTAGCTCTAGCGAGAGCCTTTCGTGTTTTTACGTTACCTGGAGGCCACCGTAGCTCTCAGTTCTCCGACACGCTTGTGAAACTGTGGTAACGTTATTGCCTCCACACAAAACTCTCAACATTAAGACGGCTGAGACGATTATTCACAGCTAATGGTGCTATCAGCACAAACAGGGCAACAGTGCTGACAAAGCTAACAGTGTTTACTTGTCACCAGAAGTTGGGCACTGCACTTCTCTTACACAACTACGCTGAGGGTGGGGACATTATCAGCTATGACTGACGGATGAGCGCAGTGCAGAGCGGCGGCTTAACTAGCCAGTGGGGCACAGCGTCTCACATGCACTAACATGCAGTAACATGCACTAACATGCAGTAACATGAACTAACATGCACGCACGGCTGGCCCGGCTATGTAAACAAAGCACAGTGAAGCTTGGATTACAAGACACATATAGTTGTTTGCTGCTTATGCTCTGAATCCCATCTGTTGTGCTAATAGTTGCAGATGAGAATATAAGAAAAGCCCAACTCATTTTTGCAAAGACAATTGACTCAACTTTAAAAATATTTCAGTAATAATTGTATAAAAAATAAATAGACATAAATCTGAAAAGCTGATCTGTAGAAAATAAAAGATATGTAGGTGCATTTAAGGGAAATGTCTTTGTGACTTTTGCAAAAGGAGAAGCATTAATGCAGTATTTCGGAACTGCATTTAGTTAAATTTCCCCATGACCCAAATCATCTGAAGGTTGAGTGGGAGAAGACCTTAACATTATTATTGAAGAAGAGGGTCGTTTGATGCGCTCTGAGCCGCAGACGTTCAATTTGAGAACTGACAGTCTGGATACATCTTGCTGATCAGAGCAGAGCCAGCAATTCAGGCATAATGCAGTAAAAGTCTGCATGCGCCAGCTGCATCTGCTGTTATTTAGGATTCACAAGATTTTCAGGGTGGCTTTTAATTGATCAAATTCAATTGATTTGATTCCCAAACTCTGTGTTCGCTGTACTAAGTATGTGATGCCACTTTCTAACTTGAACATCATATTTTAACTTGAAAACCGTATGTCCTCTCTGTCAGGCTTCAGACTGCACCATTCATTTTCATCATTTAACTGAGCTGTATTTAATAGACCATGGAATAAGTGTGCCTCAGCTGCCATAAGTCAGACGACAAATTCAAACTTAATATCTCTCCATAACTCTCCATCTCTGCAAAACTGATCACAATTTAGAGATATATGTGAGTTCATGTTCTAAATCAATCAGTTTTGTTTTTTCAGTAATGTGCCTTTGTTGAACTATCTTTGTCTAATGCCTCCACAGCATACATACACATACAACACTTTCGTCATTTTACCATAAGGAGGCCATGTAGCAGAAATGTTTTTGACGTGAAAAACCTTGTCCATATACAACTGTAGTTGCATTCACATATATATAGATATATATATATATATAGATATATATATATATCTATATATATATAGATATATATATATATCGCTAATGTGGTTTATAATCACCAGAAATTGTGGTTAAAATGCAATAAGAGCAGGGGCTGTCCCGCGCTCGGCCCTGGCAGTTGGGCATTTGCTCTTCTAAGCCCTGAATGTTTTGAATCCTTAATATACTGTAACTTTAAATGCTGTAAAGCTCGACAGAAAACATAATGTGTGTGAATGTGCGATAGTCTGCTTAACAAAACCAACCGTCAAAATATGCAGGGTCACGTCACTAGTGACATACAGCAGGAAGAGTATTGGAGAAATTGCAGAGCGTAGAATTCCAGGTGTAAAAAAAAACATATCAATATTTATCTATTTTTTCTGAAAGAGAAGGAAGGCTAAGAAGTTAACCTATGTTGATATTACAGAGTTGCACCAAAACCAACTGAATCCGTAAATAAATAATTTTACATTGAAGAGAGAGAGACGAACAGCAGCAGATAATGGCCGCTCTAGGCCTACTCTACATAAACTGTATCTGAAAATGTTGTGCCTGTGAGTGAAAGTAAACCCTTTTAATTTTGCAATAAACTTATGTTAACAGACAGTTGTGGAAGAAGTACTTAGACCTCAACTTAAACATGCAGTGCATAGTATTTAGAGCCCTCTAGCAGTGAGGTGGCAGATTGCATCCAACTGAAACTTCTCCTGTGTGCTAAGCATGCAGAAGAGCAATGGGGCCGTCGCAAAGACGTAAAAACATGAATGGGCTTATCTAGAGCCAGTGTTTGGTTTGTCCATTTTGGGCTTCTGTAGAAACATGGCAGCGGGTTACGCGAAGAGTTCCCTCTCTGTATGTAGATATAAACGGCTGATTTCAAACTAACTAAAACACGATTCTTATTTTCAGGCGATTTCGTTTTAATAATCTGAATCTGCAAAGTAGCTAAAATGATATATTAAATATGAATATAAATTGAGTTAAACAAAAGTACAATATTTACTACTTAATTGTTGTGGAGTAGAAGTATAAAGTATAATATAAAGTAGCTTAAAATTAAAATACTTAAGTATAAATACCGCAAAACTGTAGCCTACTTAAGCACAGTACTTAAGTAAATGCGCTCAGTTACATTCCACTATTAACTTAAATACATTTAATAACTGCCTTTCCAACTCTCTCTGTTTTTACTCATTACTAATAACTATATTTTAACATCACAGTTAATGAGTAAAATGGAAAGTAAACAACAGTTTTTGTGGTACATATTTCAAATTTTCAACGATTAAGACATGTATCTTGAATGTAAAAATGTGCCAGAGTGCATTCAAATGCATCAAAATGGAGCTTGTTTATAAAAACAAATTCCGGGGGGACCCCCTACCAAAACAAAAGAGTCGCCCCACATAGCACATCTCCTTTAACCCCTCTATAGGGGTATAAGTAATTAACTGTTTGTTCCACTGCTTTGTGTTTATAATGTTACAGCTGATATAATCATGAGTCATGATTCTTTTTTAGCCTCTAAAAGTAATGATTCGTAGTATTATAAGAGCTAATACTCTCTTCTCACTGATGCCACATGCATTGTCCGATTCTCTACGACAGGAAGCTCAAGGAGCGTGTTAAGGCTTTTCACATCTAAATTGTTATCACCAGCGTCTCAGTGTTTTGTGCAAGTCCTTTTAGCATGTTGCCTCGTCTCTTGCGTATTCAGCTGGCTAAGAGCACAAATGGAAAGGACAGGATGTTTGAGTGGGTAGTATGCATCTTGGCACAAACAAATAATCCATAGTATTACATTTGTTGTGTAGAGATCTTTTATGAAACGACAGCCAATCATTTACACCATCACAATGCTTGTAAAAAGCAGATTTATTATATGACTTACGATTCTATTGACTTATGCACTGTATTAAACCAACAAAATGGCTTTAATATGCTAACAATTTAATTTTGGCCTTGAGTTTGCTATCGCAACACCTATATAATATTCATTAATGATATGGAAGGCACCAAGAGACTAACAATGTGTACAGGATAATTAATTATCAGGTTTCCCAACTAATGATGATGTGATTTACAGCACACTGCAGTTGAGAAACTCCAAAGGAGCCCTATTATACGAGCACAGATGCATTGTGTGGCCATGAGAGACGAGCAGAGCGCTCCCGTGAGATAGTCGGCAGAGAGAGAGTGGAGCTGCTTCAAGGGAGAGAAGTGTGATGTTTATAGTACAATCTTAACAAGACTGATTTACTGCCTGCTTTGTTTGATGCAGGTCTGCCACAGAGAGAAGAGACGAGATAGCAGGAGTCAAAAGAAGGAGGTAGAAAGTAATGAAATGCTTTAACGTCATGACTAATGCAGGAGTTACCGCTGTCTATAGACAGACGCTTCCTGCAGGTGCATTAGTATTCCATAATTCATGATGCCGATTACAAGGGTGCGTGTTTCCTCTTATTCACCCTGTGACTTTGTCTTTGCTCATATTCCCACAGCAGTGTGCAAAACACTGCCGTTCTCATGTTCATTAGCTGTTTGTCGCGGGGCATTTCTTTGACAAGGGAAAACCTTTATCTTTAGATTGGAAGAAATCATTTTCTTAGTTGCCAACAGTGTTACAATAAAGAATCCACGCAATTCTTGGTTTCTCATGTTAAAAAACACATGTAGCCGATATTTGAATTTGTGCCACGTTCATTTTATATCAGAGTTACTGTGGTGTCTGACAGAGACTCTGATTTTTCTGAAAGCTCCGATATATCCGATACGGCACTTACTAACACGGATGCCCCTGAAAATCTAAAATGGACGACTCATATTAGCCAGAGACCATCAATTTGAGAGATTCAGGTGTTAAACCCAAATTTATTGGGTATGCTGTGTTGTATTGTGAATGCACAGTATTTTAATCCTCACAACCAACTCTGTATTCATACAACGGTCTTAATGACGTTTACAAATTGTTGATATGGGAATCTTTCCCATCTCCATCATCCATCTCATATGAGGTCAACGCATATTAATATGAGATGTCTTACATTTCATGCGACATAACTGAAAAGTGTGTCTAATTTGTTCACATATTAATTGGTTGTCCACTTTGCACAACATTTCACATGTTATATATTCATGTGTGCTGTTTTTTGTAAGCTGCTTGTCAACGTCAATCAAAATGATCCAGTTTTCTAATAGTTACATTTTTACTCACTGCATTGCCGAATGTGATGTGTGTAATGATTTATCAAGACCGGGTTTGAGGCAACCAAAATTGGATACAAAAAGTTCACAAGATTTGAGTCTCCTGAGTATCCTTTTTAAATTGGTGTTTAAGGCTATATTGCAGAGACATTTGAAATAAGACCTGATGGGAAGTTGGGTCTCAGAAAAAGGTGATTGACCACATCATTACTTGCCTGCTTTTTTGTTTGGTTTCACAACAACAAACAAAGGTAAAAATCATGAAGGGTTTTATGGTATAATTGAATGCAATATTTTAGTCTGTGTAAAAACTTAAAGTTAGATTGTTGTTGTTGTTGTTGTTGTTGTTGTTGTTGTTGAGAGTTCGTGGTGCAGTGCTATTTTGGTGCTGCAACATACATTATCAGCTAAAGTAATATTTCATGCAGGCTTGTTTTATTTTATTGTTCATGGGTTCACAGATCTGTATAAAAAGCAAAATTGTCTATACTTTCTAAAACAGAAAGAAAAGGATTTCATTGAGCCGAAATGAGGGCAGACTAAGAGGCCAGATGTAGATAACATTCACTGGAAGTAGGAAACTAATAAATCCACTTATTGAGACTCCTTGATGTAACTAATGTCCCCGACTCACATTTGACTGCAAATCCCAGACATGAATTAAGATTACCTGAGTAAGAAATAATTGTGTTTGAAACAAATGCTGCCCTTTTAATTAAAGTCAGCCAAGTCTTTGGAGTAAGTGTTCAACGTTAAGAAGGCATCTAGTCAGCAGTTACACCCTGTCATTAAGAAACCTTTGTGGTGAGTGCCCATTATACTGAGCAGAAGAGTACTCAAGTCTTCGTACACGGTTGAAATTGAGGCTACAATTTTGTCTCAAGTGTTTTTCTGTGCTTCACTTAAGAGATTCAGGTGTTGGAAAAAAAACAATTTTTCAAAACAATATTTAGGTTACAGGTCTTAAAACAAACCCAGAATAACCTGTATTTGAGGTGTACTATTAAAGGCAATTGTTGTTTCTTCTGTAACATAATGACTGGGTATCCATTGGGGCGTAATGCTTTCATCTGAGCACGGCAGTTTGTCTTGCAGTCTTTAACACCTGCAGTCCGAACTACTCGAAAAGAACATTGACGCTGAAAAAGCCAACTTGGCATCGACTGTAGAAAATGGATTATAGCTTTGATTTTTCTGCTCTCACACAAATTTTAGATTCCTCCTCTCACCACAGTCAGAATTTTGCAGATTCATATTTAATGGGCAATCTGAGCTGACACCTCACATCATGAAAAGGTGTCTGATTTAAAAGCCGATCAGCGAATGGATTTAGCATGGAAGGATTTTCTCAGGGATCTCTGCAATAATAGCAAGACTTTTGAATGAAGGATCAACACCAACATGCTTCATTCATCTCAAGGAAATGAACCCGATCTGAATCTGAATTTTAAAGTTGTTGTCATGCTCTGGACTGACAACAACTTATTCAAGAGCCCAGTCGAGTAGGTAAATTAAGTCAAACTGTTATCGATCCAATCCTGGTGTCTGATCACTCTATGATTTCCCATAGTGGTTGTAAATTGTACCTGGACTTACTCATTGATTTATTGAAGAAGAAAAAAAAACAAAAGGTCTCATTCAAGCTCCACAGTACAATCAAAATGATGTC
Organism: Cebidichthys violaceus; assembly: GCF_023349555.1. Taxonomy (NCBI): domain Eukaryota; kingdom Metazoa; phylum Chordata; class Actinopteri; order Perciformes; family Stichaeidae; genus Cebidichthys; species Cebidichthys violaceus. The sequence goes on from NW_027176373.1 coordinate 5,740,376, forward strand.
AGCCAAGAACTACAGTCAAGATGATTTTATTGAGCACATAAATTCATCAGACAGGACTCCAGTACTATGTAATGCTGTTTATAAAGCATGGGTTGTTGCTCCTAAAATGATAATCAAGGATTTAAACCATGGATGAATAGTGATGTTTAAGATGCTATTTACAAGAGAAGAAAGGCCTTTTTAGCTTTTAGGTAGTCCGAAGGTCAGGCTGACTTGGATTATCACAAGATACAGAGAAATATAGGGCATTGTCAGTCTCTGCAACAAGCTCAAGACTAAAGCAAATATCTGTCTCAGCATTAATAGAGAGCTTTCCTCTGATCGAGCCAAGGTTGCAGATAAATGTTATAATTTTTTCACTACTGTAGCCAACCAACTATTAGATAGGCTACCAGGCAATCTAGGGATGTATGATGGAAAATCGATGTTTCAATATAATTCACAACTGTGGACTCATTTGACCTTTCAATGGTTTCACAGGATAAAGTAATAATAATAATAATAATAATAATAATACTTAAATTTTATATAGCGCTTTTCTAAGTACCCAAAGATGCTTTACATAGGGCAGAGACAAACAGAACAAAGAAAGCAAAGCAAAACAAAACAAAAAGTGTTAAAGATATTGAAAGATCTAAATACATACTTATACATTGATAAATAAATCATTCAGTGCAGATGAATCATTTTCATGATTAAAGCAGACACTATGGCTTTGCTTAAACACTGTATGATCAGTTGAATGCATTTTAATCAGGTTTAAATCAATGCTCTTTTTAAACTGTCACATTAATCATGAATTATTACTTTTTTTAGATTTTAGATTGAAGTGAATTGGACAGTAAAAGCTAACATTATTATGTATTCCATATATCTAGATGTTGCATGATACATCTGTATGTATCACGAATGTACAGCGTCAAGACATGTAAACAAGTGCTGTGTCCTCAGCTTAGCTTGATAAGAGTTGTAATCACAGAATCAGAACCGTTAATCAGATAAAGAGAACAGGTGGATGATAATTACAGTAAATGATGCATTGTTCATGTTAATAAATAGTTATAATACATCATGTGCTCATTGACTTGACGAGAAAGTATTGGTGCTTCTTCAGATGGATAATGTGAAATCCTGTTAAAAAATAGAACACCCCACATATGCAAAACTGTAGATACAATCTATATGTGCCATCCTGGATTATGTGCTATGTTTGCTAAATTCTGTGAAATCATTGCAGGACAAAACTATTTCTGGATTTCCACAGTGTCAGACCCAGCCTCAGTATTTGCAGTGAGAGCAATGATGAATCATGATAAAACTGTTATTTGTTCACTTCTGTAAATGCAAAGCTTCATCATACTTTGTAAATTAGGCTACTTAACTGTGATTTAGAAGTAAAGCAGATCTCCTTAATAAATCTTCCCTCCTTCCTTCCTGGTTTCTCTCTGCCTACTGCGTCAGTTTGAAAAATGAGTGAGTCTTTGCAGTGGGGAGGGGGGTTAGACTGACTGTGGTGAGAGGAGGAATCTAAATCTCATCTCATACTGTGCATGAGATACTTTGAAAAATACAAATATACCACAAATAACTTTGTTTCTCTGTCTCTCTCCAGCTGGTACCACGTACATCTTTGGAAAAGGTGGGGCTCTCATCACATTCACCTGGGCCCCCAATGAGCGACCGAGTACCCGAGCCGACCGGTTAGCCGTGGGCTTCAGCACTCAGCAGAAGGATGCCATCTTGGTGCGAGTGGAGAGCACCCATGGGCTCGGAGACTATCTTCAGCTGCACATAGTGAGTATTGGAAGCAGAGTTTGGGGCTATAAGCATTACTGTCAAAACACTTGAACTCACACTTGAAATCACACTGCTGTGATGGATTAAAAAAATAACTGTTAAAGGAGATAAAAATATTGAATATGTTTTTTTATATGATTTAAAGCAATCCCATGAATATTTGTGCACTTTTCTTTTCCGGTTTCCAGTCCAGAAATCAGAAAATGACTTACATTTCCAAAATGTGGAGGTAAATGTAGAAAGGATAAACACAAAGAGATATGTTTTGTTCATATTTTAGCTTCTTTCAGATTTATCAATAAGACAATTGTGCATAACAACAGCATCCTGCATCTGCACACTCTAAATCATATTATAAGTATTTGAGAGTAAACATCATTATCTGTACAACAAGGCACAAGTAACCCTTAATAGCACTTATGGTCATTTCAATTGTGCTATTTAATATATTACTCTGTGAATATTGACCCAAAGAAGCATTATATTTATGATTATATAAGCATTGTCAAAAACACAAAAACAACAACACAAAATCGTTAGATCTCTAAACCAGGACAATGTGAAGTGGGCAGCTAACTGCAGCAGTGGAAAATAGTCCGCTCTGTATGCAAACACCAAACGTTCCTGCCATTGTCCACAAATGCCTGAGCAAATCAGTGAGCAACATTAATGAGCAATATGTTCCAGTGTTTGGAAGTAAGCGGCTGGTGACTAACATTGGAACTCGCACAAAATCCCCAAAAGAAAACATTTCTTCAGTCTAGATATTTAGATGGCTCTGTAATATGGGCTAGAACAACTGAATGTAGACATACAAGCATTTTCAGTAGCAATAATGCAAAAGTTGTAGGCACAAAAAGGTATTGTGATAAAGTACTGATGCTACAATCTTGATTTAGTGAAATGAAAAATAAATTAATTTAAAGAAACCTCTTATGATCTATTTTTAAATTAAAGAATGTGCCATTATTCTAACTTGGCACAGCGTATGATTCACGGATTAATGGCATCCATTAGGAGTCCACACATTAAGATAATATAGAAACAAAAAAATATGATATACAATAAAGCACGAGTCAGTAGACCAAGAGATGTTTTTCTTGTGTTATACACGTGTGTCTTTCGGCGGAGCCAATTGACTTCTCAGCAGCTGCCAGCAACTGTGTCTTTCCTAGAGGGAAATCAGCCTTTTTAGCATTTGGCCACAGGACAGATGTGCAAAGATGAAGACCAGAGGGGAGATCTGTCAAATGTCTGCGTGCGGTGTAATAATTAAAATCACACCTGTTGTCAAAGCACAGTTACTTACTTGTAACCGTCTAAAGAAAGCTTCATGAAATCACAGTCCTAATCCAAAAATGAAAATAGAAAGATAAAATGTAAAAGAAAAACTCAAACCATCTCTTCATCATTCCCCTCATTACTTTCTATAGCACATTGTCTGTTGCTGTCCTTGTTATTCAAATGTGAAAAACATGAGGTAATTTGAATGAATCAAAGGTGACATCACTCTTATCATTTATAGTCTTCCAGTCCAATCCAGTTCATATTTTTTTGATATTAACTTATATTCAGTTTATTGTGGCCACCGTAGGGCCTTCAAAAGAGAGAAGCTAAGGTAGTATAATATGGACACTAATATCATAAAATTATTTAGTGGAAGCTGAGACATACTTTGTAACAAATGTACGCCTGGTTTGAAAGCCTTGCTGCAGTTATCAGTTACCAGACATGCTTGGTACAAATATCATCCCCTGGATGTTTTTCAAACTGTGTCATTTAAATAGAATTTCCAGTTTTAAAAGTGTGAAACTAACCTTGCCAATCTTGGACTGTTGCTAGTAAATGCAAAGACTGCTCCCTGCGTGCAAACCAGCTGAAAAGATTTTTTTTTTCCAGCATCTGCCAAGTCTTTGCACCCTGACAGATTGCTTACTTTGACACCTTATTACTGCTCAGCGGAGGGGAATCGAAAGAGTTCAGAGGGTGCTGAGGTTGCCTCTGTTGGTTTCTCTAACTAAGCTTCATAAAATTGCATCTTCTTGTTTTGTAGAGACCCAAGTTGTCATTTATTTATTTATATTGTGTATTTTTTTAAAGATATTCTTTCAGTATTTCTGCTTTTTATTTGATAGTGATAGCTTGAACAGAATCAGGAAAGGCAGGGGAGAGAGAGAGGGGATGACATGCAGCAAAGGGCCCAGGCTGGAAGTGAACCTGGGCCGCAGCGGTAAGGACTCAGCCATGATACGTGTTGCCCATTGAAGTAGAGGTTGAGTGTAAAAAGTAGGTGATGACAGAAAGAAGCAGCAGGCTATACTGGTCAAAACAACACTGGTAGAGTTGAAAATAGTAAAGGAAACAAATGATATATGAGTTTTAAATGCTTCAGGGATTTGGGGCTTTCAGATTAAGTGGCTTGGAACAGAATTCACTTCTTATAATCTTAAGAGTCTTAAAATGGGTCAAAACTATTCCTTAACAAACTACACTACAAGTCATTATATTATGTTATTATAATAGATGCTCTATTTGATCATTAGAGCAATCGAGAAAAAACTTCAAATTAGTCTACCTACTAGGTCGATCATTTAAAAAAAGATCATGTTTTTACAGCTGCAAATCGCATCTTATAGTTCTTCATTGAGGAGATTGCTGTATTAAAAGGGTCACATGGTTAATTGAAACTATGAGTTTGTGGATGGTTCATACACAGTCTTCAAAAATGAATTACTCTGTACAAAAGAAACCAACGTTATTCAGCAGAGAGTACATTAAGGAGGCTAATGCTACTTTCAAATGTTCATGTTTTTAATGAGTCACTTAAAGCTAAAATGAAAACAGAGGGTTAATTGTGCAAAATGTTGACAATTAGAAGAAGCAGTGTTCCACAGCAGAGCTTCAAACTACAGTGAAACAGTTGATGAAGTTATTCAGTAAGCTGATGAGGTTTTGTTGGACCTCATTGATTATAGTAGGTTGATTTTTTGCCTTTTTTATGCCTTTTTTCGGATAATGAGAGAGACAGACAGGAAAGGCAGGGGAGAGAGAGAGGATGACATGCAGCAAAGGGCCCTGGGCTATACTTGAACCCAGTCTGCTGCGGGAAGGACTCGGCCTTAATGGTACACACTCTACCCAATGTGCTACGGGGTATATTTCAGGAGAGTCGTTTCAAAGGCAGACCTCGACCTGCCTTCTGTATGTGCTCCACACGCATCTGGATTCCTCATTTCAAATTCAGGATAGATAAATTAGGTACAAGACTACGTGCTGTGGTTATTATAACTATAAAAGAATATTCATTTTGTGATTTCAATCAGAGTTTTCAGCAGAGCTGAAATACATTTTACATTAATGACTAGGTATTTTCAGATAGAACTTGTTTCTGAGAAAATATGTGCCTTTGATCATTTGGGAAATGTGAAATGGTTCAAAGGAATTAGAAAACAGCTCACATTATAGTGCATAGAGCAGTTTGAATTTTTTTTAATTATTCATCACAATCTGTCATTTCCATCCAGTAATCTGCTTTAGAAAGAAAGGGATAGTAGCTTGTTTCCTGATAAGGTTTAAAAAGGCACTCAATTGTTTTTTATTTATTAGTTTAATTTTATGTTATTTTATGCTGAGTATGATAAGATACGGTAAGATATACTTAATCGTCCTGCAGGGAAATTTGTCCTGGGCTCCAAGCTGCTGCATCATATAGTACACTTGCCAGCGTCACAATCGACATGAACCCATAGAGCATAGATCATACATACACTCATGCATGAACATGCTTAAATACACATGTCGACAATAGTTACAAATAATAAAACCAGGTGTGATCAACACAGATAATAAATGAAGAGGTACTTTATCATATGAGAAAAGGAAAGATAAGAAGTCTATCGATGCAACCTCCCACCTGCTTCTGAAGAAAATGCTCCAGTAAAGAATCAAGTCCAATGCAGAGAAAGACAACTGACTGGTAACAAGCTGAGACAGACCGATAAGCTTGTCTTCTTAAAAAAATCATGATCTATCCACTCTATGCTCTGTTTAAAAATGCATCAGGTGGCAGTGGTGACGCATCATAGAGTAATTGTCAATGCCATCATGCTTTTGGGTCTTCTTTTTCATCTCAACAAAATTGAATCCTTATCATAATTTATCCTATAAATGTATCCAATATGAAAGAGGAGGCAGTAACTATGATGAGAACTGAGATCCCACACTGAAAGCAGTGGAAACAGGGTATACTCTAAGGAAATGCTTTCTCCATTAGAGCTGATGTCAAAGCAACTATGATTACGTAGCTTTTCATGAGGATATGCCTGACTAGCTTTGAACCCAAACACATGGGCATTAAGAAAAAAGTGAGTTGGATAGGCCAAGCTTTTGTTTACTGAAGCTGGGCTGCATCAGTGTTGCTTTGCCAGCTGTCAAAAGGTGCTTTGGGGCTGTTTTGTAATCATGCAGGAAGACTGAGTAAGCAGAATCGAAGTAACTCTTTTGTTGAAGAGTGTTCTGGCCCTGGAGACGTTAATTGTTGTCCAGAGGACATGGGCTGAATTTGACCTGAGGCCGCACTACCCTGTAGTTTCCTAATGAATACTCATCGGTTTGCTTCTTGGGCAGAGTGATTAAAACCATAAACAAACTAATGTGCAGAATATAAGTAAGCAAGGAACGCAAGAGAGATTTCTTACAGACAATTAAAGGAATATAAATATTATGTATGTAAAAAAGGGTCATGGTTTCTCAACATACAGTTGTATAATATAGTGTGACTGCTGATTCCCACTAACCCTCAGTTATACTGACTTTAATTAACTCCCTGTTTCATTGTGAGTAACTGTGAGTGGGTAGACATTTGTCATGAAGGGGTTTCAACTTCTTTTTGACTTGTGTGAATTTGATTATCCAGCTATACTTCACGTGCCATAAATTAGTCGCACATTGCCTTCTCCTGGGTTCATGACAACTTTCAAGTGATTACAGAATACAGAAAGAGAATCCAAAGAGCCATCAACCTGTTCCTGACCTTCAATATGAAGGCTGTTTGGAGATAGAGCTCCGTTATATGAAATAAGTTGATTTCTCAAGCTTAACATTATGTTATTAATGGCACCTTCAAGGTCTATGAGGACAATTCACACTTCTGTCTTGAACACCAACTGTGTCGGAATAATTATTTCAAATTCAAAAGGTATTTTACATATGATTAGGGGTGAGAGCAAAGCTCTGAGGCAGGTTTTCAAGGCACATATTTCAATTTCTGGTCTTTCTGTCAGTAATACAATATTTAAAGTATGAGAGAAAGCAAACAATTGCTTAAAGCAATAGTCCTACTAGTAACCTTACATACTCATAGCAGGTTAGAATTTCAAGTTGTGAGGGAATTCAAATATCTTTGTGTGTTAATTGACTCTAACCTCTCCTTCAAGTCACATGTTGAAAACAACCAAACTAAACTATAATTTAGCAAATTTCCGATTCACCAGAAATCACATGTCTCCAGAGGCTTCACAGATCTCTCTGTTTCTACATTCTATAATTTTCACTCATCTGAACAACTGTTTAACAAGCTGGTCACAGGCCAACCGAAGTACGCTGAAACTACTCAAATCACTATACGAACTAGTACTCAAAACACTAGATAAAAAATCCAAGCACTTCCATTGCTGCCTATGTACAGTATACTGTATGTATACATACTGTACATGTGTGTATATATATATGAGTATATTTTGCTCTGATGTATTTTAGGAAGCCTTTTGTAACACCTTGGCCAGGGACTTCTGATGAAAAATGACTTTTTTAAGTGTTTTTTTTTGTGTTTATTAATTTACTCTGTCCCTTTTTCTCTCAAATAAACTGAACTAAACTTAAAAATGTGCTGTGGAAGTCGGTTCTGACTGAAAAACCAGGGAATCCAAATGTGACTGTGGGAGATATTTATGTCTATAAAGCTAGTAAATATTGTGTACACCGTGTGCCATGCAGGACCAGCAGTGTGCAGGATTTCATTTCAATAAAACACTATACCAGCCAATTTCACTGTTTGCTTCCTCTCGTCTCTCTGCCTGAAGGTGTGATATAGTGCAACCAGCTGCCGAAGGAGAGGTTTAAATAAAAACCTGCAGACTCTTGGCCCTTGATACTACACAGCTGAATGAATGAGGGTAGCTACACAGCCTGAAGGTCACTTATTATTAGCATTGTGTAACGGTAATGCGGTTTTAACTATGTGCACAATATGCTATTGTGCATTTGAGACATACCGTACAGGCACTTCATAACCACAATGAATTACAATGTGATTTGGTTTGTCAACCTTGACTGTTACACCTAACCTTCAGACTGACTACATGTGTTCTGTGTCCTACTATGTGATGAGCCTCCTCCCACTTTGTAGGATATTTGTATTATTTGTCTTTTCATCATAGTTTCATTATAGTCAGCAGAGTTAGTGCAATGTTGTGCTAATCTGTGTACTCCTGCAGATTTACTTGCTGTTTCTCACAATGTCTCCACACATTAGCACTCTGACCTTGTGTTGTATTTAGAGAGACTGCAAGGCAGCACATGTACAAAGGCCAGAGAAGCACAGAGACCCCACACAGTTTGTTTCCAATGTTTCTTATTAGTGCCACCCAAAGGGTGAGAAGCATCTTTGATCTTTGAGGGAGGTTGGCAGGAGTAGGGAGAGGCTGACAGGGAGTTGGTCAACCAAAAGGGAAGCAGAAGGATTCTGTCAAGAGTGATCCACATCAGGAAACCTGAGCTGCCTGCTGAGGGAGAATGATGCTGAACCCTAAAGAAAGAATTAAACAGACTGTCCATGTCGCAAGAGATGGGCTTTTGCCACTTAAACAAGGTTTCTGGCTCGACAACCCATTGAGCAGAGAGAAACTTTATAGTGTGCCCATTTTCAGTTACAATGATGTGAAATATTTGTTAAACATGTCACATTCTTTTTTAATTTTTTTACCTGCAGGATCAAGGAAAAATTGGTGTCATCTTCAATGTGGGCACAGATGATATCACCATCGATGAGCCTGCTGTCATGGTAAATGACGGCAAGTACCATGTAGTGCGCTTCACACGCAGTGGTGGCAATGCCACTCTCCAGGTGGACAACCATCCAGTCATTGAGCGTTATCCACCAGGTAATGGACTTATGGGACAGACGATGTGGTTATATGAGACATAGAGAGATGGCATGGAGCATTTGCATTAGTGAGAGAGGATTGCATGTCTGCCTATGAAACATAAATCCTTAAATGAGCACTTGTGAAATGTACTGTTTGCCAAAGAAAAAATATATATATATTGTCAATTTACCTATCACTCTATAAGCTATCTATGAAGTTGCCACAGATATTACTGAACATGCTGTATTGCATAAACAACATCATTAATACATGTGTCTCTAACTGCCCAGTTAAGTATATCTAGCAATGAAGGAATTTCATCAGCCACTGTCCTTTTGGCAGCCAGTTGGGCAGATAGGTGGGAAAACATGCAGTTGATGAGAAAAATACAGTGTATGGCCCAAACAGCATCTATTTACAAGAGATGTAATACTTCAAGTTCTATATAAGTCTAAAATAATATTCATCTATTTGTTGTTAATCCACCAACCAGGTCCAGGTCTAAAGAGTCAGATTTATATATTAATATGTTGCTATCCACTCAGCTGATAAATTCTTGTTGACAATAACAATTCTGTATTGAAAGTGCTTAAATCTACATGCATCTGTCCACTGGTGAACTCTAACAAGGGGATCTTTCTATGATGTCTGTTTCACATGAACAGACTGATGGATTTGGCTGCATTTATACTGTTTTCTTATAGGGCTCCGCTCTATAATGACCAAGTCATATTAGTGTTATATATTTCAATGTTGTGTTATGTTTGGTGTGCAGGTAACTGTCAGATGCTATTAATTAAAATATCATGCATATACATAAATACCTTCATAAAAAGGAGGCTAAAAGTGTTATCTTGGTATATATTTCAGGTGTCATCATGTCCTACGCAACAAATTATCAATTCCATATTTGGAAATTATATTGATGCATTTTATTCTGGCCTACAGCTGTTGGAAAATTCAAATAAATTCAATGCATGGCATCTAATATGCATACTATGTTGACTAGATCCGCAGAATCTCAAAAGCAAACATACAAAATGATGACAAGCAGGAGATGCATCCTGCACACACAGATTTCCACTGTCCAAAAAGTTTAAAGCTCACCCACAATTGTGCACTCATACATAATATACACATAGACCAAAACACATACTTAATGTTATTGCAACCGGCTGTGCTTTAACCTGCTCTGAACCAATCAACCAATTAACCTTTTTTAGAACAGGTGCACCAGCTGGCATAGCGGGAGGAAACCAAGTCCCCTCTCTGCCTCCAGCTGGTGCTCAAAGCACAGACGCACATGTCACAGTTGTACATAAATCAAAAATTGTGTAATGGTGCTGGCCATGCGTGTAGTCTATTGACTCCATGTCAAGCTCCCACTCAGCACTCAGTGGTTTATGAAACATTTCTAATGGTAAATGACTGAAACACATAGCAGCAATCATAAACACAGGTACTTATGCTGTAAAGGGAGTGTCTCAAAAGTAAAAGGAAACATAACTGATCTTTGTTTGGCTTTAAATGGTCATGAAACTTGTAATATACATCATGCCTTTACTTTTGTGTAAGGCAAAAACACAGGGACACTGCTTTCAGCTCTCTAAAGGCTCAATAAATGCCTCACTTATTTAAAACCTTCACTACGTTAAAGCTTACAGTAAAAACACAGTACTTTAATTGTCATGCACTGTCATGTACTCTGCCTGCTTTTCCATGTTGCGCTGTAATCCTAATCTATTCATTGTCCAACAACATGGTTGACTCCAAACAGTTATTTGTTTCTTTATTCTTCATTACATTTGCATTCATAATATGTGGGCTATAAGATAACCTGTTTTTTGATATACTCTATATAGAACAAGGCATGATAATAATAATCAGACAATATATACAAAAATACAGTAATACAGTAATAAAAAAACAGCTAATGTATAGTAATACATAAGCAATCATTTATAAATAGTGTCAACAAGAATTTACCAGTAAAGTCAGAACATGGTGGCTGATGAATGACAGAACCTCTTCAGTGCTAGATCAGTACAAGATTGAATGAAAAGTATTCATGGAACTAATAATAACTGGGCAATTCATAGTGTTAAAGTTTGTATCAAACAGTATATTTCCTGTAGTAGTTTTCATTCGATGAATTACTCTTCTGTGTTTGCATGTGTTAAATAGAGAGCTGAAGTCTTGTGTCACTTGAGAGCAGCTTCTGTCCTATTAGCCCAGATTCCACAATATAGTTTTGCATTAAACATTTTTTTAAAGATCTTTCCAAATACTGAAATGAGATATTGGTGTTAAAGCTGAATGTTTATCCACTACTGAACTAATAGTCTACTAAATCTTTTTTTAGAATTCAACAACTACAGCTCCCATGACTTTTTGATATAGACATGCTGTCAATATCTCATGGGAACTGCAGGAAAAACATATTTTATACCGGGCAGTAGATTATAAAATATATTGTGGAACAAAAGTGGGGTAAGACTTTGGCTTTCTATAATGACTCCAGTCAAAGGCTGATATCTGTTTCTGCTGTAATTGTATCACTGTCTAAATGCAATAACTGTTTTCTGTCTTTGTTGAAGTGGTCGATTTTCTTAATGCTTTTTTATGTTTACCTGAATTAACCTCTTTTTTACAGTACATAAAATAAGTTTATATTTGACTGTAACTGGTATTTACTTAAGATTATGCTTTGCTTAAAAAATAGCTAAATAACTCTAACTAGTGTAGCACATTATAAATAGCCTAAACATTACTCTAATTAGTATTAACGCTGTTACTCATAATAACTAGATAACACTAAGTGAAGCACAAGTTTCTTTTAACTCACAGCTGGGTTAAATTGATAACTTGTTAAACCTGCTAATGTTTCTAACCATGTGATCTTTCAGCTTGCAGACTTTAACCTTTAATCTGTCTCTCCAAATTCTTTGAAGGACACTATGATAATGAGCGACTGGCTATTGCCAGACAAAGAATCCCATACAGACTTGGTCGGGTAGTTGACGAGTGGCTACTCGATAAAGGTAAAAATTAATTGATTAATTAATTAATCCTTGAAATAACTACTAAATAACCTTTCCCCTTGAGGAGGTGCAGTGCCAGAAGACAAGGTTGACAAGGATCAAGTTACCCAGTTGTATACATCCGTTTCAATTTGACTTTCTATTGGCTATGCATTTTGATGAGCACACTATAGCTTCAAGTGAAAACAAGTGTCAAAGCAAAGGGGTATATCATACTTGCCTTTCATTCTTTGTCATCCTTACACCTTGTGGAAAAGCTGCACCTTAACAAAGATTTTAAACCAATAACTAAAAACACATAACCCTTGTCTAACCCTCTATCGTCTCTCTTAACCACTGTGTGTAATTAGATCCTGTGTGTAATTATTCTGCATAAATATCATTTAAATGCTGTGCAACATTTACATTAACACCAGTAAAACTAACATGTGATATAAGATGACTCTCATTACTCCTAAACTGAATATTTTAAAATCTTACTATATGATCACACCAAACTTTAATTTATTTTCCCTTTCTTGTTCCCTGCAACTTTGTATTGCCTTACCTACGTCGTACTACAACGACCACGTCAGCGTGCCAAGTTGAATTTTTTTTTTTTGCTGCAACAAAACAGCCCCGACAGGCTGTTAAAGTAGATCACTGTTTGCAGCCAATAACTTTGCTAATAAGTATTCTTCAGAGATAGGCCCATTACTGCAGTCCTCCTCCTCTGATGTAACACCGCTTATCAGGGAGGCTGCTGACAATGATGCTGTTCGAGATATCATTGCCCCGTTCAGGAAGGTGAAACAATTGGACAAGGGGGCGCCCAATGGCTGATGAAGTCAGTGGAGGGAGGGGTGTTTAGCTTGTATTGTCATTAAGTCTGAAGTATAGTAAGACAGCCATTTTGATAATTTGCCCATCTCTTCAAAAAGCAGCCATAAGACTTGCATTCCTGCACCATCTGTTCTGGAGTTAAGAGATAAATAAATATCCCAGAAAAACATCTGCTCTTTTTTCCCTACTGATGAATGAAGAAACCCTCTCCGGTCAGTCTCTGTTTTGTCTTAAATTAATGTATTTATTTAAGTACTGGTACCAGGAAACAGCTTGCTAAGCCCCCTCCCTACTAGCTTAGTTATACCCAAGCTGACGTGAGAACAAGGTTATGAAGAGAGGCGTCTTCTTAGCTATCTTGTCTTTCTAAAGAAAACCAAAATCCCAACAAGCATATTTGAAGAAATTTAGTCACCCCAAGGTCTGATTCATTCTTCTCTTCTTTACGACTAGATAGTCTGAACCTTCTTTTATGTCAAACGTTGCAATGCCCCTTTGGAGTTATTCAACAGATGAATTAACAGTGATTCAACAATTTTACCTTTACTTTTCAGTCATTTTCTACCACACCTACTGACAGTTTGCGAACTAGAGTCATAATTCTAAATGACTCTGTCCTATCAAATCACTTAAATAGACACTTAAATATATAACCCTCCTCTGATGGTTGTAAACTGCATGTGTAAAGTTTAAAACCATAAACCTGCTGCTAACTAACCTTCCCCTTTTAAAGTTAACATCTAACTAAGTTTTAAATAAATTACTAAGTATCAATGTTGTAATGAGCAAACCCACCTGGTTCAAGTTATGTTCTTGTGCTCTCCTGTATAACTTCTGTATGTCTGCTCCACTGTTCTTTCCCTTTTTTCCACCTCTTTCTTTCTCTATGACTCTGTCTGATTTTAGGGAGACAGTTGACCATCTTTAATAGCCAGGCAGCCATTAAAATTGGTGGTCATGATAAGGGTCGGCCCTTCCAGGGTCAGATTTCAGGGCTCTACTACAACGGTCTCCAGGTGCTCAAACTGGCAGCAGAAAATGATGCCAGCGTACAGGTGGAGGGGAACCTGCGTCTTGTCGGGGACTCGCTCTCTGTGTTGACCACCGACACTACGTCCGCCACCCCGCTGGCAGTGTCCGATATGTCTACCACAATCATGGAAACCACCACCACCATGGCTACCACCACCACCCGTAGGCAGCGATCACCAAGCTTGAGGGAGAGCATATCAAAGGTCAGAGGGAGTATAAAGGAAGGCCAATTTATTGACAGGTTTGAGGTTAATTGGTTTATAACTTGGATGAGGGTTGTTGTCACCACTTTTCAAGGAGGTAAACAAGATTTTAATTCAATTCAATGTTTCAATAACAGAAGGCAATTAATACACTATAGCAACAAAGTATAACAACAAGAAGTGATGATTATTAGAATAAAATGTCACATAAATCCATGAAATAATTGTGTGCATGTCATCTTACAGCAAGTTTGGTCCTACATATTTGTTATTGCATAATGTGTTATTTATTTCTAAGTGTGCTAGAATAATAATAACATTCATGCTTCTATATATTTTCAAACTAGCACAGCTATGCAAATAAGGTTTTTTATTGAATACATTTGAATTTTACTGCATCCAGAGTGGTGAACACTACCAACCACCATTTCAAATGACTTGATTTAATCCCAATGCTGCAAACCTGCCAAATTGGAAGGATTTCAGCAGTTGTATTTGGAGTCCTGAGGTTTCAAAGAAAAAACTCCCTGCCTCTCCTATAAAAAAAAAAACCATACCGATTACGTTTTTCATTACATTATCTCTTGTCCAGTTTCCCTGAAATTGCCTTCTCTGTATTTTCAATATATCCAAGTAATCCATTTGTGAACCATCTGTTTCTCACTCGGCTCAAGTATTCTGAGTCCACTGTGCACCCTAAAATGCAATTTAGACATGTTTACTGATTTAGCATATACACATTTTTTTTTTTCAAAATGAGTATAAAGAGTTTTTCAAAGACCAAACTGTATGAATTAAATGAAAATATGCACAACATTTAGCCTACTGAGAACATCCTCTCCATCAGCAGTACTTTGTTTGTAAACAAATAAAGTCAGCCACAGGGGTGAAGGATAAAGAGCAGCTGCATATGAGCACATTTTGGATTTGTAGTCTTACTAGTTTTGCTCCAAGCAAAAACATAAAGTGGTAGAGTGCTGCATATTGCAGTTTTTCCTCAAATACGACAGTCAGCCAGCAAAAAAAAGAACTCAGCACAAATCTAGATGATGGGAATGTTGAATGTGTATTTGTTAAAACAACACAATTTCTCCATTTTCCTTTCAGCCGCAGAACTCTGATGATATTTTGGTAGCATCAGCCGAGTGTCCGAGTGATGATGAAGACCTTGAAGAGTGTGAACCAGGAACAGGTGGGTCGGCCATGGCAAAAAAAGATGGGAGTACAGCTTTCATCCACCCAGATTGTAGACAAAACACACTGACTTCAAGCAGCCATAGTTATTTTCAAATGTTCAATTCTCCCTTTTCTGTTTCATGTATGCTGTCATTTATTCAGCGGCTTTGTCAAACAGCTGTCATCATTTGGATAGTTGTAACATATTCAACTAGACCAGGGCACTCAGTAGAGTGCAGATATTTGTCAAGTGTGTCTCAAAAAAACCACAGCTGTAATGTTTGATTGAATGAATACAAACCACAACTGCCCCCAATTTAGACCGCAAGTGTATCAGATGTATTTTTTACTCTGCACATCTCACACAAAAGATAGGCTCTCATTTCAATCTGCACTGGCTCCTTGCAGCTAAACTGCAGTTCACTGTGTAACGCTTCATGGTGACTGTTTCAAGCCTCTGTTATACATTAAGCATACAGTCTCACGGACATGAGCTGATGCGGAATGTTGGCGAGAAAACGTAAAGATCTTTGTTTACTCTGTGCTGTTTTCTCCTTTCGGCAAACCAATATTCTCCCAAAACTGTGCAATGTATCGAAAACTTTGTCTACAACATGGTTTCAGCATGTTGGAGTATGCAAAATTATCTGTGGACAGACAGACACAGGTATGCACATGTATGCTCACACACATACGATTGAATACATGATCTCCTGGCTGAGATAACTAGCATCAGTTCATCCTGTATATTAGCTTTTATGGCATGTCTGTAACTCACCAAATTGGATGGAAGAAATTCTTTATGAAGTGTGCTGCAGTCATTAGGTGTGGAACACAGCAGACAGTAGATCAGGCTTGTGACAGGAACAAGCTGTGGAACTTAGGCAGGAGTCTGCCTTATTATGGGTGCCTCAATTATTAATATGACCTTATCAGAACTGTTTGTTGTTGACTGGCCCTGCAAAGTGTGACTCAAATAATGATCCAAGAGAACCAAGTGGCCATAAAAAAAAATCTGCAGACTGAAATATTCCTCCACAACCAGAAGACCCTATTACCTCAGAGTCAGATCAAAGTCAATTGTCAAAGTATTGTGTATACAGGGAAAAAAAATAAATATATATATATATATATCTAAGTATATATATATATATATCTAAGTATATCAGGGGTTTATTTGGTGAGGAATCTACCTCCAAATAGTGATTGATAAACAGGACACACTGTTTGCTTTCAATAAGCCACAATATCACACGTCTGATTTCTGCATAAAATAACCTGTCTGTGATTTCTCTTGTCACCCCTTAACCCCTGCCTACAGATGTGTATACAGCAGCATGACGAATTAATTTACTGTTCTTTTGCTTGTTATGTGCTCTGTTTATAATATGCTCTTCATTCAGCTGCCACCTTTCATGGGTCATCTTGTATGTTTGTGTCTACATGTGAGCTCTTTAATGTTCTTGCTGTATTGTATTATTTTTTCATAATATTACACACCCACACATTGACTCCTTATAATAATCGAGCATACGTCGTTCAAGACTGGTGGTTTTAATTTGTTTTTCTCTTCATTTGCCAAATGTTGTAAATAATCTAAATTATAGAAGTCAGCGTAATATGTGTGATCACTATGAATAATATCACTGATAAGCTAGCTAATATTTGTTTAATTCCTCAGTAATATTCTACATAATGATCAGATTTTGCCTCTTTTTTAATGAGTGCAACTTTGCTGCCAGAATTACAATTTTAATGCTGTTCTAATTTAGGATCCCCTACCTTTTCTGTTTCCTTTCTAGGAGGTGAATTAGTGTTGCCTATTATAACAGTGGATTCCCTTGAGCCCCCATCCATCGCCACCCGTTACCCTGTCATCCCTCCTCCCCCAACCCTCCTATCCCCACTTGAAACCACCAAAGAGTCCTTGATACTCCCTCCTCACCCTTCCTGCCCCCCGGACCAGGAGGACTGTGGTGACCCTGTGGAGGTCTCGGCCTTTGGCTCTGGGGAAATGACGGAATCAGATGACGAAGACTTTTACAATAATAAATCCCCAATGGTCACTGACAGGACAGTCCTTCCTCCACCTCCCACTGCTGGTGTGGGTGGAGCCCAGAAACCCCGCCCCCTACCTCCTTATGTTCCCACCACCAACCCTGACCAGCTCCACATCCCCGCAGGCAAAATGAACACCCGTGACCAGGTGCTTCTGCCTCCTGCTCCTCCTTCCTCCCGAAACACACCAGGACTAACTTACCCCCCCAATTTTCCCCATGTGCCCACAGCCAACCCCACAGCCTCTGATGAAAAGAGCCAACCCGGTGCCGTGGAGGTGATCAGGGAGTCCAGTAGCACCACGGGGATGGTGGTTGGTATTGTGGCTGCTGCTGCTCTCTGCATTCTTATCCTCCTCTATGCCATGTACAAGTACCGCAACCGGGACGAGGGCTCCTACCAGACAGACCAGAGTCACAATTTTGCCAACAATTCCACCGTGGAGGGCAATGGAGCAGTGGTCAAAGACAAAAGCACAGCAACGGCCTCTGTGGCTAAGGCAATCACAAAGGGCAAAAAGAACAAAGACAAAGAATATTACGTCTGAGAAGGGATAATGACAAAAGTGTGGACTGAGACAAGAGGATGAGAGAGGATGCTTTTGTTTCGCTCCCTGATTTTGTTGGGTCGACCATCAGAGAAATTTCACAGGCCACAAAAAACAACTGAACAAAGCAATGCTTGCTTTCAACAATTGCATTTTTTCTCAAAAGTCAAGGTTGCCCAGCTCCTATTAGTGAAAAAACTCCTCATATACAAGACATGATCTGACTAATTATCTGGGTCACAATGTGCACTCAGTCTGCATTCACCAATTCTTTGTTAGTGTATCATTTTTATGTCTTCAACGAGCGAGGCAGAGGCATACCCACTTTGGCTTTGTATATAGCATGGTACAGTGAAGGAAGTGCTGAGAACATCTGGACAGATTTGCCTAAATGTTTTCTTTGTACTTCTTTGTAATACTCTATCTCAAGTCTCAATGTCCCCACTATGATATATGAAGCAGAACAGGCCAGTTATTGATTTTTTATGGTAGATGAGCAGAGAGCACCGCAGTAAGTCTGACTACACTCGAAATGAAAGCCCTTATATTTGGATAAGACGTCATCTCTACAGCCTCCATGTTAGGTTATGTAGTTTTAAAACCCCCCAGTGACTCTTCCTCTGTCCACAAGAGACGGTATTATGTTGCTAGTCCAGTATCATAAAGGAAGCATGATATTTAGCTTTCCGGGAGAAAAAGACAGCATTCTTAAGGGAATATTGAATCACTTAATATACTCCGAGCAGTGAACCTTATAGTATGATGGATCAGAAACATTATTTATGTGAGATATCACAGTCAGTTTTCCCTGCCAGTATTCCAAGTAGAGACAATTGTGAACAAGTCAGTCTACACCAGTGAAGGTATTTCTCTGTAAACATTGCTTGTAAATGTACATATAGAGGTTAGCAGATTGAAAAAGCATTGTGTACACAGGGGAGCAGGTGTGAAGAAAATGAACGTGCGAGATGCTCTGCCCCCCCCCCCCCACACACACACACACACGATAGTGCAACGACATCAAAATTGCTGCCGCCCGAACTTCACAAGACTTTGGGGGGAAACCTCGTTTCGAGGTTTATCTTCTTGGAGCAACCCGCCTCACCAGAGGCTGGATCACTCTTGATCTCCTCCTTTCTCAAAACTGGCATGGGATCATTCAAAAAGCACACAGAAAATGTAAACATATCTTTGAGACATAGATATACCTTGTAAAGCAGCCAAACATGTATTGTTTTTTTCTATCAGTTACTAAAAGACTATTCTATGAGATGAATAATTGAAGGTTTGTGAATCGTATTGATATTTCTCTGATATTTGATGTATCTTGTTACCACTCCTCTTGACACATTACATTTTTAGATTGCCTTTTACTTAAATCCAGACAAAAAGCACACTTTCCTCAGATAGCTGCAAATACCTTTTGTTTTTGCATTATTTACGGTTCAGATTATGCAGAGAAAACACAAGGATGGAAAAAAACAAATGTTTTTTTTGTTGCATTGTGCATTTTTTATGTGCTGAATCTGTTACTCAATGGATCTGATAATATAAAGCCATTTTCTCTGTTGAGTTATGTCTACATTTACTTATTCATGCTCTGTGATTTCCTGTTATTTTTTATGAAAGTGCCATTCAACATGAGCAGCTCAGCGTTCAGAAAATATTCCATTCCTCACTCATTGCTATTGTATAGTGTTCATGTGAAATGGATCTTAATATATGTACAGAACGTGGATAAAGATGAAAATACACTTGATTATATACTTTGTACACACCTGTGTTGTGTGTTGCTTTTTTTTTAGATTCACAAAGAAAATGCACTTTATTTGCCCTTCATTGTTGAACACAGACAAAAATGAATTGAAAGGTCAAGGGAATTCAGAGTGACTGACATGAATTAGAATTGCGGCCACCATTTTCTAAAATTAATGTTATGTACTTATCTGTCTACTCGTGATTAAGCTTTTGTAGTTGTGAATCTAATAGGATAAAATAAACACAATGAATTATAAATGAAGCAATTTTATAGGGGTCACACTTTGCTAACAAAAAATGCATTTTACATTACATTGCAGGTCATGATGTGTTTTAAAAATGTGTCTTACACTTCAGTTTCATCATCATCTACTCTCTCTCTCTCTCTCTCTCTCTCTCTCTCTCATCCTCCCTCGGGCGCTGCGTAGTTCTGGTGTGTTAGTGATGCCTGAATGTCCAGTATTTATTATAAAATTAAATGTTTAATTGTTATCACTGTACCTTACACCTGCTGCTGTCTAGATTAAGACTCCAATTAAAACAAAAATATTTGACTGAGGCTGATTTGGACACATGAAGCTTAAAATACCCTAAATATTAAGCCATTTTAATCCCGGTAAGGGCCACTAATGATTCACAGCAACGTGTGATAGGGTCAGGTCATGGCCTTTGTTGAAAGTGACATCATTTGAGTACATTTTTAACAGTGGTGTAGTTACTTGTAGTAAAAAGATGTGCTGGTCTGCCAGACAAAGAGAAAAAAACTCTAAAGTCGGCGGTGATGGAGCTAGTGTTGTGGGAGCTTGACCTATATTAGAGGACTAGAAAGTCAGCATATATTGGCCTCTGTTGCATTGATTTTGTTCATTCTTTCATTTCCATCGGTCTCTGCAGTTTCCTAAAATGCAATGCTAAATTACTGGAGAATTCCTTTTATATGTAGAGCAAGTGAAATACCATACCAATAATGACGTTTTCAGCATTTTATAACTTCAGTCTGTAGCATATGAATCAGTTTTTCATAATTGCTTTTTGTCCAGTAAATATTTAACTATAATATACAAATCAAGGCAGAATATTTAATTATTAAAGTATTACTGTAATTTCATTAGCTCTGTCCTCTGGATTGCTTTGTGTCCCTACTTGCTGATTATTTCCAGAAAGAAAAAAAACCCCTGCATTCTGCATAACATCCTAAACCATCTTTTGGATATAAAGGAAAATCAGTATGCTTGTCAGCAGTAACATGTTTTGTGTTGTTTGACTACCCCCTGCTGAGAACTCAAGGAACTGTAAAATGGAGAAAAAGGTTAACTCAGAGGTCCACATCACTAAACACCAGAGTGATGTGATGTATAGGCTCTAGTTGCCCTCACTAAAGCAGCCATCATTTATTCTGTGAGAGCAGATGAGGTTTATCACTAAAGACAGGAATTTAGAGGGATTGTATTTCAAGCCAGCAGGGTCAGCTGTCCCATTAGCCTTTTTGGACTGAGACTGATGGGGAACATTCCTGTGGGTGTGAGGTGTGGTGTCAGTGCAGGTCTAGTCTGATCTGTGCTGACATTGGGTATCAAGGAGGGTGGTGGCAGGACACGATAAGGCACTACAGAGCATTGCTGAGATGTCACAAGCCTAATTCAACAAAACAGCTGTGACAAGAGAAACCCAGATGACAACCGGTATGTTGCATCCACTCTGACCTATACCTCTGTTCCCCTAACATCCAAGACAGGTGTTTTTGCCCTATAGTTTTTCTGAGCTTATGTTTTGTTAAACACCACTATTTGTAGAATATAATTTAGATTCAAGGTTGTTAGAAATTACATTGTTGGGTCTAAGCAAAAAAATGTGGCAGTGGTGGAATGTAACTAATTCTCTAATTGCATTATTATTCTTTCCTCATGTAAAACTGTCAAACCAAACAGAAGATGAGGCCAAGATGGTCAAGGTGATGGGGGATTCCCATTTTGAGTGAGGTCAATAAGCTTCACTTAAAGGGAAACACAAAACTCAAGAGACTGAAGCTGTTTGTATTAACAAAATGTACCTTTCGGGGTATTTTTCTTGCAATTAAGATAAATCAGTGATCATTGTTCCGGAACGATACCTCAGATAGGTCAGGATTACACACTTTCATAAAACCAGCCCCTGCTGGTGCTCAACACCATATATATATATATATATATATATATATATATATATATATATATATATATATATATATATATATATATATATATATATATATATATATTCAGGTGCACTATTTATTTATTTATTACTATATACTTTTTTAATTTACAGTCTCTGGTGTTATTTAAGTAGCATTTTTATAAAAATATAAATGAAACATGTATCACCAAAATGAAAATATGATTATGATATTTTGAAGAAAAAAATAATAATACCCTCTCCATGACGTCAGGGCATACGGCCAATCAGAGCCATCTCTCTCTCCCTCACTTGATCGCTCTTTGTGCGTGCGTGCGTGCGTACGTCTGTGCGTGTGTGTCAACTAGTTGTTAGCTAGCGCTAGCTCCCCAGTTAGCTAGCTTCTTGAAACATTTTAACATAGGCACCGTTTATGCCAAGAAACAGCTGTCGTTCACCATGAGAGAAGATCTCCACTCCCGCTGTACGTCTGTCAACCTTTAATGCCAAAGACGATGGGGGGCTTTCAGACAACAACGATAAGTTAGCCAACGCCAACAAAAAGTAAGCTACAGTTTTTTTGGGGACAGGCGATTGCCTTTGCTCGCTAGCATCCTGAGAAGGAAAGCTATGAGATTTTGCACGGACTGGATGCGGAAGGAGGATATGAGGCAAAACTGGACAACTAATGCTAAGTGTAAGCTTTGCTGCGATCCAAATGTAGAAGACGTTTCACTGTGAGCACCAATCAACGTTATCAAATATATATGAAGCTAACATTAGCTAATGACGAGCAACTAACGTGCACCCAGCGATCAGCGGTAATGCTAACTTGGGTAACATTTAACGTTACCCAGCTAACGATAGAGACGTTACTCTGGTTGAAATGCTATATATATATCCGGCCTAGCATTAGCCGGTAACTAGCATCAAACACTCTGATGATGTTTAGCGTTTGTCAGCCAGTTTTCTGTAACAGTTAGTGTACTGCTGCTATCAGTTATGTGTTGTATTCAAAGAGGTGATTGAAGGCGAACAGGTCGTATTTTGCCGATCATAAATGGAGATTAAGCTAGGCTAAAGTGTCTGCTAGGTTGCTAATGTCAATCAGAAAACTTAATCTAGCACTGGCCTGGACATGAGAATAGGGCGTTGTAAGCTCTGTCATCCTGTTATACATATGATGGATACAGTAACTAACGTTATGTTATGTAATTGTTAAAAGACATCTATTGACACACTTAACACTCATTTGATTGTAGTCATTGTAACGTTAGCATGTGTCAGTATAAGGCTTGTAGTCGTCAGTTAGAAATGTCACAACAACCGCAGAAGCTGTTCAAATGATTATCTGTTTATTAAAGGTAGAAGTTCTTATGAATGATAAATGACCACGTTTCAGAGTCGAATCACCAAAAATATAGTCCCATTTATCTTGTGTTCTTTTGCTAAATGAATTCAAGATCAGCTGGAAATCAAAAGGAATCTATATCGTTTCTTAATAATCATGTGGAATTTAAGAAAGTAACTTTACTTAAAAGTAAAACAAACCTGTTATATCCACAACTGATATGTGCACTTGGACAGCTGACAGATTTCTATTACATGTAATACTTATTTTGTGATTTTCAGATGAACGTTTTTTCATACATTCAGTGGGTTACCATTGTGTCAAAAAGTCACTCTCCTGAATACCCAACAAGGATTAGGCTCGAGTGTGGCAACCTCGGTGCAGGGAGAGAGCACATAGTGGCACAAGAATATGCAAGGACTCTTGACCTCAACTGAAGTGAACATATCCAAGACACAGAACTGTCGTCCTTGATGAAACAGTCTCGGTTAACCTGCCATCCCCAATGGAAGTGCCATCGTAGACATACGATACTGTGGCTGGAACTGCTGCACAGTTTTTTGAGCTACAGCCTCGGAGGGAAGCGTTTCAGCTCTTAGTTGAACTTGAAGGCGGAGATGGGTTCCCAAGCGCTTCAGATATTGCGGCAGGGTGTGTGGGCTTCACTCACGGGAGGCTGGTACGTGGACCCACATCAGAGCACGTTCTCCAACTGCTTCCACCTCTACCTTTGGATATTTCTCCTGGCCTTCCCCTTTCTGCTGTACATGGTAAGAACGTTTTCACAGCAGGTTGATTTCAAGTTTAAGGAGCCACTAAATTCAGGCACACATTCTTATCAACAATTTGTACCCAATACATGTTTGAAACATACCTCTTATTTAGTTCTCTAGCAATGCAAACAGTATGAGAGACAACACAAACAATCACAATTTAGACCTCTTCCAACACTGCAACATTTGCATAATGAGGTGGCATTTAAAGGGAATTTGAATAATCTTGATATTGTTTTTGTTACCATCATTTGTATGAGCTGTGTTAATATTCAGCCCCCAAACTTCATGATGAAATCTGGGTGGCAGCAGGTCCTAGGAGTTCAGCAGGGCAACAACACCAGTAGTCAGACAACCGGAGAGGCTCAAAACAATTCATCAGTCACTAGAATGGAAAATGAAAGGCAATGCATCAAAATGAACATTTTAAACATCCGCTGTAGTTCTAAAACAGTACTCATGCAAAACAGTAATAAGTGAGTTGGGTCATAATAGTTGGACCAAGGAAATCTGCAATATCTAAAGTACATTCACTACTGACAGTATGGGTAAGAACTTCTAAAGTGTTTTAAACTTTGGGAGAACTGTGGATTTGTTTAAGATTTGGCCTGACCATATGTGGATGGAAATTGCCAAATCTTCATCAATAAGAAATTCAATTATTTTGGTACATAGTTTAACGTTTGAATGTCTAAATGTAGTGAAAGCCTCATTTCTACCCTGTTTGGTAAGACATTATTTAAAGTACAGTTGTCTATAAGCGTCCTAGTTGACATGAGCAATGGGAATGGGCTTTCATTATTACATAGGACTGTCTTTTCTACGATTTTACAGTTTGCCATCCACTATTGAATAATTCCTGAAACTCACTCCTCGAAGTGAACTGCATTGTCTCGTTGTTGTATTTAGTCTCAGTTGCTGTCTTCTTCACTCCCTCTCAGGCTCTTCCTCCTAGCTTGGTGGTTGCGGGCGTGTACTCCGCTGTGGTGGCAGTCTTTTTCACGGCCATTAAGGTGGTGAACTACCGGCTTCATACTATGTTCGATCTCGGGGAGATTGTGGAGAAGAAGCACGCCTCACTCACGGCCGAAGCCCCAAAGATGGAAGATGGAGATGAAGGTTCAGGTGATGGGAATCAGCACAGGTAAGTAGATGTTTTCTGACCCATTTTGGATAATAGTCATGACATCTCAATGCGGTGACATCCTTATGTGTAACGTCTTCACAGGGATAGTCATGTTGGTGTAGAGATGACTGTGTTTCGGAAGGTCAACTCCACACCTCCGGTGCGCTGTAGCTCCCAGCACTCTCTGTTTGGATTGAACCAGGTGTCGGTGAGGATTATCATATTTTATAGTTTTATTCATTCATTCTTCATTCTTCATTCTTCTGCCTCCATCATTTCTCCAATTCTATTTGTTAGGAAAGATGTGATATTTAACTTCCTACATCAAGTATGCCTCAAACAGTCATTTAGGAAAAGAATTGAGCTCTCCTGCCAATCTGCTGGGCAAATGTTTTCATTAGATCCAATGTTGATTGATTATTGATTTACATTAATATGGGTTAACTATTTAGATGCACTAACTAGTGTCGTCATGATACCAAAATTTGTCTTTGTTACAATACCTGCCTTAAGTATCAGTATACTGAAACATTACAACAGCAAACACCTAAAACATGAGGGAAAGTAAAGGAAGAATAGATGACAGAACGTGGAACAGTGTAAAAAGAGCAATTATTTGTATCGTGCATATGAGTGGAAGTGGAGTGCCGCTGCACACAGACACTGCCCCACTGTCACACGTTGATGCAACTCATTAAAATGGCTCTTATTAAAGTGTTGGTACCAATGAATGAGGGTGTTGTATCGTTTTTAACGGCAGGGTATTACGAAACGTTTGAAGTATCGGTATAACGAAAGTGTTTTTTTTTTTAATTGTCCTTGTTCAGGAGTTCTTGCCCCAGCTGGAGGATACAGGAGGCACTAACGGTAAGAATTGGAATTCTATTGTTTTCATACTGCAAACCATAACCATTTTATATTTTAAACAGTGGTATATAAGTATTAAGCTCCAGATCACTGTGAGTTTAGCCTGTGTTGAATATGCACTGTGTTTGAGTGACGTCTTACCTTTTACCTCAGATATCAAAGCGCTAATGAGGGAACAAGGAAGCAATAATGTGATTGTTACGTCAGCTCACCGAGAGATCCTACGCCAGAGGTCCCAGGACACTATTCGTAAGTCTGCTACCATTCCATGACCATAAACTAGCATCACACACCCTGAACACTGTCTAATCCTGCCAGCATGGGAACGAGTCGCGCTCAGGAGACCAGGCTATGAGAATACCAATACTGTGCACATTCCAGTGTAGGCATGGCTCTTAATACTGTCCATCTGAATGAATGATTTATAAGACTAGAAGCTATGGGTTATAGCTTCCCAAAGTGCATTTTAATCCGTTTTTTTGGCATTTGAATCTTATGTTGACCTGTTTTACTGTACAGGGGCTCCCAGTGTGGTTCAGTCTTGCATTGTTGCTGCTCTGGGAGGAGATTTCCCAGGTCTTATGGGAGTATCTGGAATGTCAGCTGGTTTTGGAGAACCTGGAGTCTGCTTGTCCATCCCACCTTCACCCTCCAGTCAAGAAGATGGAGGCGAGAAAGAACATTTGCAGGAATTGGAGGAGTTACCAGAACAACTGTCTCAACAGAGTCCTGAGGACAATGGGTTGGGGGGCGCTTATTCTCCCCTTGGCCCCTCTGCTGAATCTGAGAGCCTGGGGGACACTCCCCTTAGCCCCCTTATAAAGAGTAGCTTAAGTGAGGAGCTGAGTGAAAATCTACTGGGATTGGGCCTTGACCCTGTGGCGTTTGCACCTGGTACTGAGCACCCAGGCAGTCGCAGTGGGGTAGCACTGGCTGCCGGATCCACGGACAGCTGTTTCAGTGCAGGGGGAGCCACCACCGACCGTGAGACTCTAAGCACGGTGAGCAGTTACCGCAGTGAAAAAACGGATTCCACTCAGCTGGAAAGTCCTTCATTCAGCCAGCCCGGGCCTGCAGATGGACAGGCTTCTGCCTCTCCACCAGCAATAGGTTCTAACATCCCGAAGCCCTCAGAGGATCCAGCAGGAGAGGGGGGCAGTGATACTGACAACCTGTCAGATAGTGTGCTACTCCGCTCCCCTTCCAAAGAATTCTCCCTCAGCCAGGGGCTAGACAGGACACTTGTTGAAGGGGAGGATTTATCTCCTGTACCCTGTGATATTGCACAGCCCCGTCCTCTCCAGAACTCTTCCCCTTCAAGTAGTGGCCGCTCAGAGGTTTGTGAATTAGACAGAAATGTCTCGGTTCCACCTCTGCCCCCACCTCGGCAGGCCAATTCAGTGCCCTCAGGGCTGGCCCTGGGTCTAGTGTGTTCCGAGCCTGCTTTGCCCATATCCTCGACCCCCTTTTTACTGTCTGACCAGACCGCTCTGCAAGCCCAGCAGGTCGTGCGCCCTAAAGACTTAAAGCTGCTGCGGGCCAGCGGCAGTAGTGTGGGGCACAGGCCGGGCCGAAGGAAAGCTCCACGGCGGCGAGCTGGAGCAGGGAGCAGTAGTTTTGACTGTGGCTCTTACAGGCGTCACCACAATCACAGACAACACAGAGATTACATCCCAGTGCGCAGCCGACTGGGCGCCAAGGCCTACAGTGAAAGTTTGTTTGAGGATTCCAGCGACGACGACGATGGCAGTGACATGAGCGCCGGTTCCAGTCTTGGCTCTCAGCGCCGATACAGTTCAGATGACGACGACGACGACTCAAGTTCCTCTACCTCCTGCTACTCCCCGGACCTCGCTAACACTGGCGTCACAACCCCGCTCCCCCCCGCTGCTCAACTGCCCACTCCAAGGGAAGGGGATTTACCTGAAACTGCTGGTCCCTCACATTCTCGTGCTGCTCAGCGCTCTTCTAGCACCGCTAGTGCCAAGACTCACGCAAGAGTGCTGAGTATGGATGAGGCAGGCGGAGGCCAGAGCAACGCAGCGGCTTTGCCCTCCACTCTGCTCACGATGCCCTCCACTTCCACCCCTGCACCCCGCACCCTCACCATCTCCAAGTCTGATCTGGAGGCCCGCAGCATTCATACCGACGGCTTCCCTGGAACTCATCATCATCGGCTGGATTCCCTTGGAGGCTCTTGGACTGGCAACCAGATGGGCTGGAGGGCAGAGGAGCTGGTTGAAGAGGGAGCTGTAGGAGGAGGTGAGCTGGTGTCCACACTGTGTGTTTTAGTTCCAATAGTGCGGTCGTGTCTGTTCGGAGTGTAAGCGCTGTCGAGGGGTGTGTCCATTCGTTGCGTATGTAATGTTGCTATAAATCATTTATTTACCATAATAGACTATTACCTGATAATTAATTGTATCTACAAATTTGACAACATAGAAAGTATGTCCCTTGTTTTAGCAGTCTCTGTCCCTATTATTAATAGCCAAACATGGTTGACCATGAACACCTTAGCTTGAAGTTGGTGGGGATTTTGTGGGTGCAGTGAACATCAAATCACATTGAATGAATAATAGAGCCAGCTGTCATCAAACTTACGTTACTCTATTGGCTTAGAGTGACCTTTTTTCAACGGTGTAATTTCAACAGTGTAACCACTTAACACACCATGCAGCACTAATTGAACCACTTACAACGATGTACATTAACCTCTAATTACTTGAGGAAATCCCTAATATAGCTTATTCTTTTACACTACAGCTGAAAATCTAAATAAATGCCATATATTTGGACATAGACTCAGTAAGAGTTAACCATGCCTGGATGAATGTAGAGGAAACGATTATTAGTTGACCTTTATTCAGTTTAGTGCATACAATTGCACAATGTCTCATCGATGAGGCATTCAGGATACTTATCAATGTCTGCTTTCTAAACGCAAATGTTACAATGGCAAAAGTAAAATCCGGAAATGGGCACTTGTTAGACTGTACCCCGTACATTGACACTGTAATTCAAACCGTTGCATTGATGTAACTGATGACCCCTCTTACAGCCATGGCTCCAGAGGATGGAGGCAAACACGACTCGGTAAGCAGCGTTAAGAGGACCCAGGCCATCCGCAGGAGACACAATGCTGGGAGCAACCCTACACCTCCCCCGTCCACCATGGGCTCCCCTCCCAGGTTAGTCAATTAAGCTGAAGAGAGGCTTGTATCTGATACTTTGCATTATTTGTGCCTTTTTATTTACCCCAATCTCTAACACGTCTGCAGTAGTCAAAGCTACTGACAAGTTTACAGTTGATGGAAGTAAGAATTTGTAAACTTAATGCAATTTAGGGGAAATATTTCTGGGGATTTGCCATAAAATATATATTCTCAGCAAGTTTTTGTGTAATGAATAAGAAAATATAAATTAAAAACTTCCACTGAGGGGACATGCCAGCCTCTTTTAGAAATAACACTGCCACAATTACATGTTATAGCAAATGTTAGACATTATCATTCAACTCGTGTGTTTGTTCCTGCAGCCTTCAGGACCTCCAGCGGGCTCGGACCTCCTCTCATTCACGGACCCGCACACTTCCCTCTGCCTTACAGTTCGCCTCCTCACTTCTACTGCCCCGCAGTGGCATCCATGAGGCCTCCACCTTTGACGACACATCAGAGGGGGCAATGCACTATTTCTATGACGAGAGTGGTGAGTCAGTGGCTTTAAAGGAGTAGTTCAATATTTTGAAGAAATGTGCTTTTTTGGTTTTGATACCACCTTTATGTCTGTCCTTTCTAAATACAACGCTACAGCAGGAAACTATTAGCTTAGCTTAACATTGTTGGTATAAGTGCAATGATAACAAGACATTTAACTTTTAACATAAGCTTTTACCAGGGATAGAAGAGTAACGTTTCCATTTTCAATGGCAGGAGTTAGATGTAGATGTAGATAAAATGCTTTAAAAACAACCTTAAACAACAAAAACACAAGTGTGTTGTGTGTTTGTTCTACAAATGTGTCCAGATTATTTCCTGTTGAAAGTATTCCATTTCAGTTTTCTGTCTGTTGTTGAACAGGAGTGAAGCGGTCCTACACATTTGGACCTGGTGGAGGTGGTTATGAAGACCCAGTTCAGTATGTTATAGTTTTTGCCCCTTTTTCCAAGACTATCAGAGTTCATTTGCTGTTAGAAAGTCATGACTAAAAACTTCACTTATTGCCATAATATTTCACACTTGCAGGGAAAGGGAGAGACAGTCCCAGTCCTCAAGCTTCACCTCCACCGAGGTCCAGGAAGGAGCACCAGTGCTGTCCATGCCGCAGCCGAGACCTGTGGTTATACAGGGCATGCTGGTGCGCAGGGTGCCTCTGGAAATGCCTGAGGTTAGCAGTCTTTGATGTTTGATGTGGCAGATTATTCCTGGTAGAAATGTCATGTAAATAAGCCAGGACTCTCTCTACCTGAAAGGAAGCTATCACAGGTTCTCTTTGTTGTCTCTTCTTCTGAATTAATCACTAATGTCTTACCTCGTCTCTAGTTTGATCTGGATCACGAGTCTCTACAGGAGTCCCAGGAAAACACTCTGATGATCGAGGAGAAAGCGAAACCCAAACAGTACTATCGCTTTTGGGTGCTGCCTGGAAAGTGGCTGAGGGTTCGATATGATCGCCTGGCTCTTCTGGCCTTACTGGACAGGTGCGCTGAAACGTTGTGCAGTAGAGGAGAGAGAGAACTCTTGAGCTTATTTTAATCAAGTTGTGTATCACATGGCCAGTAGTTAACATTTCATGGTAATTATTTTTTCCAGATACTGTGATTTATATTTATTTATAGAAAGCAGTGAAATAGTGGGATCAAACTATTATTAGGTTGTCCAAATATTGATTTCTCTGCTGTTACCAGGAACCGCCGTGTGGGAGAGAACGTGTTTGCTGTGGTGCTGGCCAGTCTGGTGGCCTTCCTGGGGTTCCTACTGCTGCTCCAGGACTTTTTCAGGGACATCTGGGTCTTCCAGTTCTGCCTGGTCATTGCCAGCTGCCAGTACTCTTTGCTGAAGGTACCTTACCTTACCTCATCTTATTAGTTTTTTTTGTTGTTCTACTATATATGAAGTGTTTTTAATACTGTATACAATATAATACACGATACAACGTATCTTGTGTGTGATGTCTCCACCTTTCAGTGTTGCTTTGTTTTTTTTTTAATGCAACTGTGTGAGACATATGAAGCTTAATATCCCTGCCTCTTTGTTTCAGAGTGTACAACCAGATGCAGCTTCTCCCATGCATGTGAGTCCTGGTTACACCTTTTTTACATGCTACAATATACTTCAAGCACAAACCTAAACACACGTCACCTTGTTGTTATTGTTGTTGTGTGTAATTGTGGCTCGTCTCTTGTCTGGCGGTAAACAGGGCCATAACTGGATCATTGTGTACAGTCGACCGGTCTACTTCTGCTTGTGCTGTGTGATGATCTGGATCTTTGACCTGTCTGGGCGCTCTGGCAGCCTGCAACCCTTCTCCCTCTATGGTGTCACCTTCTTCTCTGCTCATTTCCTGCTCTGTGTCAGGGACATGCTCATTGGTTAGTTTTTATACAATTTTTACATTTGTATTGTTCTTGGTGTGCAGGTCACCACGCTTTGATAATGTCTATATTTGATATTGGAGTGATATTTTACTCAGAGAATAGCTATGAATATATATATATATATATATATATATATATATATATATATATATATATATATATATATATATATGTGTCCCATCAAGACATCCCATTCATACTGCAGATAGTAGTTTAAGTTTCACAAAGATAGATTTCGTGGTTTTGTGTTTGCGCTGTATTTCCACCAGCTTCACCTTTTTTTT
Source organism: Cebidichthys violaceus (assembly GCF_023349555.1). NCBI lineage: Eukaryota > Metazoa > Chordata > Actinopteri > Perciformes > Stichaeidae > Cebidichthys > Cebidichthys violaceus. The sequence continues at coordinate 5,772,103 of NW_027176373.1, forward strand.
TTTCTTTTAGCTTTTTAACCTTTTTTTCCCCCCCATTTTTGTCCCCCCCAACAGTGTTTGCCTTGTGTTTCCCGGTCATTTTCCTGTTTGGGTTGCTACCTCAGGTCAACACTTTTGTGATGTGTCTGCTGGAGCAGATCGACATGCACATTTTCGGTGGAACTGGTAAGAACACGTCAACACAGACAGGATGATGTGTGGAAGAGAGAGAGAGAGAAACGTTATAGCATCTTAAGACCAGATCAGATGTCTTTAGTTCTGATGTTTTCTCTGTGTCTCTTCCCTCAGCCACTACCAGCCCCCTCTCATCTCTGTTCAGCCTCATACGCAGCGTGTTGGTGGCTTCTCTGCTGTATGGATTTTGCCTCGGCGCAATCAACGTAAGTGGAACCGAGACGCATCTTTTTTTTTTTTTCCCTGTTTCTGAGATTCTGATCAGAGTAGCAATTGATGTGGACAATCCCTAATTTAATATTTTATTTCTTCACATTAGGCACCTTGGGGAGATGCCCATGTGCCAGTACTGTTCTCTGTGTTTTGTGGACTACTCCTGGCCTTATCCTACCACCTCAGCCGCCAAAGCAGTGACCCCACCATCCTGTGGTCCGTACTCAGCCTGTGTAAACTTTGATGCTACCGCTCTGCTTTTCGTTTCATTTCTCACGGTTCCTTTTTTTTTTTCCATGTTTTTACCTCTTACACCAGGTCACTGGTCAGGTCTAAATTATTCCCAGAGTTGGAGAACCGAACACCAGAAGAACCCCCTGTGGAGATCAAGGACCCTCTGCCTGAGAAGCTGCGTAACTCTGTGGTAAAGATCACCGCTCACTACCACAGTTTCACTTTTAATTTCATGTTGTCAAGTCTTTTTACAGTCTTGTGCCTCCTCACTGCTTTCTGTAGAAAGAGATTCTTCATTCAGACCTGGTCATGTGTCCCCTCATGGCTGTGATTACCTTCGCCATCAGTGCCAGCACAGTCTTCATTGCTCTTCAAGTTAGTTGGAGCAGGGTTTATGACCCTATTCTTACAACACATTTCTCCATTCACTAAAATAAATGTCCACAGATTTTTTTTCCTGCTAATTTCCCTTTTGATCCGCAGCCTGCTCTTAGCTTCGTCTTGTACATCCTGGCCGGAGTTGTGGGCTTCATCACACACTATCTCCTGCCGCAACTCCGCAAGCAGCTGCCATGGTTCTGCCTGGCTCACCCTGTGCTCCGCTCTAGAGAGTACAGTCAGTTTGAGGTCCGAGGTGAGTGTCTGATTTCTTTTTTTTGAATCTACACTCAGATACGCAAAAAGAAGCATGGGGAAGTATCGTAAAGGTAAGAGAAGAAAACCTACCAATACCTAAGTGAACATTAAAAGTGTTGGAGTAAATGATGGAGTAAATGAAAAGCAGTAAGATTTCTAGTTGAAGTGCTCTTCAGAAAGACACCTAACCTCAAATGTCTTTAGGGGAGCTTCAAAGAGTGCAACAGCCCTAAACTGTCTAATTATTTTAAATAATTAAATGGCTGCATATTTCAAATATCACAGATGTACTACTCAACAACATCAATAGTGCCTAAGTGGCTGAATTACAACTGAAAGACCTAGATTTTGTTTATTTAATCTCAAGGTTTTCTAGTATTTGAAATGCTAGGGATGTCAGAAATAATACGGCCATATCACCCAATGTATAAACATCTTGTAAAACATTTTTCAGTTTAAATAATTTTCTGCCAGATTTATTTCACAGCCGTGCAAAGCTCATGGTGGTTTTGCTTTTTGTTTGCCCCAGATGCTGCTCAGTTGATGTGGTTTGAGAAGCTATATGCGTGGCTTCAGTGTGTGGAGAAATATTTCATCTACCCGGCTGTGGTGCTTAACTCCCTGACGACGGAAGCTCGAACTGTGGGCCAGCACCACAAAGATCTGGACATCTAGTAAGCCTTTCCTGATTCTGTCTCCATACATTATGCTGTTCTCCAGCTCCACTCCCTGGTGTGGGGGTGGGGGTGGGGGTGGGGGGGTGGGGGTGTGTGGGTGTGGGTGTGGGTGTGGGTGTGTGATAGCACATAAAATGAATAGACACACTGAACCACCCCCAGGTGTATTACTCCCTGCAGATGGTCCTCAGTAGCACAAGATACATCAAATATATTCTCTCATTAGTTTCCCCTCTTCATCTTGTAGACCAGACAGTCTGTATAGTAGTCCATGTAAACGTGAATAGGGGAGAACCAGGACTGAGCAGACTTTCAGATTAGAAAGTTCAGTGTTGAAGCTTTAGCACATTCAGGCAACTGCTTAAATTTGGGTTTCTCCATCTCATTTAATTCCTTACTCGATCGTTTTGTGTCACTGATTTCCTTTCTCCCTCCGTCTGTTTCTTGACACCCCCCCCAGCAGCCGAGCCCTGTTCATCTCAGTAGCAGGCATGAAGTTGCTGCGTTCATCTTTCTGTGCTCCATCGCAGCAGTACGTCACGCTGTGCTTCACCACACTCTTCTTCCAGTTTGACTATCCACACTTCTCGGAGACCTTCCTAATCGACTACTACTTCATGTCCATTCTCTTCAGCAAGGTACGGATGCGAACACCTTGTCCTCTCAGAATTTTTAGAACAGATATTATTAGATAACATTTTATTCTATTCTAGTAGCAGTTTATTTTGCACCTTGGACATCTTAATGTAAAAGAATAACTTAACACCTGGCTGAAGAGCCCTCTCTGTGCCCACATAGTGTCTGTGTAGTGTTATGAATACAGTTGTCCATGTGGTTTTTAATGTCTTTGTCCTTTGACTTCTCAGATGTGGGACCTGCTGTACAAGCTGCGCTTTGTGTTGACTTACATCGCCCCCTGGCAGATCACCTGGGGCTCTGCCTTCCATGCCTTCGCTCAACCCTTTGCTGTTCCCCGTATCCTTCAGCTTCTTTGATTTTATTTTGATTTAATTATGTTGTGTCCTTTTTTTTTTTACTGTATAATACCATCTAATACAATAGAAACATCCCTAACTCGTGTTACTCCAGACTCGGCTGTGCTTTTTGTTCAGGCCATCTTTTCTGCGATCTTTTCTACCCCTCTCAATCCCGTCCTTGGCAGTGCAGTGTTTGTCACTTCCTACACCAGACCTGTAAAATTCTGGGAGAGAGACTACAAGTATGTTTTTTATAAAAAAAAAAAAAACTGTGCAAGTGTGAAATTGCATTTCATTAAGTCTAGATATAAAGCATTTTCATTCATTTCTAATGCTACGTTGTCATATTTTCAGCACCAAGCGTGTCGATCATTCCAACACCAGACTTGCCACCCAGTTAGACCGCAACCCAGGTATGTCATAACACTCTCTCATTACCGCTATTTGACTCATTTATTTTGATTCTGTTCTTATGGTGATGGTCTGTTTTTTTCCCTTAAAGGTGCCGATGACAACAATCTGAACTCTATTTTCTACGAGCACCTGACGCGCTCTCTACAACACAGCCTGTGTGGAGACCTGCTGCTTGGCCGCTGGGGCAACTACACCACAGGCGACTGCTTCATCCTCGCCTCGGACTACCTCAACGCTCTGGTGCACATAGTCGAGATTGGCAACGGCCTGGTCACCTTCCAGCTGAGGGGTCTCGAGTTCAGAGGTCAGCAGTGAGGGATGATGGGGGCTGACAATGTTTGTAGCTTACGGAGCGAGCTCAGTCTGAGTTGTTTACGTGCTGTTTGAACATGACACCTGGGGGGGGTATCTGTCAAGTTCTCTCAAGGATAGCATTTATTTATAGAGATCAAGCTCTGGTGGCCCAGTCAATCGTATTTATATGAAAAGAGCCAACACGGTCAAGATAATCGTTAAAAAAAAGGCTAGATGTAGGCTTTTATGGTGGAAAATCATAGATTCTGAGCTATCTTAAAATTTAATTTTGATTTTTATGCACGCACAGAGGATAGTTATTCTTGTAGTCTCGTATTTAGTCCAGTCGAATGATGGAAAATTGTTTTTAATTCTTGTTGTATGTCTATTTGCTTTGCCTAATGACTTTACAAGTATGTACAAGAAAGCTGTTTCATTGTTTCCCACAGGATTTTGTGGGCCTCACATCGAGGGGGGCATGCTTCCCCGGAAGATTATTTAGTACATTTTAACGTTAAATGCATCAGTCCGGTGCACTTTGTGAGCAGAATGTTAAGCTAATACGGCTGGAGCTAGCTAGCCCTCCCGTTGAGAAGTGTTAAAATATTTTCAGTTCATTATGAAACTGTGGGGCTGCCACAGTTTAGTTAATCACTGTGAAATACTGGTATATGCTCTGCAGCTGATCCTCATCTGCTTCACATCTGTCCAGGTACCTACTGTCAGCAGAGGGAGGTAGAGGCCATCACAGAAGGGGTGGAGGAGGATGAGGGCTGCTGCTGCTGTGAACCTGGTCACCTTCCCCACATGTTGTCGTTCAACGCTGCCTTCGGACAGCGCTGGCTGGCTTGGGAGGTGGCCGCCACCAAGTACGTGCTCGAGGGCTACAGTATCAGCGACAACAATGCAGCTTCGATGTTGCAAGTATTCGACCTCCGTAAGATTCTCATCACGTATTATGTCAAGGTAAGCCACTGATCAACAGAATTCTTTGTTTTCTTAGATCATGCTTCTTGCTAACGCTTGACATGTCTACACTTGGTACAGATATCTGGTTAAATGTCCCATTGCTGCAATAATTTTTTAATTTTGAAGATCCAATAGCAATGTGAAATGTGCACACACTTGCCTTTCATGCAGTCAGACTGTTGAAATGATAACTGAAATTGTAGCCAGTAGCCTCCATGTTAAAATGTTTATTATTGGATACTTTGGTCACGCGTTCGTTCCCTCAAACAGAGCATCATCTACTATGTGAGTCGATCTTCTAAGATGGATGAGTGGCTGACTAATGGGACCATTCAGGAGGCTCTACGGCCTTGTCTCGGCTCCAACTACGTAGACAGTGACCCCACCTTCAACCTGAACATCGATGAGGACTATGACCACAGGGCCTCTGGCATTACCTCCTCCTCATTCTGTATGGTTTACCTGGACTGGATTCAGTATTGCAACAGCCGGCGTCAAACGGTCAGACTCTCTACAGCAGTTACTCTAGAATCCCACATAGCTCAGGGCTCTCATTTATAACACTTTCTAAATTATGCATTTTTTTTTTTCTTGGCTCACACCATTTTCATCTTTTGCACGGACATAAACTTTAATATCTATCAATATTCTAAACCTTGGCTGAGCTGTAACCACATGTAACCTGCTCACCCAAATATTCTCCCTACAAATCAAGAAATTTGTTTGAATCTTTTGAAACAGAAAAGTGGAAATGGAATTATTGAGACATATTTGAAGAGTGTAGGTATGGGTTTCTATATTTTCCAACATGTGATGGAACTTTACTAAATGTAGACAGGAGCTGCTTGTTTTGTTTCAGCCATACAGACTAATATGACCGTTATTACCATCCAATTTCATGTTGAGTCTTTGAGGTTTTTTTGTCTCCATTTTGTACAAAATGAAAGAAGATTCATAGACATTACATGACTAATATATTGTTTATCTTGTGATCAGAATAGAAGTTTAAAAATTAAAAAAATCCTGATACAAGCTGAGTAGTATTTGTAGAACAAAAATGTACAATATTTGATAATTTATCTTCTCGATTGTGTTGTAGCCGGTGACTTGTGAAAGAGATTCTCCACTTGTCAACCTCTGTTTTGGGCTGTGCATCCTGGGCAGACGAGCTCTGGGCACGGCCTCCCACAGCATGTCTGCAAGGTAAGGCCACACTACCCTGTCTCTCACTGTGGCTAATACCACCTGTCACTACCCAAACATGCAAGAGTTGTTGTTTATCTGTTTGACAGCTTGGAGCCGTTTCTCTATGGCCTCCATGCACTCTTCAAGGGAGACTTTCGGATCACGTCTCCCAGGGATGAATGGGTGTTTGCAGATATGGACCTGCTGAACCGAGTTGTGGCACCAGGAGTGCGGATGTCCCTCAAGTTGCACCAGGTAGAAGGAGAAGAAGACAACTGGGCCTGATGGGTAGAATAATGACAGTTTTGTCCCTGAACTGAGACCGACCCTGTATTCTGCGTTTCCTCAGGACCACTTCACATCTCCAGATGAGTATGAGGATCCGATGGTGCTGTATGACGCCATCACTGCCAATGAGGAGAAGATGTTGATATCTCATGAGGGGGACCCCGTGTGGCGCAGCGCTATTCTAGCAAACATGCCTTCACTGCTGGCATTGCGCCACATCATGGATGACGGCAGCGACGAGTACAAGATCATCATGCTTAACAAGAGGTTCCTCAGCTTCAGAGTCATCAAGGTCTCAGCTCATACTCTTTGTACTTGGTGTCTTGTTACCTCTGGGCTGTTTGTGGCTTGCTGTATTGGTTTATTGGTTATTAATTCTTATTTTTCTATGAAATTCAGTTGCTTTTCCCACCCTTGACCAGATGAGGGTTATTTTATCAATACTTAGCCCATCCATCCCTGCTCTCGACTGACGTCTCTCTACCGCCCCCTACAGGTGAACAGAGAGTGTGTGCGCGGGCTGTGGGCGGGGCAACAACAGGAGCTGGTTTTCCTCCGCAACCGTAACCCAGAGCGTGGCAGCATTCAGAATGCCAAACAGGCCCTAAGGAATATGATTAACTCCTCGTGTGACCAGCCCATCGGCTACCCCATCTACGTGTCCCCCCTCACCACCTCGTACGCTGGGGGGCACAGCCAGCTCCGGTCTGTGTGGGGAGGACCTGTCAGCCCTCACAACATTTACACCTGGCTCATCAGTAGCTGGGACAGGTACGTGGTCGAAACTTCATGTTCTATAAATGTACACACAAGTCGTAGCGGTACAATGTAATATACGTCTCTCTCTCTCTCTCTCTCTGCAGGTTACAGAAAGGTTGCGGTGCTGGCTGTAACAGCGGAGGAAACATTGAGGACTCGGACTGTGGTGGCGGCTCCACCTCCATCTCCACCAACCCAGCCGTCCACACCACCCAGAGTACACCCGCCTCCAGCCTTCCACAACCACACATCACCACTGTCCAGCCCTTCATGGGTAAGACGTGAAACCAACCACTGCTTCTGTTTTTATAAACCAATATAGTAACAAGGTTATTAATGATTGCTAAAATAGTTAAACTGTTCTCTTTTGTTGTTTTATGTCGTAACATTCAACAATGGCTGCTTCTAGTCAATAAGTTGAGCTGGACATTGAGATGATTCGTGCTTTGCATGGCCCTGATTGCAAGCTGAGTAATTGTTATTTAGACCTTTTAATATTGTAATATTGACTAAATAAAATTGCTCTCGTGGATTTCAGGTACAGACAACCCTGTAGGTCCAACCCAGAGCTGGCCTCACCACCCCCAACCTCTCCCATTAGCTCTGCTCAGCCAATCAGAGGGCAGGATGGAGGCAGGACTGCTCACATCCCTACAGCGAACATCCTCCATCCAGGGGCTCCTCGGCCAGCAGCTCTCCAGCTCCCAGCTCTCCTTCAGCAGCTCTCTGGCTCCGCCTTCTCTGCCAGGCCCAGAGCGCTTCTGCCCAGCGAGCCTCCTTGAGAACTCGGGCCACAGAGCAGGCCAGCGGGCTGGCCTCGGCCAGGTCAGCGGGCTACACTATGAGAGCCACTTTAGCAAGTGGAGTTTTTCAGGCAGAAAGGGCTTTAACGGACCAGCTGCAGTGGAGGGGGATGGAGGAACAGTACAGACCATACGCACACAGGTGAGAAGGCTGCTGGTTTGTTTACTTGTTCCCTCATTTGTAACTTTAGTTTTCCAGCCCATAGAAGCTGTGACCAGGATCTCTCTAGATCCCTTTGGCCGGCTCACTTTTCCATTTAAGATGCTAAAATTGGGCATATAGGCCAAGTGTGGGTGTGAAGGTGTTCAGTGGGTGTTGCCATTTGGCAAAAAGGAGGTGTAGCATTGAGAGTGGCCTGTAACAAAAAGACGCACAACTTCTAAACAGATTCACATACTATGGTTGAACTCATGAATCGTTTCTCTGAGACTTTTTTTTGGAAGGCATCATTGCACTCCTGCCATGAGGTGAAGTGTGATTTGCGCAGTATTTATTTAAGCAATTATTTCAGATTTTCTTAGAAAAGGCTCAATTTGGAACAGTTTTATATACAGACTAGGACAGTAACATTATGAATATTGCCTGAATACCTACTGGATTTATATTGCATGCTTTATTTACAGCAATCAACATACTCATGATTCAAAGTGCAAGACAGCTTAATAATTTAATTTAAGCTGTGACTAAATAGTTTCAAAATTGTTGCAGTTGAGGAACACAATCAGGAAGTTGGAGAACTATGCGATGCTTTGTTGAACTATGATCAAAATTGCTGAGCAAGTCCTCGCTGTACCTGTATTAATTACATTTGATTTGCTTTGTTTGGACTCTGATCTTGCTGTTTGACATTGAGACTGTTGATATGCAAACTTGGGCTTTTCATTCCCTGTCTTGTCAGCAGAGACGCGTTGGTGATAAATATAAACCCCGCACAATGCTTTCATGCTTCTGACATTATGTTTTTCAGTGGAAGTGCTGATTTTCTTCAATGAACTTTAAAAACATCTCTTCACAGCCTACTCCTCCTGCACCCCTACAAGAGACCAGTCTAACACAAGATCCTCTGGGAGCTGCTCAGATGATGGATCCAACCCTGCTGACTGTAGGGGACCCCCCCACCCCCCGAGAGGAATCCACAGAGCTGCCTTTACTCGAGCACCTGCGCTGAGTCTGCACCCAGAGTGACATGCTTTGCAGTGAAAGCACACCACAGCTGAATCTGGACCGGACCTGACCAGACTCCTTCTACCTTCTGGACTCATTCCATCAACCCTCCTTTAACTAGCTCAACGGCCCACTACATGGATGGATTTGGTTATATACTCATTTCCCGTCTACTTGTCAGCCAAAGGAGTTAAACATCGGATAGCATGCTGAACTGATGCACGTCAGATCATAGAAGGATTTCAGCCAACCTGTTAATTCCAAAGTCAGCTTTCATCATTGCTCCTGATGATATACTCATTCGTAACTTTGTTTTCAGACAAAGGCACTCAGTGTCTCTACGGACAACCTTTCGGTTGCAACAGTAGTGAAAGGCTAGTGCAATTATAAGGGATATTTTGCTTGAGGATTGATTATTTTTCTATACTGGAGAATAGAAAATCGCTTCTAACTTTCTGTTACTTGACATCTGCAGCAGTTTTTTTTTTTTTTTTTGCGTAACCAATCAAAAAAAACAACATTACTGCTGTATGTGCAAGTGAAGCATATGTGGAAACCATGATAAGCCTTGTTTTGTTTTTCATCCTCACCGGATCCACAGTTGCGTGTCAAACAATGTACACAGTACACCGTTTCTGGAGCCTCTGCTTCTTCTTCTTCTTCTTCTTCTTCTCTGCACATTATACATATTCAACAAGAAAGAAACACACACCCTACCAAAATGTCATCCTTGTCCTCTGGTCTCTTTCCTACAGAGGTGCCTGACAACATCAACACTCAACAGTTCTGTCTTGGAGCAAGTTTCAGGGGTTAAAAAACAAAACCTCCCTTCCGTCCCAGCCAAAATGTGGTGCTTTAACCGCTAGTTTACATTCTATTTAGGCCTGGACACGAGTCCTGAATCCGACTAGCAGCACGGAGGAGCGGGGAGACTTTGGACAGAGCTGGTGCCCTTTGATCAGGATCAAGCGGAGGGCGATTCCAATCTCTGGAAATTGTGTTGATCACAAACCTACATACTAGGAGTGTTAGAAACTTAAAGCCTTTTTTTTTTTCTGTGAGTGGAATGTCCTCTATTTTAATACTTTACTTGAAGAATGATGAGTTCCTCTGTGTTTAAGGTGCGCCATGTTTATTTTCTTTGGATGAGGGATCAATGAGGCCCTCTCTGATCAGATCCACTCAGCTCATGACTTTGTCAATATAAGGGACCCAGGCTGCTTTGTGTTGGGAGCTCTGTTTTCTTTGCCTGCAGTATGGCCCTCCTGTTACTATACTACTGCTTCTGCATCTCCTGCTACTACTAATATACCCACTACTACTGCTGTTTCTACAACAGTCAAATCCAGCGTTTTAGTTGGAAATACACAAAGTTTAATAAATACTGAAAGCAAAGGTGGAATATTTATTTGATTAATATTGTCTCACAGATATCTTTAACTGCGTTCGTCAATATGGTGTAATGTATCGAATTGGAAATATGCCTTCTGTCAACTGCACCCTCCCACCCCTCCCTCAATTTTATTGTCATCACATTTGTATCATCTCACCAATGGCTGTCTTTTTATTTTTGTAATACAGTATAACTGGAAGTATTCCTGAGAAATTACTTTAAGTTGGTTTCTTTCCCGCTCCTGTACTCTTTGTTCCACCACTTGGAAAAGCAAAATTTGAAATACTGATTGAGGGTTGAAGCAAAAAGGAGCTGGCAGTCGACCAAATTCGGCCCCAAATGTTTCCCCACATCAGCGGCGTGGTCCCCACATGTTGTCTGCAGTACTTGAATGTTTCTGAAATAACATTGTGCTGTACCATTAATCGCTTCTGAGAGATAATTTGGTGAGAAAACAGTGTTCCCCTCTAGGAGACTTGAAAGGAGGCCAGCGTTCTCAGGGTCTATAATTGGAAATAAATTTACTTTTTCTGCAGGAAGACTTTTTGTTCAGAAGGAGGAAACCCAGAAGGGAGGGATAAAAAAAAAAAAGTGTCACGATAATGAGGCAATTTGAGCACTGGCCAGGTCACATTGACGCTACAAAAGATGCCCCCCCCCCCCCCAAAACAGCGTTTTGCTCTCTATGGGTTACAATATGTTCCGCATGCTGTTAAATCCACATATTTGTTGAACCACTTTGTCTTTGCAGGGGTATTTAAGCTCTTTACAACATCTGAACAAGGGACACAAAGTATAAAGCTTTTTTTTTTTTTTTAACCTTTTTAAAAAATATATTTTTAGCAGCTGTGATATTTCAGTCAGTCTCGGCTGCGACAGGTGAGAAGTGCGTCAGTATCCCTCTAAAAACACGTTAGGAACTCCCTTGACTCAGGAAAATAGACTTTCTGATGAGTACTTTTTTCAGTTTTTGACTCTTCAGTCATTTTGTTTCCATAGCAACATGGAGTAATGTTTTTTTTCTTTGCTGGGAGTGTGGAAAGCACAAGTTAACAGACAGATCTGGGTGTCAATAACAAAGGGATTTCTTAATCTCTTAAATGATGTACAGCATGTTTCTTATATAAATATATATTTAAAATACAAATCTATTTTATTATTATTGGATTTAGGGTTATTTTACATTTAAGACACTATGTTGAGATTTAGGGGAGGGACTCTTGTGTTTACCCATCAGAGGCGAGAGCTGAGTGGAGAGAGGCACTCTTCCAATTGAAATGTGCAGTTTGGGAAGAATCAAATACTTTTGCACAAAGTGTATCATACACCATCCCACTTTATCATTTTATTACTTTAGTTATTTTGGGAGGGGAGTCTTTATTTAAGAACTTAAGTGGATGTTCAATGTTCTGTACAGTTTTTTATGTGATTTTTTTTTTTCTCCTATTTAAATTAAAGGTTTTTGTGTCATCGTTTGCAATTCAACTGCTGTAAGTAATTTCATTTTCCTTTTTAACTTTTTACACGAGTAACCACAAGACTTTGCCTTAAACCTAAATGAGAATGTTAACCCTGCATTAGTACTATAGTGCTGAATCTCTGGCCGACAAACTGTCTTTCGGAAGTTACAGCTTCCTCAAGCTTCCTTCCAACCATGCCGTCGGGAAGGAAGCAGTGTAATGTCCCCAACTTAACACATTTTGGTGAGTGAAAACTAGCATGGTGATTTCCGGAGGGGTCCCTTGACCTCTAACCTCAAGATATGTGAATTAAAATGTACAGACATGCCCACTTTATGACAATCTCATACAGTTGTGGACAAAAACATGCAGTTGTTTGCATGCAGTATAAATGTGTTTTTTGGCCTATTCTAAAAATAGAGTATTTGAATATTTCTGCATACCGGGCTCCCTAAACACCATAAATTGGGTATGTCTACAAAAGTGAGACTTGTGGATCCATTGAGCCCAATTGTATTCATGTGGGATGGTGTTAGTCCTCACAGTAGCCATTTCACCAGACCATTTTTTGAAAATGAAAAAGTATTAAGTTTATAAATCAATTTACCGACAAGGCCTTAAAAAAGTCTTGATGGCCAAGACTTCTGAAGTAATAAACTCTGTAGCTTATTTTCAATATGTATATTTGTCAAGAGGTAGTATGCTAAAGTTTGCAACAATTTAATTATTGTGCAGGTGCGTGGTGAGATTTTGTTGAGTTTATGTAATCCTATTAGATTTGACATCACTGATAGGACACTGATGCTCATTGACCCACACACCGACTGACTAGTGCTTGATAATGTTATTAAAAGGTCCCTTTAAGCACGAGTGTTAAAATACCGAGCTAATGAAGAAATTCAAAGGTTCTCCGTCGGCACCAGAACAGCTGTCATTACCCACGACTGCTACACACTGCTGAGGCTATTTATGGCGTCCCTACTACTCATTCATCACATGTACATAACCACATGTACATTTTTGTGGCATACTATACATAGATTTTTTTATACTATGACAATTTTTTTCGGGGCATTTTTTACATCATCCTATACTGACAATTGTTATGCCATAGTGATCTTGACTTTGATAATTTTATGACATTTTCATGGAATTTTTTATGAATTACTATACTGACATTTATGTGTGTAATTTACATCTAACCATTATCCAAACCACTTCTCTTCAGGGTCGTGGCGAGGCTGGAGCTGATCCCAGCTGACATTGGTCAAAGGCAGTTTACACCCTGGATGTAGCCACTACACCACCGTGCTGCCCATTGTATGTAACTGTTATGGCATTTATAGTATGGCATTATTAATGACACACGTCTTGAATTTTGATGGTGTACTAAACTATGACATATTTTATGGCATACTGTTCTGAAATGTTTTATTACAGTGTAGTATGTCAAAAAATATCATAGTATAATATGTGAGAAAAAGTTATAGTATAGCATGTCTAAAAAAAAGTCATAAAAAAGTCATAGTATAGCATGTCTAAAAAAAAGTCATAGTACAGCATGTCTAAAAAAAAGTCATAAAATAGTCATAGTATAGCATGTCTAAAAAAAGTCATAAAATAGTCATAGTATAGCATGTCTAAAAAAAGTCATAGTATAGCATGTCTAAAAAAAAGTCATAAAAAAGGCATAGTGTAGCATGTCTAAAAAAGTCATAGTATAGCATTTCGAAAATAGTTTTCAGTTTTTTCAGAGGGAATTTTGAAAATGCTTGAAAGTATGTGGCTCAATTGTGGATCCTGTTTTAAATCAAATACTACACCTACTGGAAACATGGGCATTTATTTCAAAAGGTGTGATGTTGTACAGTAGGTACAGTGGTATGCAGGGAGAACTGGCTAGTCCGTAAAAAAATCAATTATCTCGATGAAACAAAATGTTTTCAAAGTTTTTTGTTTGAAACCCAGGTTGAAGCATCTCTTTCTTTTTTTTCAAATTCCTGTGGGTCTTGACAAATCAAACAAACGAACGCTTCATCAGAGACGGAGTATATCGTATCTCATTGTAACACTCCTCCTCCTCCTCTTCTTTCCCCTCCCTCCACCTCCCATCCTGTCCTGTGCGATGGAGCCACAGCACGAGCACCAGCAGCGCCAGCAACAACAAGCTCATGGACAAGGTGATCAGCACGCCCTGCAGTATGCCTGAGGAACTATCTGGAGCTGTAGATAAAGACAAAAAAGTAAAAAGAAAAGCGTAGAGGTGGCTGCAGTGAAAAGAGGCCGGGAGGATTATGGGTGAACAAAGAGGCTCTCACTTGTGTAAATGGACAGGTTGACGTAGCAGTTCTCTGTTCCCAGGAGGTTATTGGCAGAGCAACGATACAGGCCGGACGTCTGAGATGACACATTGAAAATCTGGACGGAGCCTGACAGATCTCCTGAAGAGAGAGAGAGAGAGAGAGAGAGAGAGAGAGAGAGAGAGAGAGAGAGAGAGAGAGAGAGAGAGAGAGAGAGAGAGAGAGAGAGAGAGAGAGAGAGAGAGAGAGAGAGAGAGAGAGAGAGAGAGAGAGAGAGAGAGAGAGAGAGAGAGAGAGAGAGAGATTCACATCAATAGCTGTGAGCTAATAAGTGAAGAGGAATACAAGTATGAGAGTAATGGTGAAAATGATTTATTATGATGTCATAATGATGTCATCAGGGTTGTTCTGGCTTGGGCTTGAGACTTAAACCATTTTTAAAAGAATCCTATGCAAACTGGTTTTGTGCGGTTTGAAAGAAGTGGGCATTTCAAAGACAAAAATATGCTCTCTAGTTGCATTATGGGAATTGTGAGGTCCAGCTTGTCCAGTTTTTTTAAACTTAAACCATACACTAAAAGCCGGGTTATCTCAGCTTCTGCTGCGTATATTTTAACCATTCTTCTTAAAATCTGTCTATGATACTAAATCGCCCCTTTGACAGTCTCTTGAACACTGTCACTTTGAAATAATAAGTTTGTGTATAGTGTAAAAGTTAAGTAGGGGGTAAATAAGTTTCTGTAACGAATCTGCTTGTAATTGAAGCTTTATCACACTCTGATCAAATGAAAATAATATTGAATTCAAATTGTCTCATACATCATTTTCTTAACATTTTTGCTATATTTAAGATGTTCACTAGCCTCTAAAATAAAAATAATGATCTGATGATTATGAGTGTGTGTGTGTGTGTGTGTGTGTGTGTGTGTGTGTGTGTGTGTGTGTGTGTGTGTGTGTGTGTGTGTGTGTGTGTGTGTGTGTGTGTGTGTGTGTGTGTGCGTGCGTGCGTGCGTAACACTGACCCTCCATGTTGATGGGAAGTGCAATTTCTTCTGGATTCACTTTATCCCAGCGGATTTCTGGACTGGGGACGCCCTCCGCCACCGAGCAGGACAGAGTGACACTTCTTCCCATATCGATGTCTTCATCCCACTGGCACACAGGCAGCGAAGGTGGCGCTACAAAAGTGATCAGTAGATGAGTTTCTAAAAGGTTGAACTGCAGTGGAATTCTTACAAATAGATGCAAGAATTTCAGTGTTTCAATGTTCCACTTTGGGGCTCACAGACAAATCCGTCTTGAACTGACATTTCAGTACAGCTTATTGTTTTTTCCCTTACCATTAAAATATTACGTCTACAATTCTATCTACAATAATCTACAAGTTGTATTTCTCTACAAGTAGTTTTTATTGTAAGTGTATTACTATAGCTGTAAAATTAACATAATAAAACAAACCAATTTTTACAAAGACTAAGAGTCTACAGCCATGCTAGTGGCTCTGTGTGGCTTTACTTGCAGTAGGTACTTTTTATGCTAACATCAGTATGCCAACATGCACACGATGGGAATGTTAACATGCAGATGTTTAGCAGATTTAATGTTTATCATGTTCACAATCTTAGTGTAGCATGTGAGCATGCTAAGATTAGCTAATTAGCACTAAATTACAGCTGTGATTGATGGGAATTTAATTAGTTTTGTAGGTCTTTAAATCAAGAAAACATATTGTAATACACGCTCAAGGGAACATGAATGAGTCTAGCACATTGTATGGAAATCCATCCAACAGTTTCTGATACATTTCGCTAAAACGACAAATATCTAAATCATGGTAGCACTAGAGGAAAAGTCAGAGGACCACTAACGGCATTGCAATTTATCCTCTGGGGACCATGAATGTCCGTACGACATTTCATGGCATCCATCCAAAAGTGGCTAAAGTATTTCACTCTGGAACAAAGTGGTGGGCCGTTATTATCATGATTAAACCCACACTGTTAAAAATATGTGATTATCTTAACCTGTTGGGCTCTTCTCTTAGTACTATAAAAAAAAAGTGCCTTACTCTCACAGAACTTGACAATATGTGAAACACTTACCCAGAACACTGAGCTCCAGCTCTCCTATGCCGGGATCTGCTGTCTCTGGTGGGTTGTTGACCATACAGCGGAAAGTACCAGCATCTGACACGCGTGTGTCATTCAGAACAATATCTGCACTCCAGGGAATACCTGCAGTTGGTTTACATGAAAGAGTTTTTTTCATTATCCTGTCTTCAAATCTAAACTCAACCTTAAAAAGATTTGAATGAAATTATAAAAATACAAAGAATTATATATATTTTAAAATGTTAGGGATAAAAAGGGTTTCTTTGGTCATACCTGTAAAACCCACCCTGCCAATGAATGAGGGGTCTTCAATCACCTGTCCATGGTCGTACACAATCACCTGGACGTAACAGCAGACATTGATAAGTAGTGTCAGACCATACAAATATGGACAGGCTTCTTGTGTTTCATAGAAGGTATTATGAGGATGTTTGCATCAGAATCACTAAAGTTTCCGTTTGGAAAGACGTTGTTACTTTTACCAACACCTGCAGTGAAGTCCAAGTTGTAGAAGTTAATTAAAATAAATACATAAAAAGAAGAAGACAAACAACTTTCAGGAAAAAAATCATTCTCCCCAAACACTCGTTATTTACATTGCAGCAGGTTCCGTTTTTCAGGACGGTGTGTTTTACCGGCCTGGAGGTTATAATAAAATACCTGAGATATTTATTTATATAAGGCTGCTGCATGAGATGGCTTGTCAGAGGTCTCTGTGTGTGTAGGATTCAGACCTGTATTGGGGTTTCAGGACTGGAGAAGGGAGCCAGAGTCCAGATGACGTTGAGTCTGGAGAGGGGGCTGGAGGTGAAGAAGGAGCAGGGCAGGACCACGACATCCCCTTGAACCACCTTGAGACTAGATTCCCTCATGGTTACCCTGAGTGCAACTGTGTTGATTAACAACGTGGGACAGGACAAACACAAATGAGACCGGTCATATCAGTCACAGAATACCACACACATTTCATTTGAGGGGCTATTTCTTAAATTCCAACATGTTTTTTTTCTGCTTTCAACTTCCCTAGTTTCCATGTTGACGTGCAGACTTCAAAACTCCTCCCTCTCCTCCTTCATTACTGAAATAATGACCCCCTCCCTCCCCCTCTCTGTCATCCCCAGGCCTTTTGTGTGTGTGTGGGAATTCAGCGTGCATATTAGTTTGTTAATTACACTTGACAGCTTTGAGGGTGAGCCAGCCAAACCGATCACAGACTGAGTGGAACAACAGCCCACTTCACCGGGATGTGTTCATGAACATACTGTCAATTCTCAACATTGTCTCCATGTAGATCACAAGTCTCTACGTCCGTATGAAGCCTTTTAAATCACTCAATATGACAAACATAAGCTTATACGGAATATTAAATAGGGCTGCTTTTCATTCATTTTGATTACGTATTTAAGAAATAAGTGCACTAAATGCAAATGTAAATGTTTAGTTAATAAGTCCTCTATATGATTAAAATATTTTTTGTCTACAGTCTTCCATTGCTTGTAGGATATTTGAAGTATTTAAATTGTAATTGTAAAACCCCCCCGAAAAAACACACTTTTAGTATGCATGTCAAAAGAATCTGCAATTTGCAGTCAAATCTGTCCAAATACCACAGGGGTTTTGGGTCTAGATTAAGGGTCTGTCATCTCTGTATTTTAACGAAACTAACAAGTATACAATCATCTCATCTTCAACCAAAATCCACGTGAGGAATTAGACAAGCAGCAGCAATCGGTGTAGCTTTGCAGATCTCTCAAACACTCGAAGCTACAGCAGTGTGCACAAAATCACCAATATTTCTCACCTGAATTTGTGTCAAAGCCTCAGACGGTACACAGGCCTACTCACCATTTTCTAGAGCAGTGAAACACACACACAGGGTCCAGAGCATCCATCTTCCAGAAGAACCCATAGCGGAGAGGAAGCAGAGAGGAGAGCCAGCTTTCTCTCCCCCTGTGTAAGAGCTGGTGGCCAAAAAAAACAGCCATGCATGATTGATCTATTGAGCAGTACAACCCACCCCACCCTCCTCTATTTTCACTCTCACTTTACTCTCTCTGTCTGTTTGTAAAGTTGTCAGATAAGAATTTTATTGATTGCACATGTCCAAACTTATTGCGCTGGGAGCTATACTGGGTCAGCTTGTAGTCTAATTAGTTAGTGAAACATAAATTACTGCAGCTGCTCCATAGAAAACATTAACTATCAGGCATAATGCCCATAATGCTGCAGGGCGATATACAGTATGTAGCGCATAGCGGCTAGCTTTGGTTGGCATGGATGTATTTCCAAACAATTTCTTGATTCAGTAAATTGTTTTGCTTTTGTGATGAAATAATTGAAATGTTTATCTGAAGCATGTTAAAATGTGATTTAACAGTAGCACAAGTAGACAATAACAATATAAAAACCCCTGAGAGTATGAAATATAGTAAGTGTGTCTTTCATTGCTTCTGAATTCAACTTTTCTAAGAGAAGAATTGTGTTATTTCTGTTTTTACAAAAGCTACATGGTCTCTCTTTACAGAAGGGAAGTATTTTTCATAATTGCTGGAATGATTAATGGACCAGTAGAGAAACCGTCAGAAATCGACAAAAAAAAAAATCAGAATCCATCAATTCATTTGTAACATAACGCTATTAATTCAATATCTTAGGCTCCGGGAAATATGAAAAAAGGTATTTCTAACTAAAACTAATCAATTTATACAAAAAACAAAAAAACAATGATATTGAATTTTGAAGAGGAGTAGCAGCCCTACTTTTCATTTAATATACTTTAAATGTTGCTAACATGTTATTCTGACACTGGAGATAATAAACCGTCATCTATCATTTCTAATTTTTCTTCTGCCCTGATTTGCAGTTGGGTAACAGAATCCTGTAGAGTCCCAAATCAGCTCTTTGCTTCTTGAAAAAAAATAAAAAGTGTGTTTCACACTTATCCACGCAGAGTGATTTATGGATTCAAGGCAGTTAAGGAGGGTTGTCACTGACTGGTGTGAGGGAAAAAAAAGATTAGTTTTTGACACTTGCAGCAAGTCATCTGGTGATAAGGACATCATCTAAGTTATGACCTATGGGCTAAACAAAATGCTGCCACGGCTGCTTTATGATGGATTTGCATAAAATTTGTTAGTTATTCATGACCCACATAAGTCGATCTGTCTGCCAAGTCCTCCAGTGATCATCCAAATATGTTCCAGAGTAGTTTAGCTCCACCAGTCTCAACCAAATGTCACATGTTTAAATTTGAGTTAGTGGACCTATAAAGCAGATTTAATTAGCCCCATATGGGAACACGAGGAAATTGCTTTACACAAATGAGCATTGTGATGATTTTGGGAATGTCTTAATGACTGAACGGTGATGGAGTTATACATGGCTTATTGGCAACAGTGGTCCACTAATGCTATTAACCAAAACAAATTAGTGGAGTGTTGGAGCAGAAACGGGGCCAGGAAATTAAATCAATAATATTTCACTTGAATCAACAACAGCTAAAGATTAAAGTCGGGCTGGACTAAAAAAAAGGTTTCTTGAGGTGAGAGCCGCAAAGCAACATGGGATTTTTTCAGACTTTTTATTATGTCCCCTCAACGAGGTCTGTTGTTTGGACCCCGTCTCTTTTCCTTTATTCATTTAAATACATGTTACTATGGTGATTTTATATGTTGCTGATATGAAAAGAAAATGTGCAGATCAAATCCAAAACAAGGAAATGTTAATGAGTAAGGAGTGCAGGCTTAGATCTGCTTAGATATGCAGCAATAATTAAAAAGGGTGAGGCAGGGCAGTTTCTTGGGAGTTTTTTCTTTTTTACAAATTTCCAAAAAGTTTTAGATTTTGTGTGATCACACTGGGCTTAAACTGAGCTCTTAAAATAAGTCAATTTATAAAAACCAAAGAGCAATGGCACAAGATTGACTTCTTCCAATTTATTCAAACAGATAACATCCAGCACCAGCTTTGTGCGTTGCAGCAGTGAAATATAGAATATTTCAAAAAGGTAAGTGTCTGAGACTAGAAAATAAATTGGCAAAATCGTTCAGTACTTCCTTTAGGAGTGTTTGTTTTCATTCAGGACTGTAGAGATGTTAAGTTATGTGGTGAGGCCTCAACACAGCTCCGTTATTTCAACCAAACAACTCACCACCGTTTATATATATATACAGTATATATACACAGCACTGTGCTCATCTCACAGTGAAGAATATACACACTCTAGCATCAACCAACGGAAAACACACTCAACCTTTCAATTGTGTTTGTGTGTGTGTGGCCACTGAACAGGGACAGGTTTGTGTGTGTGTGTGTGTGTGTGTGTGTGTGTGTGTGTGTGTGTGTGTGTGTGGATCTGAACTGTTTCTCAAAGTTAACATACATTTAGCTCTATCCTCCACATCACAACCCTTTACTCAAAAGACTGGAACCAACATAGAGCTCCACTTCTCGTTGTCTTTATCACATTCACACAAAATCACAGACTAAAACGTGTAGAAACACACACACACACACACACACACACACACACGTTTTGGGATAAATATGCTTGCTGGACATGTAACTCTTCCCTTTGTAAAACAGTATCAATGCTTTCGTGACATGTGACCGGTCTCTATTCTAGGAAAAATTATACCTAATTCTGTTCTGTTGAAAAGGGGCCTCAATAAATAGCGTATGAGTAAGAGACAAGAGAAAGAAAGACAGACAGGACAGAAGCGAGCGAGAGAGAGAGAGAGAGAGAGAGAGAGAGAGAGAGAGAGAGAGAGAGAGAGGTAAGTGGTGTAAGTTCTGCCTCTTCCTCTTCAGGGTAACTGGGAGTGACCTGGTGGCAGGCAGGCCAATCACAGGAGGGTCCAGACCAATCAGATCACTTCCATGAGAGGCTGCAGCCCGTTGCTGCAGTTTAACGGCAGTTCAGTCCAATTACAGCAGCATGGTGACGGGTTTCTCCAGGAACTTGCGGAACTCTGCGAGCCACTGAGCGCCGACCGCTCCGTCCACCACCCGGTGGTCGCAGCTCAGCGTCACCGACATCATGCTGGCTACGTCAAACCTGCAAGATCCAAAACGCACGCTGCATCAGATTTGAAATGCAAAATGTCCAACATGTATTACATAGTATTGTAGTCACGACACTGACCCTTTCTCGTTATCAGCAGGCAACAGACGTTTCTCCGAGCCCCCGACGGCGAGGATGCAGGCCTGAGGGGGGTTGATTATCGCAGAGAAGTTCTTGACGCCAAACATTCCCAAATTAGAGATTGTGAACGTACCTCCCTGGTGGAAACAAACACACGTTGAAGAGAACCGTTTCAATTTGCTGCTTCACTAGATAGATGTAATCTGCATAAAACTAATCATTCCACAACTCTTATAATTAAAAAAAAAAAAAAAAAAGACATTTATCAACAGAATCAGATCCTGTGTTGTACCTGGAACTCATGCGGCTGCAGTTTTCCTTCTCTTGCTTTGGCAGCGAGGGCCGACACATCGGAGCTGATGGCAGCCAGTCCTTTGGTGTGGGCGTTAAAGACTATGGGCGTGATGAGACCACTGGCTGTGCTCACAGCTACACTCAGGTCCACCACATGATTCCTGGAAACATTTGAAGTCAATACAGAGGATAAGCACAGAGATGTGGTCAAGGTGACTTTGTTTCTTAACTAAAAAGAGTTGAAAAGAAAATGTCTGTGAGTTGAGTGCCTCCTACTGGCACAATAGTGCAGTTACACTTTTAGAGACCAATATCCAGCCATCAGCTGCAAACAGTTTTGATGTCAGGCAAAATGTAAAGATGCAAAAAACAAGACAGGTCACTAGATTAGAAGGTTTGATTGATGAATTGATGATAAGTTTATGTTTGTGTACTCTGACCAGCTCATGTCTGCAAGCCAAACCAAGAGAACACAGTTCCTGTTTACTGTATATATTACATGTGTTTGGTGAGGCCTGTTTACGCGTGTTTACTCACTGGCGGATGACCGTATCCATCCAGGAGGAGTTGCACTCGGGTACCTTGAGGCAGGCCAGAGCGCTGGCTTTGATGATGAAGTCATTCACACTGAGCTTGATATTCTGGGCTTTCACCTCCTGCAGAGAGGAGGCGAGGTGGTTTTAGAGACACAGGAAATAATCATTTTAGTTCAAGTTTCTTGTCTGTCGTTCTGTTGCGTGTGTATTTATAAAATAAAAACTCACAGCATTGAGATCTTTCCGAAGCTCGAGCACTTGGTCCATGTTGACATCTACAGACAGATAATAATGGGGGATCGTCTGTTTGGACTGCATCAACCTCTGAGCGATGACCTGCAGGAGAGATGCATTTGTGCACTGAAGCTTTGATCCATAATTCATCATGGAGAGGAATACGGTGCGTTAGCTGAGCCTGTGTTGATAAATGCGTGAGGGCCCGTCGTCAGAGCAGAATGTGGAAGCAAATGTCAAAGATAACAGAGCTACACTCTGAGAGCCCCCTCAGGGTGTTTGCCTCACAGCATTCACTAACACCAAGTCAGGAATTATACCCGACTGCTATCAGAGGAGAGGAAGTCCTCGTCCAACACAACGGACCGCCAACAGTCAGGTGTGTGCTTATTCTCACCTTGCGGATGTTGCTGATAGGGATGTCTGTGAAGGTCCCAGCTGGTGCAGCAGGAGCTGCAGCAGGTGTAGAAGCAGCCGGAGCTACAGCTGGGGTTGGAGCAGCAGCAGCAGCTACGGCCTGCCAACGGAAATAATTTAATTAAAACAATACTCTGAGGCACATGCAGTAGGACACTAGAACTTTGATGACTTGAAGACGTAAACCTTTTAGCTTATTCTAACTTAAAAACAAAATTCCAAATGATGAGAAACCTTTTTGATATGTCTGAAATTGAAAAGTTCTTCACAATTTCACACAGCTCAAGGTCTTCAAATTGCTGATTTGGTTTTGAACCAAAAAAACATTAAAAAGCAGCACTGTCTTTCATTTTAGCAGGGAAAAACAATGAAAGGGGCATTTTTTGCTTCATGAATGACATAATGATTTCAATTAAAACATCAAATTGTTTGAGCACTACATTCTTATATTCAAAGATTGGATATGAAAAATCAGGAATAGAAATTTAACTTGTTGCATATGATTACACAGAATTAATAAATTACAATAAAGTGTACACTTCACTTACGGGTGCAGCCTTTGGTGGAACAAAGCTGTCAATATCTTTCCTGGTGATGCGCCCATCAGGACCAGAGCCTGAACACAAAACAGCACAATGAGCAGTATATCAAACATTTTACTATTGCTTTCTCTAGCTCTGTATCTAAATAATTCATCTTCTTCCAATAAAGATCTTAGTCACTACCTGCGTCTTGGTTACTTACCGCTGACCTGTGCCAGGTCAATTCCTTTCTCGGTGGCGAGTTTCTTGGCGAGCGGGCTGGCAAACACGCGACCTTTCCTGGGTGCTGCTGGGGCGGCGGCTGTGGTAGCAGGACTGGGTGCTGCTGCAGCAGCAGCAGCAGCAGCTGGAGCTGCAGCCTGGAACATAAAACACAAACGTTCATACCTGTACAAGCTATTTTATATCTGAATAGAGGCAAATTCAGGATGTTTCTGGGGAGTATTTGGGTACATTGTATCTGAGTGTCTCACCGGTGGTGCTGGTGCTGGAGCCGGTGTGGAAACCTCTGTCACTCCAGTCTCTACATAATCCTTGAAGGCGGCGATGTCACTTTCTTTCTCTACAATGATGCAGAGCGGCACTCCCAGGGGAACATCCCGAGTTCCCTCTGCCACCATGATTTTGGCCAAGTATCCCTCCTCCTGCACCTCAAAGCCTACACACAAACACATTAAGAGGGACATGTTGAGCAAGGGGAGCTTTTTCCTGTCAGGCTCTTATTCAGGATACAAGACAGTTGATTTGGGACACCCACATCACACACGGCATGATAAAATAAAACAATAATTTATCAAATGTTAAATAACTCTGTAATGCTCTGTAGTGTTAGGTCAGTTTAGGTTTACCGATGGTCGCCTTGTCAGTCTCGATCTCAGCCAGCAGATCTCCTTCACTCAGCTTCTCTCCCACCTTCTTCTCCCAGCGCTGCACTGTTCCCATCGTCATGGTGGGAGAGAGGGCAGGAAGTGTGACCTGCAAAACACACACACACACACACACACACACACACACACACACACACACACACACACACACACACACACACACACACACACACACACACACACACACACACACACACACACACACACACACACACACACGTTTGAGCGACAGGCGAAATGATGTAACTGTGACCTTCCCAGTTCGAGTCTTGTCGGAGACATTTGAAAGAGCAAACTCTGACAAATCAGAGAAGCTTTAATTCATCAGATTAAATGATAAAATCACTTTTCCTACCTAAATATAATATTGTCTTTAACTGATAACATTTTGTTTCTATTCTCAGCAACAATGGCAACCTGACCAGCTGGATGGGACATGAGAGGGAAGCCCTCAGGTTGACACGTCAAATACAGCGAGAAAAAGGGTCTTCCAAACAAAAACAATAGCAAAGTTATATTTTATAAATAATAAGAACCTCTCGTTGGCGCTTGTGTTTTTCATCTGTATAAAAAGACCGTGACAAAATAATTTGGATAAGAAAAAATATGGAATCCCTATTAAAAAACTGCCGTTTTATTTGATATGCTTCCTTAAAACTGAAAAAAAATCTACAGGCATGAAGGTCCAATCTTCTTTAGGAATTATTCAACAGAGATAACAGCTTAATATCAACATTTTAAAGTTAGCTTTAAAGACTTGATGACACAAAAAAAAATGCCAACGTACTCTTATAATTCAATAAACCTCACGTCTTGTGAGGTTTGAATTGTTTTTCTTGTGTTCATCCCAGTATGCCACACAGTGGTTATACATTTTAGGATCTGCCACTGAAAAATCTGCCTGCTCCAACATGCAGTAGACACAATGATCTCTCATCACATCCAGCCCATCACATCCTCTACATCGGACTGTACTTTGTTTATGTGAGAATGAGCCTACCTTCATGTGTGGGGGGTAAGAGCTGCCTGGGGCTGCAGGGGGAGCAGCAGCAGCAGCAGCAGCAGCAGGAGGAGGAGGAGTGGAGGCCACTGGGGAAGGACTGGCACCGGCTGCTTGAAGAGACTCCAACGTTACGTCTTTAAAGGCTGGGATGAGGTCAGGGCTGCAGGGAAAATATACACACAAATATGAGACATATGTTTACACAAAGCATAAACACATCTAGACTAAAGGACAAGGGGTCTCATTTATAAAACAGTGCATAGGATCCACACTTCTTTCAAATCAGATCATGACAATCAGTGTTTCGCTCACCCTGGATATCATTTGAAAATGGAAGTTTGAACGGTAAACATTTATTTATCTATTTACATTTTGTTATGGTGAACTTCGCCGGCATTATGTTTAGAAATCGAAATTTACCTGTCAACCGTGATGCAGATCACAGCTCCAATGGTGACATCTCTGGTCCCTTCAGGAACCAGGATCTTTGCCAGATAGCACTCCTCCAGCATCTCAAAACCAACAGTGGCCTTGTCAGTCTCCACCTACAAAGACAGAAACATTTAAAAAAACTGTGTTGTGACAATTTCCTACAATAATACGGGGGAACACACACACACACACACACACACACACACACACACAAATGGGTCCTAACCTCAGCTATAAGTTCGCCCTCGCTGATTTTCTCTCCCTCCTTCTTTTCCCAGCGTGCTATCGTTCCCGTCTGCATGGTGGGGGACAGCGCAGGAAGCTCCACCTGAAGAACACAAAACAAAGTCCAGATGTTCAAAAATGAAGGAGTCATGAGGACGCACCATATTTGACCTGGTGAATAACCAAATATCAAAGAAAAAATGTATATTTGTAGAAAGATGTAACAGTATCCTCACTGTGGCTTCATGATGGGGCATTGCAAAATACTGGCAGCTGTCAGGGGTTGTAACTACAGTTGCTACATCATCAGCTCATTCTCTTTCACAATAAATTACCCACATACAGCTGCATTTCTCCACATCTGTAATGTTTTGCGGTAATTTTCAAGGTTGCATAACATCTGATAGCAGATAAACACAAGTGCTGCATGTAAAGACACATCATGTTGAAGAGGGGTCCCAAGCAGATCTACATTAATTGCAATTTGTTATCAAAGTTACAGAATCAGCAGTATTATACGCATTATGTTTACATGCATGCTGGTGTACTACAGACTGACAACTAAGTCTCAATTTGGGTCGCATTTAGTAAAAGAGATGAGCCTGAATAACATTGAAGCCTTTACATGTTTTCTGTTTGGACTGGGGCCCCCAGTGATGCCCATTCACACAGAAGGTGTATCTGCTGCACCAAAGACATTGAATAACATATAGATGTGTGATAATGTGAAACACATATGACAGGAGCCATGCTGATTTTACTGGCTTACGGGAGCACTTTGTAACTCAAACCTGAATGTATTTAAGTCATATAAAACTGATTAAAGCCCACATGTTATGACTCAAATACCACTGTACCCAGTTCAAATATTGCCACCTAATGATATAAAATTATATTTTGGTAACGTTATAGCTAGGAAGCAGTTTGCTGAATTAAAATGTACAGTTTAAAACTCGTGCAACATCTGTATTTAACTTGTACAGGAGTGTCAGAGTGTGCTTGGTTCATCACAGTGCTACCTGACATGCTAGCTAGGGAGGTCATGCTAGCTGTAACCTAACGTACATTAGAACGTTGCTGCCCTAGCAACTGCCGTTAACTTTACCTTCACGTGCGGCGGCAGGCTGTAGAAACGTTGGCCCTGATAGCTGCCCGTCAGTTGGTGACACCGCAACAGAGTCCCCCTGTGGCTGAAGCCGGAGCCCACACACACTGACCGGGACCCCGCTCCGCAGTGAAGCCGCTTCAGAGAACCGGTCCCGGGCACAGAGCGGGTGCTGAGCGTAGCAGGCCCGACGAGGAGGGCACGGGGACAGTGCAGCCCGGAGGACGGCCTGAGCCGCAGGATAAGACGGAGCATGTTGCAGCGGTTGAAAACACTAAAACAGAGCTGTTGGATTATGTGTTTGTCTTACAACGGCATTAGATATATACTCTGTGCCTCCAGAAGCAGCCCTTACTTACTCCTCACTTTCTAATGACCTCCTCCAGTCCAAAACACAACGATTTACGGCTCCCCTCCTTGTCCTGCCGTAGCTTAGAAAGAAGCGTCGTAAACATGTCGTAAACCGTGTCCGCTCAAATTTCAATCACCGAATACCACCGCCAAGCTGAATTAAACTCAAATTCTAGTTGAATGAAATAAGAAATGATAAGACATTATTCAAGAGCTGCAATGTAATATTTTACTGCAATTATATCAGCAACCAGTTTCAGTGAAATATTTGACTGAGAACTAGAACCCATAAGACGGTGAATGTAGCTGTCTTTCATAAAGCATATTCATAAACCTCTTAAACACTGTTTGACCCTTTTATTTAACTTTAAAAAGAAATCACATTATTCCACACTGTCTGATAGTTACATCCAGCATATTCTAGTGCTGAAACGATCAATTTCTAAAACAAAAATGTATCTGCAATTTTTTGTTAATCGACTTTAATTTTGTAAGACATGCCAAAATTCTCTGGTTCTAGCTTCTCAAATGTGAATATTTGGTTAGTTTTCCTGTGTCTTCTCCAATCATGAACTGAGTATTTGGGGTTATTTGACATTTGTTTGCATCTTTGGTAACTTTGGGGACTGAGCTAGACTTTTTAAAATTAAGTCCTGTGTGTTTGAGCTGAGTTTGTGATGACTGAACCTCCCGGCACCTCAGTCAGGTTTCAGGGGTCGATCCATCCCAAGTGACATGAAATAAAGAATACATTTCCAAAGTTTTTCATCTACTGTGAAACATTCTACACTGATGAAAATGAAGATGCATGTGAATTTTGGAGAAAAGTGCTGAACTGGCAAGAGCTGTCAATCAATAGACATGTATTAGTAAGACTCCATTGTCTCCTAGACACCATAAAAACAGATCTTCTTTTTAAAAACAAAACTCAGGCTTTATTTAAAATGATCTGTCTTTCTAACATTCAACAACTGTATTTTGTTTTTAACAGACAGTAACCATATATTATAACCTCCTCACAAGCAAATTGTACATTTTACAGTACAGGCAGTTATGGCATTCAAATATGTCGATATAAAAGTAGACTGATGCATATTTCAGTTGGCTTGTTAGTAATAGGAAGATAGAAGCAGAGTGAAGGAAAACATGTCAACGGTCCATTTAAATGTCTCTCTTTCACACACACACACACACACACACACACACACACACACACACACACACACACACACACACACACACACACTTCTTATATACAGTCTATTCACACATACCATAAATAGTGGGATGGTCCACTGTTCCAGGACAAAAGTCTCCTTTAAATGTCTGATGTCAAATTCATAACTACAGCATCTTTTTAACATATTCTAATCTCACAGGAATCTCTCTTGAAACAAATAAGAGCCAGTGACTTAAAACAATGAAAGATAGACTGAAAATAATTGTACACAAATGTACAAAACAATTACATTAAGTAAACAAAACAACAGTGCTGTTCATCTGCATTTCTACATGAACATCAAAATTCCAGCATCAATTCAATTTCACTGACAGCAGTTCAGTTTGAGCATTTCTGTTAACATCTGGTGAGCTACAGACTAACATTTAAACCCACATCTGGATTTGGGTCCTATTTAGTGAAACTGAAGTTTTTGTTCCTTTTGTTTTCTGTCTGGACATCTTCAGATGACTGTCACCGTCCTTCTTTTGCATTACCTTTTTATATTGTAAGTAATCAACCTTGTGCAGCACCAAATCAAAATTAAGTTGTACAAAGTTTGTCTGACTTTTTTTTACCCCCCCCCTCACCCCAAATTTTTTTTCCCTCCAAATTCTTTGATAATACTGTCTATTCAATTTATATTCACAATAAATTAAATGTACCTCAACTGAAAAACAATGGTCAATACGTATTTCTAACATCTGGTAGTATTTGTTTCATAAACTTCATTGCTGAACAAGGAATGAAAAGTGAACAATTAAACATTACTTTGCACATTTTTTCCAATTCTTAAATACAGTACAAACCTCTGGTTTCAACTAGAAGGGAAACAACAACACAACTGTGGCTTTAGAAACAGTTAAATCAAAAATAATGCTTCTGTTCAGTTTTGATAATACAGTAACAGCCTGGCAATAACAAGCACATGATGGAAATAGCTTTACTTTGTAAGGCACTGAGCTTCACAGAGCAGGTAGGGCTATCAGTGTGGTTTAGTACCAGCTGATCAACCCAAATCTCTCGCTGACTTACAGTATTTCGCTAATAATTCAAATCTCAGAAGTATCCACTTGTGCCTCTGCTGAACAGTTGATGTGCCTCTAGGATCAGAGTGTCATGTCCTTCAGCTTGCACCTACAATGGACTAAGACACAAAAGAAAATGCATTGTTTACCATTGAGACTCAGGAAAAAAAAGAGAGAGAGGCAGAATTAGCACGCCGTTACCTTTCCTCACCGCCGTCCTCTTCTACCCACGCCACGATTTTTCCTTCCCAGCCTGGAATGATTGCTCCATCCAGGAATACCTGCACACAGACATTAAGAACATACTACCTTCATATATGACTACTCTTATCATATAATTATACTTACATGCCATATGCATGTTGGAATGAATTTTGCACAGATCAAGGACTATGGAATTCATCCTCCATCTTTTAGAGTGTAGCACAAAACAGGCTAGTGCTGAAGTTGACTATTACTGTCAGAGCCTTCTCTTACCTCTTCTTTCACGGTGCCAAACTCAGGATCCAGGGCTTTGAAGTGGTACCTGTAGTTTCCCTCTCGATCCACGGCTGCCTTAACATCCTTCAGAGTAACCTCACCCAACCTGTACGACGTGAACAAAGAGACTCACTCGTCTTGACAGCTTGTGACTTTCATATTTTTAGATTGGTTTATTTTCTACCTATGGCGGACTAGCCTCAATGTATGTGTAAGGATTTAAAGCATCACTGCTGGCAGGAGACTATGAACAAAGCAAAAACACTTAATATAGGGACACACACACACACACACACACACACACACACACACACACACACACACACACACACACACACACACACACACACACACACACACACCTCTTCGGTATGTTGATCATGGAAGGCGTTGGGGATTTTCCAGTAAAATAAAGGATTTTAGTGGAGCCAGAAGAACCACTGTGAGATTGACAAACCTCTGAAATGAACAGAAACATAGTTAGTAAAAAGCATAACTATCATGTGTATTCGGGGAGTGCATGTAAGAAACAACTAACTTGTGCAAGGCCAGGTGTCAGAGTCTGTGTGTTGGCCTTTGCGTCTTGGAGATTTCCCCCTTCCCTGCAGTATTTGGATAAATGTTGACAGCCCTTCATGATTTTAAATCTCTACATTTTGCCCAAAGTAACAAGAACTAATAACATCTGACGGTATGAATCAATTTGATAGCGTACTCTTTCATTTGTCAGTGGTTTAAGCTTGTGTTCGTACCCTGTATGCATGCAGAACATGCAGTCTGTCGATGAGCGATACGATGCCCTGCTCCAGGGTGTCCAGCGTATGGTGCTGTGGGTCGTGGTCTCTGAAGTTGTTCCTCAGACTCCGAAGTGAATCTCTGAGCAGCTGAACTTCCTCTGCCTGCTGACAGAGAACAAACACAAAAATCTAATTTCATAGAAAACAGCTGGGTGTGTGTTTAAAGCTTCACAATGCTATTTTCAAGCACATCCTGTCCCATGTTCTGTCATACAAATACTGTATTTGAAAGAAACTGTCTTCCAGGTAATTTACATGACATACTAATTACTTTAACTTACTTTTCATGAAAGTTAGAATGAGGAATCTGATGTTTCATGTGTCAAATTATAGTATGCAGCCTAAATACTGCAAGAGAATATAAATCAGGAGAATGTGAGCGTAAAGTCGTGCGATGCTTTGTTAGAAAAATATGAATAAGCCAAGTAACTGTACAGCCTTATCAATAAAAACAATACTTACGTCTGACATAGACGGAGCTGGATTTCCAGAGTAAGAATACCCGTTGTTTTCTGTGCTGGTGGGAATCTGTGGAAAAGAAAAGGTGTGTAATGTATATCTGAATTCATGGATCTAAACCTCAACTGTTTATTAAGATTTTAGAGCTGAGTCAGTAAAGAAACAGTTCTACCTGCACGCTGATTTTATGCTCCAACTCTCTTTGCAATTCACTCAATTGTCAAAGAGACACATAATCAGACACACACTGATATAAACATATCTACTCCATAGATCGATAGATTGAAGTGACTAGTTCATTTAATAAGTGAAGGAGGAACTGAGTAAATTTACACTTTCCTCTTGCATCAAAGTACGTCTTAGTATTCATTTGATGATAAAAGCTAAAATTAAAAAAAACTTTAAAATAAGACTGTGAAGGGAGTTTTAACTTTTGGTCTGAGATTTTCACACATAGATTTGAAGTGGACAGGAGATTTTGAGCCTAGTGTAGCTTGTTTAACCTTTAATCAAAACACTGGCTCACATACCTGCTGTTTTTTGCTTTCTTCAAGCTTGTGTTTGAGTTGCTGCAGTAGCCTGTCCTTCTGTCCTATCTCCTTCTGCACCCCGCCAACCAGAGAGAAAAGTAGGGGTTCATGATTTAGCAAAAACTCAATAAACAGATGCTGTGTAAATAAGAATCAGGAGTATTAAGCTAAGTTACAGCAAACCATTAAAAAAAGAGGGATTGGAGAACCTCACCTTGCATTCTCCCCACATCTTGTTACTTTCCTCCAGCTTCCACTGCAGCTCGGCCTTTAACACATTTTCAAAGAGGAGGGAAATTTGCAATACACACCTAAAAAATACAGTTACTACTGAATACAGTTTGGTAAACAATTTTTATTTTTTTAAAATGGAATAGATAATAGATTTTGTACGTTGCGATTGTTGAGCTCATCCTTCGTCATGCTGGCTCTGAGAAGCTCTTGCTTCATCTGCAGTATTGATGCTTCCTGAGTGCACAGTCTCTGCTGCTGGGCGTCCTGCACATTTACAAACCGACACAAAGTCCACACGTTAGCCAGCAACCAGAGTTATATTCAACTGGGTAATGACATAAATAACTGCAGATCATAGTCTTACCTTGACTCCCTGCAAGTTTCTCATCTCCTGCTTACAGCGCAACAATTCCCTCTAAAGCAAAACAGCAAAACAACACCCTCTCATGTGTGAATGTTGTCCTCACAATAGAAGAACATATCGACAGAAAAAGAAAAGAAATGACACAATTTACCTTTAGCTCCCGAGCCTCCTCCATGCTCTGATCCAGACGACTGTGAATGACTACCTGGAAAAAGAGAGAGAAAAAAGGGATGTGTGTGAGAACCACAATGGACTGAGAAGGAAGGGAAACCGATACCCGTGTCACCCTCTCACATACACACAGAACCATGCACATGCACACACACACACACACACACACACACACACACACACACACACACACACACACACACACACACACAGAGAGTAAAGCAACAGAAATATGATCTGTGCTGAACACAAAGAGCTGGTATGAGTGTGACACAGAGGAGTGAGAGAGCAGGACAGAGAATGAAAATAATTGAAAAAAAGGGATGAAATCTGAAGAACAAATGGAGAGGCCCTCACTGCCAGTTGCTGATCAGCATTGCCTTGGTCCAAACTCAGAGACACATCCTGCTCATCCTCAGGCAGCGAACCACGCAGCAGCAGAGCCTTAAAAACAAAGAGGGTAGAACATGAAAAAAAAAAAATCTTTATATATACACAGAGGGTTAGCAGTGACTAAACTCAACATGCATGTATACCTGTAAAGCAGACACCATTTTACGCGTCTCCTGCACCTCCTGCTCCAAAGTTTCACTGAGAGAACCCTCCAACACCGTCTCCGCTACAACACGAGATGACTCCACTACACGCAGACACATAACACAGTCACATCTCACATCTTGAGGTTTACTAATCAACCTGCCGGTTTGTGGCGTGACAGAACTCACCCCTGCTCTCCTGCTGCTGGTGGTGGTGGTCTTCCTGCGATCCGTCCGAGTGGCTGCTGGGTGGAGCTCTTGGAGATGACAGTGGACTGACGGAGTTGAGGCTCGAGAAGGACATAATACTGATTCATCATTTTATTCCTGAGAAGCATGGCGGGTGTGTGCATGTTAAGATTTACTCACACGCCGTGTTAATATAGGAATCTATGTAATCTATGCAAATCAAAGCACTTACAAACCGCACGGTGCGTATAGACACTTCATTTACAGTCTCTTGTCCCACTATAGCACTGTAGACATCTTAGTTATGATAAAAGAAGCATAAACACACACACACACACACACACACACACACACACACAGGAATCCACACCCACAGTGCCTTACCATTTAATCTGCGTCCCCCCCATAGTGAGCTACAAGTGGGCTAAACTGTTCATCAGATACTTCTCAAGGGGCCCAAGCTCCACGCTTCAAGTGGGTCTCTGGCATTAGCATCTCAAAATAACTCCATGACTTTTGGTGATTCTCTGCCCTCTCACACACCCTGACATGGCAACCAACGCAGCACACCCTGCTTAGCATGTCTGAGAGTTAAAATAGAACGATAAAAAGAGCACCACAGTGCATAACTGGACATGTGACTGGAGAAAACAAAGGCTGAGTGTTTCTGTTTTTTATATCATCTGCCTGTGGTTAGCACAGATGTCCACGAAGCACTACACACTAAAGTCATGTGCTGTCAGGCAGTGGTACAAACGCACATACGCACACACAAATAAACCACAGAATGAAGTCTATTAGTTCCAAAGTGTGGGAAAAAAAGGTGTTGAAAATGTATGATAACATGAACATTTTAACTGCATTGACACATTTAACTCTACCGCATAAATAGCAATAAAGCTAAATATGTTTTCTCCCAAACACCGAATTGCAGTCTGATATAAAATTACATTGAACAAAAATCTATTGTTTGCATAAAAAAAACAACATACAAATGGCAAATTTGATTGCATAATTATACTACTTGTAATTTGGCAACTAAATTGTAGCAACCTCCTTAATGAATTTAGGCCAGAATGACAACATGCTTTTGGTAAAGGTTTAGTTTTTTATAATTTCTTGAGCCTATCATCACAGCCCTGCGTTATTCAAAATGACACAACATGATCCAGCCCATACTGAGAGTATGAAGTATGAAAGTAGGTCCAACCTGTGAGTGTTACAGAATATTTTACAAATGCTTTTTGAAACTATACACGTGAATACAAACATGGTTTCTTATTTGAGATGTTGCATTTGAGAGCACTAAGAGGTTAGTTGTCTACTTTTCCTTTGACGGTATGATGTTCACCTGAATCATATCTGCCTTATCGTGCTTAAAACATGCTTATGTAAAATAAAATTACCTGCTCGGCTGGGGATTGTCCGGCTCGTCCGGAGTTCCTCTTTCATACTGCTTAACCAGTGACCGAACACACACATTCTTCTCCACATCCAACCCCCAGCCACTAAAAGATGACAGACAAAGCAAAGGTTATTCATTCATGAATAAGAACTGGCAACCCGGTGTTGATAACAAATGAATAGAGAACAGCCGTATTTCAATAGTTGTGAGGATGATATTTTGGCCATCTGTTTGTCCACCAGAGGACAGCAAAGACTACACACGTATCTAAGTAATGCTTGCTGTGCCAGAGAGCATTTGGATATTACAGAGAGACATTGACAGGGATTTGTGTTTATGTTTATGATTATTGTTGTTAGCATACCTCTGGAAACGTGTGACGTGTGTAGGCTGCGAGGCATCTAGTCGCGCTGATTCAAGTGCAGCAGCGGCACCTTGTGCGAGTGCAACAGTGGAGAGAGGGTTGTGGCTGGCAGAGCCTCTTATCAAACTCCTCCCACCTCCAGAGGCAGCCCTGTGATTGGCTGAGGGTTTGAAGTGGGCGGCCAACGCCAGAATTATCCTCATTACTGATTTCAGATTACCATCGACAATGTCTGTGGACAGAGAGGGAACATGTGTGCCTTTAGTAACGACCTAGACTTCTACAGAACATTTGGTATTAATATAGCAGATTTATAACTTTTTTAAATTGCACAGATGATGATGTGAAATAAAGTTTCACATGATCAGTTTCCTTGATGCACATGGAGAGAAATGTATGTGTACTAACACCTCTCAAAATGAAGGGAAAGAGAGCAAAAAAGACACATTTTCTGAGATTTACCTCTTGCGGATATGTGTGGCATGCGTATGTGTTTG
Source organism: Cebidichthys violaceus (assembly GCF_023349555.1). Classification (NCBI taxonomy): domain Eukaryota; kingdom Metazoa; phylum Chordata; class Actinopteri; order Perciformes; family Stichaeidae; genus Cebidichthys; species Cebidichthys violaceus. Next base: position 5,807,597 of record NW_027176373.1, read on the forward strand.
GAGGAAATGAACTGCAAGACTTGTGCCACATTCTTCCTGCTCTCCTCTTTGTTCTGTGGAGCAACATAGACCCCTTCCAGCGTTTCCCCTGCTGTCAAAGTGAATGAGATTAGAGAGAAAGAGATTAAAAAAATGATGATGCACCTACAGATTAGACATTTCCATCCGTACCAAATGATTTTGACTACATTACAGTGCAGGTATAAATAAAGTGCATTTACCAACTATCTCTATGAGCTGCGTGAGCACCACCCCATCCTGCAGATCATGCCTGAGGTTCGTGATAGGCTTCAGGCCTGGTTTCCTTTTCAGCTGACAGTTCACCCACGAAACATAGGCTGCCAGCTGCTGCTGCAACCCATCAATCAGACACACACAAATCCAATAAACCACAGAGGAACACACACACACAATAAACCACAGAGGAACACACACACACACACACACACACACACACACACACACACACACACACACACAATAAACCACAGTGGAACACATACACATGGAGTGGGGGCCAAAAAAAGGCTGAGACCATGGCATAACAAATGAGTTCCTTTGTTTATTATGTTGGGACAGGACTAATGGGGGGGGGGGGGGGGTGTCAGTGTATTGTCCCACTACTGGTTGTATGTTACTTTTGTTGTGAATGTGAATCATATAATTTCCTGTTCAGTCAAGAAGTGCATGGTTCAGTATTCTTCATTGATGTACATTCTTCCCTGTATTTTCACACGGTTAGGTCTACTCCATCTTTACCGGTCTTGTTCAGTCACGTGACAGCCCGTCGTCCCGGGATACAACACAAAAAACGCACCCCATTTTGAACACAACACAGGAAGAAAACCCTAACTATGATGTTTGGCTTTGTAAGAAACATACTGACGCTACTTGGTAATCGAATTTCCTGTCAACCATCCCCCCTGACGTTATTGCAAGCATTTACGCCCAACTAACGTTAACCAAATTACTTTTTAGTCTTAACTAATAACTTTACAAACCAACGTTAAAATCAACTTAGCTGGATGAACTGCAAACAATATATATTTCTACATTAGTTAAATTGTGTCACTGTGTTGTTTGGCTGTCGAACAGCAGATTTAACTGTCTTTCACTTGCTGAATTATGGCTGACTAACTAACTAACTTAAGCTAATAAACATGTACATTGACGTTACTAACTAATAACTTTAACACTAAACGTTACCTCATTGAAGCCTCCGTGTAGAACCTCATCCAGCAGACTTCCTCTAGAAAGTGACGCGATCATCTTTTAACTCTAAAACCCATTCCAAGCCGCGTTAGCTCACTAGCTAGTCGGCTAGCATCATTGACTCACGCGACTATCCCGAAACAACGGACAGAGCCCCGTTACTAGCTGCTGCTGTGCTCCAGCAAACGTCAACAAACCGGGACAAGTGAGTGAGCGGAGGAGACGGCCGTTACCCGTTACTCTGGCTGAGAGCGGCGTCAAGTCACCGAACCGCACGGACATACGTGACTTCCGGTGGCAGGTTTCAGAATAAAACTGCATTTGACGAACACGAATTGTCATTTGCCGCCTGATTTTTGTGTACTCCTCTCCTTTACATAAATAAAGACATTGCCACCTTAAATTGAGGCATACAAATTCCCAAGAATGCAGGAAAGGAAGTGTTTGATGTTATAAGTTTCATGGGCGAGGTATATCTCATTGAATTAATGTGAAATTTGTTTCACAGATGTTTTAATACGAATTAACACTAGATGGCAGCTAAACCCTAGTTAAGTACATGTCCTGGTACTGCAAAGGGTTTGTTTGTATCAGTGATGCCTGTGCACAAAGTGACAGACAGACTATACAGTACGGAACAGAATAATGGAATTAACCCTTACATACTGTTCATATTTAATGCCTTCACAGTATGGTTCGGTTCGATTTTGACCCGGACCAAGAATTCTCTCATAGTAAGTGTCTATACCAAATTGTAAACTACAGATCTATTTAGAATATCTAAATAGCCTATGTCTCATTAATAATCCTTAATAAATGTTTCAGAGAGCAGGGAGAGTGTATTTCCTAAGTTTTACAACATTCGTTTTTGGAGAAAAACATCTACTATTACACATTAGTATTTCCTGTTTTACATAAGACTTAAATATATTGTATTGAATTTGAAAATGGCATGAACATTCTGGAACTGTTGTAATTAATAATATGACCATGTTTAATCAGTGCAACCATCAAACGCTGTCCACACTGCTATATCATATGAAATCAGAATTATCAATATTAATTCAACATTTACCACTTAGAACACAAAACATTACATAATAAAATGCTTATTATAAACTAGTCAATAATCAGTCAGAAATCAGAGCTTTCTTCCACGTTGACACATCCTCCAAATCACTATCAACCTCCTCATCTTGGAAGACCAGATCAAGGGCCTGTTGCACAATCTTGCTGCCATGATGTCAGTCACTGAAATGGCAGCTCAGGTACCTTTATAATGTTATGAACCTCCCCCCCCCCCCCCCCCACCCCCCCCCCCCCCCCCCCCCCCCCCCCCCCCCCCCCTCCCAACCCAAATTGATTCAAATGTGTTACTTTGTAGATTATTTGATAATATTGCAGGTGCTTGTCCTTGCAGGTGCAGATCTTGTGTCTGTGACAATGCACCCTGTGACCTCTGGATGACCTCTGTTCTCTTTGTTCACCATGATCACTCCTGTACTGTTTTACTTTTTCACTGTTTCGAGGCTCCCCCATGCCCCTTCAAAGACTAGCAGGTGTCTGTCTCTGTGGGAACCTGGGCAAATGTCGTGGGAACACAGACAGTTCTCGTGACAGTGTCGAGGTCCCCCTTGACCTCTGTCACCACTGTCCCATAAAAAATACACACAAACATGGCCTGTACAGTTTCACAGTTTCAAGATTCCCTAAAACCTCCATTTTCCTTGATTTGACCCACACTGGTAGATCTAAAATCCATCTCAATGGATATGGGTCAAATTTGACCCGAAACAGCCTCAGTGTAAAAATTTGCAGCACCTGTACAAAACTATAACATTTTAAAATATTTCATTTTTGTGTATTTTGGGTCACTTTAGGAAAAGTCATCAAATTTCAGGCAAAAGAATGACGTTTAGGGTATTTTTACTGCTGTCAAATGTCAAATTTGACCCAAACAGTATGTAAGGGTTAAGTCATTGGGATAATGTGAAGGTGTATCACAGGAAGTGTCATTTAAAACTACCCACACACATTGGATTTTATTACATTAAGTGTATTTTGCCAAGTAAATTATTATATTGTTATCCATCTGTAATATATTTGTACACACAGGTCTGACTTGATAAAGGCTCGAACACCTCTAAACCCAACAAACTTTCCTGGACTTCACTGTACAATGTATATGTCCACAAAAACTGTTTTAATTTAACTTTTGATATTTAACATTACCATTTGTGCCTCACTCTTGAGCAGTAAATAATAATAAATCATGTGGCTCTTTTTAACTGTGTGTATATATATATACATATATATATATATGTATATATATATATATATATATATACGTATATATATATATATATATACATATATATATATATATACGTATATATATATATATACATATATATATACGTATATATATATATATATATATACGTATATATATATATATATACATATATATATATATATATATATACGTATATATATATATATATATATACGTATATATATATACGTATATATATATACGTATACATATATATATATATACGTATATATATATATATATATATATATATATGTGTATATATATATATGTGTATATATACAGTACATATGTATATATATATATATATATATATATAGTTTCTCACACAATATCAGAATACCACCGTTTTTTTTAATTGTTTGCTAATTCATTCATGATAACTAACTATCAACTACTACTAACTACTATTAACTATCTATATATGAGTGTTTTTTCACAGTTTGTTGGGATTCTTCTATGTTGGGGAAAATTGTTTTTCATTTGACCAAAAAGTTTACTTATTAAAATATCCATGGATTCCATAGACCAGATTGCCCCACAGTTGTCTTAAAATTGTTTATTCCCAACTCTTACGGCTCTCGGCGTTCTCTTCCTTTGTCTCCATTTACTGCCAACTTGCAGATAGTCTATCAAAAAATACAATATACTTCAGTTATTAATATCAAAGTTTATTACGTAATGTGTCAGTACACAAGTTGACCCACAACATTCTTGCACTTTTAAACAAAACAAACACCGCAGGAACAGAAACACAGCATGTGGCCCTATGCCCACGTCAGTATCAAGCTGTAGCTCTCAGTGAGCACAGGACTGGGAGGGAGCAGTGCCAAATGCAACTCATTAAGAGTGTCATTCTACCCTGCCTATCTGGCTGAGTCTGGGCGGCTTGCAGAGCTGGTGGTACTTGGGTTGTTCAGAGATGGAACTGGTGCTTGAGAGTCTCTCTCAATCTGGCTGGACTGGTGTGAATGCTGCCTGGAAGTGGATTGTGATGACTGTGCAGAAACTGGCATTTGCATGGAGCTACAATCCAGGATTTGACCTGCGGAAACAGTGCAAGATAGATTAATGTAAGAACTGGGTGTAACAATTAGTCAACCTCCTAACCCCTAGCCCCATCCCTCGAAAAAAAAACGCCTAAAATAATATACCCAAATATATACAATATATATACAAAACGAATCATGAATATCTCCTCAACCATAAGGCATATATGCATATTTCTGGTCACTTTTGAAATGTAAGAAGGTAAGGAATATCATTCCTTTGTCAGTAAACTAAACTATATTACCATTCCACAGGAAATAGGCCATATTTACTGTTTACATGATGAATGTTTACTTGGAGTTTTACTTCAAAACACCATTTATTTCCATATAGCCATGTCACAAATAACAAATATCTCCCAAAAACATTTAAAGAGGTTGGAATACTCAATCGGAAGCAAATGTTAATTGATTAATCACGTAAGTCATTTTTGGCGCAAAAAGTGATATTATTCACTAGTTTCATCTTCTCGGTGGGGGATATTGTTGGCTTTCTTACTTTTCTTTGAAAGTCAACTGAATGTATTAGGATTTTGGACGATGTCACACTATTTGAAGATCAAGCCCCTGAGAATGTGACAAGCATTTATCACTAGTTTCTAACATTTTATAGGCGAAACAATTGATCAGTTGGTCAACAAATTAACAAGCAAATGAATCAATAATGAAAATAATTGTTAGACATTATATGTGTCCTTGATGAGTTTAGTGTAAAATGATATATCTCAATCATGTAGCTGAAATCCATGTTCCATACTTTTTGGATGGAGTAAATTTTGGTGTTACGTACTCTTTTGTGTTAAGTGCTAATTATCAATTATTAGCATGTTAACATTGTTAATGAGAACATATTAGGTTGTGACTCTTTATCCACAAAAATATCAATAAATGCAAATAAGTGTGTCAAGTATTTATTAACCAATTCGTAAAGTGGTCTGATGAAGTATGTTGAAGTAAGGGAGGTAGATGTTGCTCGGTCCAGGAGGAGAGACACACGATTTCCCATCATCCAACACGACACTCTGACCAAAAACACACAGCTGAAAGAAATGGAGAAATGCACTGTTGTTGTATGTTGTGCCTACTTTTTGAACACTGACGAGTACAAGTAGGTCTCTGTTTGTGACTACACATAAATCCTTGTATTGGTGTACCTGCTTTTTCACTAGTTTCTGTGTCAGTTTTAAGAGTGTGATGCTCTGTACTCCTCTGAGGTCACTGAGCAGCAAAGTGGCCCGAGCCAGAGTCACACTGGACCCTGGTGGCATGCATGTACGTCCTGACAGCATGGTCACAGCTTCCTACTCACACACATTTACAGACAGAACAAAGCAGCACTGTAATTACTTTAAATCATTATACAGTCCAACATTATATCATATCATGTGTTTGATGGTCATATAACAGCTCTTGAGATCAAAATCACAATATCTAGACAGAACAGCAGGCGACACAAATACTGTAACAGCAATATGAATACAAATATATTTAAACAAAGTGATAAAAATACATGATGCTTATATCCCTCATTTGAGTCTTAAACCAAATTATAAGGAAGCTTTCCGGCTGAAACTCCAGTTTGAATACGGGTCACGGCAGCAGTGATGAGTTGTGCATGTTTTAAGCTGTTGTTGTTGTAATGTACATGTGTCTCATTTCACATAGTTTGAAACTTGACAGCTTAAGCCAATTTTTCTGCATGAACCCCGATGTTTTCCGACTACACCAGTAATTGTATCGGAGTTGTCCACACGGATCTGCAAATTAAAAATACACCCGTTTCCATGAACTGCTGTCGGAACGTGGGATTTACCGTAACGCGGCATTTCCCACAATGCACCATGAGTAGGGCTAGTGGTGCAATGGAGAACGCGTCTGACTACAGATCGACTCCTGGCTAGATCGTACGATTCTTTAACTTGTAGTCACTTGCTCCTCGTTAACCAAGTCCTTGCCCTACAAACTGCGTAACTAAGTAAATTTACAATTGGATAGAGACAAATGATGGCTACAAATTGATTGTAAATCACGTACTCCTTGTTTCACAAGTACCTGCTCTACAAACAGTGTATAAAAAGCATCTGACTACTACTCTGTAGCGCCGAGCAATAGGTAACCCATCTGCCTACAGATCAGAACATTCTAGGTTGAACTTTTGGCTAGCTTGTACAATTCCTCTGAATCAATTGCCGCTCGTTTCTAAAGTTCCTGCTCTACTGCCTGTTGATTCAAGTAGAGTTGATATCCAGAGCTCCAAATATGCTTGCCCTCATTTCCAATATCTTGCTCAACAAACACTGTATCAAATACATCAGAATTAAATACAGAAATATAAAGGTCTTGCATTATACATCAACAAATTCCAGGAAATGGAGGAATTCAGTTTGAAGAAATAATTAAATTCCTTTGTCACACCTCACATAAAAAATAAATAACTAGATAATAGAAGTTGTGTTATTGGTTGCATGTAAAAAAGTGGAAACTACAAACTAGTATAAAAAGGAACCTCCCAGTCCAAAACAACAGATGTAATAGGGACATAAATGCAATGGATAAACTGACAGTTTCCCTGATGAATAAGGGGAAGACCTTACCCTGAAAAAAGAGACATGTAAACCTTCACTGCTGTCATACTTGGATTTTTCCTCTACCTGTTTTTCTTTTGTAAAATATACTTATTTGTTTGAAAATAAAAAGTGACAAAAGAGGTGTTTGTGCGAGTGTTGGTACCTGAAGCATTGCCATGCTGTCGTCAGTATTGCCTCTCTGTGCTTCCAATTCGGCAGCTTCGACCATCAAGAGAGCCTGAATATCCAGTTCTCCCCATCGTGCACATTCATCAAGTCCCTCCTGTAACACCCAAGCTGCTTCCTCATTGATGTTCTTACCTAGATAATATGAACACATCCCCTTACAAACAGTTTCAATATCCAATATCTAACATTCAATGACTTACCTGTATGCAGCTAATGAAGTCCACAGCTTTTTTTTCATTAGTTGGCCATTTGAAGTTGCTATTAATACTTTGTTTTTCAATAATAATCAGATCTTCTGGTAACACTAGGCGTACATCATTTGTAAGCTTTGTAACGTGAATCAATGCAAAGAAACAAGGTAAAGTAGTCCTCCGTGTGATTTTAAAGTATACATCCAGTGCTAGTTTGCATAGAAGGGAAGATAACTAATTTGTTTTGACATTTATACATTACATTACATTACATTACAGTCATTTAGCAGACGCTTTTATCCAAAGCGACTTACAGTAAGTGCATTCAACATTGGTAATCATATATAATCCTTGTGATATTAGTCCAACTGTTTCACCAAGCAATACACCGTTCAGAAAAAAAGAAAGAGCAGCACAACACATGATCGGACCTGGGAAAACGTCAGCAGTGCCAGGGATCTGTGCAGCCAAGCTGCGGACCAGAGCCAGGCGGCAGCGCAGCCACAGAGAAACTCCAATTCTCTCACTGGCCTCAACTGCCCTAGGACAGTCTCCATGCAGGAGGTTTGACACATTGCAATCTTTAGAACCCTGTAGACCAGATATTACACAAATAAACACATGCATACACACACCATGTACAATCAATCACCATTCTACTGCCCCAGTGTGGTAATATGTTCATATTTCACATGTAAATAAAAAAAAGATGATATTATAATTATTCAGCTGCTAACACACTCAGTTTCATTTCAGGTGCTACCTTTGGTTGTAATGTTGTCATGTCCTGTATTGTTTCCGACACAGTTCACATTACAGAACATGACATATGCTTTGGTTTGTTAAAAAAAACAACTTATTTGACTCTGCAACTAATTCATATAAACCTGCTACCTGTTGAATTCCAGTCCTGGCATGTAGGATCTCAGATGCGGGTTTCGGAGAGCTATTTATGATTCCTCTCATGATCACAGGACTTGTCTGCAGTAGCACCAAGGCTGAAATTGCCATCTCAGAACTAAAGGATGTTAAAATGGTTAGGATGGTCAGGAAAGACAAACACAAGCATGTGAACATACAGCACAGATGTACAAGGCCTCTGTACCTATTTGCAGAATGTCCTTGCTGCAGGTATAGATTGGCCTTCAGAAGATTGGACTCTATTGACAGTTCCAGGTTCTCCATTTCACTACAGGACTGAGGTGTGAGCTGATGGAAAATAGAATGCAACAAGGAGGATGCTCCTTCGAGTAAAAGGAACTGCAACACATGAGAGGAAAGATATGAGTAAGTTGACACAAACAAGTTAGAAACAGGTTGCTACATAGCAAAGATCTATTAAAAAATCCCAAAGAAGTCTTACCTTTATTCTTTCTGGCGTGAGCTTCTCCTTTTCTACATCAAGGGTCAGCACTTTTGGCTCTTCTGTCTTTAGACAGGAGGCCTCAGTGTCCAATCTGTTCTGTTCAAGGGGTTTGGAGTTCACTGGACAACTTGTTATGCTGGCACAGGTTTCTCTTTCAACAGTATCTGAAAGACAGTCCCACTGTATGCATAACAAGCTGTTTGATCCACAGTGACTATTTTAGAATTAAATACAAATCTGAAACGTATTTGGTTCAATGCAATCCAATCAGAGATGTCACATGATCCAAATAATAAACCCAACATTAATAACAGAGAGAAGAAAGTACTCTTGCTTACAGACCTGGCACAGGAGAGCCATGGACGGTGCTACTGAGTGCCAGGACTAGTTGAATACGAGCAAAGTTGAATCTGAGGCACAACGTGGATCCATACAATGACCGGACCTCTGGAGCAAAGTCACAGTTCACAAGTTCCTCCAAAGCCTAACCACAAACCAAAACCACACAAATGTAATCAACTACATTCATTTGTTAATTTGGCAAATAGTATATTGCTGAAACAGCAGCACAGAGACATGTCAATGTAGCTGTTTTTGTCTACAGCTGAAACAGAGTGTACCTATTTATGTGTATACAGTACGTGTGTATGTTTTTGTCAGTGCATTCATATGGGGGGGGGGGGGGGGATAATTCTATAACTATAAAGCAAGGATTCTCTGTCTGTCTGTCTGTTCTTTACATATCTCGAGAACCGCTCATCTGATCTACTTCACACTTGGTGGTTGTAATGCTGGGGACCCAAGGGAGTGTTTAATCCAATTCTGTGCCGTTTGAACACATTCACATCAATGTTCAATACGTTCAAGAATAATAAATTCTAATTAAACAAGCAAACAGCACTCTTCTTCTACGGGGTCTTGCTTTACTTTTAAAGTTTTCTCTAATTGGGAATGATAGTTTTAGCAATGGTTAAAAAGTATGCCTACTCAAAACTTTTTTCTGTAGTAAAAAAAATGAACTTTTAATGGCAAAATTATTAATACTGAATAGTAAAAAAATGGCATTCAAATGTTTACTTTAAGTAAAGAGTGAAACGAGACATTATCAGTACAATGTACTGAGATGCAACTATTGTATGTTATGGTAGGTGTATTAATGAGCATCCAGGAAAGTGCAGTGTCAAGTGTGAAGTTGATTGTAAGAACGTTTCTCGAGAAAGCTGCAAGCACCAACATCACACGTCAAGCATTTAGCCGGTTCAGAACATGCATGTTTTAAACAGGCGCTGCACCAGTCTTATAAAAGTAAAGGAAATTGCACCTGCACCATAGAAACTGTGGCAGCATGGTTATTCCTTTTAGAATGATTTATTTGACCATTTTTTCACCAAAAACAATGTGAGATTTCCTTAAATCTACAATGAAATACTTCACAGAATTACACTAATGAAATGTCCCCAGATCTTCAGAAATATAAAGAGATTTTATATAAAAAAAATACCTCAGAATTGTCCAGGAGAGACTTGTTGCTGTAAAACGTCTTCGCAGGCTGCACAATAAGCACAATTTATAATATGTATTAAAATGATGGCATATATAAACACACATAACAAAACTTTCAATGTGCAGAGGCAGCACTAGAAAAAACATTTTGTTTGACAATCTTCCAGAAATACTGTACACTGTCTCCCACTGATGTTTAAATTAGGTTGGAAGAAACCGGCACACTTATGTATCTCTCTAAAAGGGTGGTAGGCAAACAACCCATGTCTTTACATATTCAATGATAATTTCAGATTTACAGTACTATAAACACAAGCTCAACATTGTAACTAAAACTGTCCATAAAGTACACCACTACCAACATTACCAATTTACACAGGCTAAGAGGGGAAAAAAGCAAAGAGGGGGCGTGTGCATTCTTACTTGGAGATTATCGTTGGTGATGTAGTGTCCATGGGGCAGAAGGACCCCTGTGCCTTGTGTGAGCTGAACTGCCTCCTTTACAGCTTCAGTGAACAGACACAGTTCAGTAAGGGCACGAATCTACAGGAAAAAAAACAATCCAGACTGAAAACTTCACCAGAACCATGACAAGAGAAACATTTACATTTACATATAGAAAACACCACCAATACTGACCTTAAGTATTTTGCCTTCAACAGTGCGTTGGACATCTCTGCACACACTCCCCACAAAATGTAGGTAAAGGGCTAGTATGGGCAGTAGCTGAAATTACACACACGTTTCAACAAATTACATTTTTTTTCTTGACCCTTGCAGTTCAAAATGAGGTCAGACAGACAATGTTTGTGTACCGTAATGTGGTAGCCTGTGGTGAAAAGCCAGTGGCAGAGGAAGTTAAGGCTGGTGACGGTGGTGCTGAGGTGAACTCTGTGGGGCTCAGAGAAAAGGTCAACTCCAGGGATCAGTTCATCTCTGATGCTGTGATTGGTGTACTGGAGGTCGGCCTGTGGCTGAGCCAGGGAGCAACACAGCACACACTAGGGAAGTGGGTCATACACACACACACACACACACACACACACACACACACAAAGACACAAGCATGTCAAAATGAATGCACACAAACACAGATAATACAACTGTATTTAGGTATGAGAGCAACAACCTCTCCTGTCATCATTTCATCAATAGTGCATTTAGCAACATAAGTTAAAACCATGTTTGTGAGAAGAGACAGATTAACCTCCCCCTGGAAGTATTACCTTAAAGAGGTGTGCAGACATGAGACAGCACTTGGTCCGCTCGCTGATATTAGCCGTTAAGATATACCTGAACATCAAAACACACCCTTCAAGAGTAGGTAGTATTTAGAGCGACATGCTTAAAACACACCCGAAAACACCTCTAATCAGTGGTTAACCTCATTTAAACCTACCGTGCAATTTTAGCAGTGAGCCCAGCAGCCTGTAGACATCCCCAAATGCCAACCTCTTTCAGGGTTTGTTGCAGGGAGCCACCCCCAAAGGACACGCCGTCCCATTTCTTTATAGCACCTGAGCTCTGTAAGGCACAATCAACTGCTTTACTCCAGCGTAAGTGTGCTGCCCTGGGGATATAACACAGGAAGGAATAGAATTATTTATAAGGAATATAAGCTCAACTTGCAGACTTAATAACACATATATAATTACAGGTAAAAGTATAAAATGAAATGCTGTAGGCTTGCTTTAACAGACACATACACATACACACTCATCCAACAGATTCTAACCGTAGGTTTCCGTTGTAGAACAGTAGGTTTCCCATTTCATGCAGTGCCAGAACTCTGAGGGAGTTCTGATTGTTGGCCTGGAGATACTCTGAATAAAAGTGGGGTGGAGATGGGAAGAAAAGTAAGATCTTTATGGGCTTGACAGCCTGACACAGACTTCATCCAGATATTCCATTATATTTGTCATGTAGTCTGCTGGTACTCTCTATAACACATCTAACTCAGTGTCCCACTTATTGACAACTTGTGAATACATGCCTTCTTTATGTAAAGTGTGGATTTCTGCGGATGTTATAATTATTTTGTAATCTTACGAATGGAGGTGGAGTATGCAGCGCTGACAGTCGTCATGTGGTCAGGGCTGATAGGGAGGGTGTAGAGAGCATTTGGATTACTGTAGTCCTCCTCGGTCAGGTCGCATGGTTGGATGCTTGGAACAGGCATAACTAAGGGACTGAAATCAACCAGGCTTGCAGAATGGCTGAGACTTCTGTTCTGACAGTTCTTCAACTGTCCTGCAAAGCCTGGGGAGAGACAAACAGTGCAAACAATGACGGTTTCAAACAGCTGTTGTGTGAGTGTGGTAGTCCACACAATCAGAGGAGAACTCACAGGGCTTTGTGAATGCAAGAAGTTGCAGCAGTAATGAGCGACTATGCTGGAAGACCTGCAGACAATATGGTCTTCTCTCAAGAGCTCGACGGTAACCGCTCAGTGTGTCTTCTACATCCAGAGGAACGCACACAAGGGACATGGAGTGCTGTATCTCTGCACCTTAGACAGAGAACATACAGGAAAACATTATACATGCAAACACATTTCAATTGTAGTTCAGCCAACATCATTTACTGCCTACAAACAATTATCTGTGTGACTGAAATATTTTCACGATATGATGTGAGAATGGCTGTTCAAACCTTTAAGGTCAACTGTGTCACGAGGAGTGGAGTTTGTGAGTGCTGCTTTTCTGAGAATGGTCGGTGTCTGTGCAGGGTGAGCTGTACTTCCAATGAGCAGTTGGGAGTCTGCGTAGCTCCTGTAAGTTACCTGAAATATAGAAAAGAGAGCACCATATACTGTATATGCATACATACAGCATAGTACACACAAAGCATGCGGTAATACAATATCCCATACTATTTGATTAAGTTAAAAAAAAGGATTTGTTTCATTGGGTTGCTTTCTTGCTGAACTTTGATTTTGACTTTAGTATACAATGCTTCAAAATGTTTGTGTGTCGGTATGCGCTACCTCCTTGCCAGTGGCCTGCTTTGTCTTGACATGGTGTGGTTGAGGGACTACAGGTCCTCCAAAAGAACTTATCCTTTCAAGCAGCCTCCTCTGAGCATTGACTAGTAGAGGAGTTATGATCAAGGCATAGCGTTCCCTGGGATAGACATACAGATACAGGCACAAACACACACACACAAAACCATGGGCACAAACTCTGAGATAGGTGATTATTTGATCCAGATATTCACAATATGGCAATGTTAAGATGTAAAAAAAAAAAGAGTGTGTGGTATGTTTTCATTGACCTAAATGTCTTAAAATTTAGAATGTAGAATGAAATTGAAATGTTAGCTACACTTGTTGATTAATGACTTCAATATAGTTTGTGCTTAAACAGTTTTTCTCACCGTGTGTACGAGTTGAAAACTAAGGCAAAGTGGGCCAGGCTTTCCCATTTGCCACTGTCATGGAGACGTTCCAGAGTGTGCAAAACCAGGGTGCGGACCCAACGCAGGTCCACCTGGGTACTGTTATCCAGTGGGGCGGAGAAGTGGAGACTGGACTCAAGTTCCTCCTCAGTCAATTCTCTGTCATACAAACTCCACAGCTAGTTGGGACAAAGATGAAGATGAAAGTCATGAACAGGACTGTGTAATCTTCACTTTGTAGCTGTAAATGTGTTTTGCTCAGATGACAAGATGCAGACTGAAGTGACAATAGCAATCATCCAGCAACCTCCAGACGTGAAAAGTGAAGTGAATAGAAGTACCTTAAGATTAAAATCTTTCTTATTCCCCCGCCATCAGGGTGCAACTCCTCTGATTGCTCAAGAGAACATTACCCTACTTCTCAATTGATTTATACCCTCTGTAACATTGTCAACATGAGTTTATGGTCTCAATCGGTTCTGGTGTTGTTTGTGTTCTCTTCTTACAATTTGTACCCCTTCACAGTTTGCTTTTAGTTCATGAAAGTTAATTGTAACCCTTCGGTCACATAAAACTGTCTTGTTCAGTGTTCAGTTGTATTTAGCTCCACCAGCTCGTGTCACTTCAGGTTCCAAAAAATTAAGATGGCGACGGCCAGAAACCAAGATGGTGGCTGCCAAAATGCCGAACTGAAGCCTTCAAAACCGTAGTCCACCAACCAGTGGGTGACGTCACGGTGACTACGTCCACTTCTTATATTCAGTCTATGATTGCAGCACACTTTGCAATGCTTTTTATACTTTATTAGTAAGGGATATAATTATGTGTGTGAGTTTTAGAACAAGCAGCTACATGTGTATATATCTGTATGTGACACTTACCCCAAGTCTGTTCAGCATGTCCATCATTAGGTCAGTAGCCAGCACCAGTAGTGGGGTGAAGGTGGTGTGCAGCTGGTCTGCTGTGATGGAGGAGGGAGGTTCATGCTGAGCAGCTCTCTGTACTAGTAAGGTGATTCTGCAGCTTTGGTCCCACACAGTCTGACACACACACTGTAGAATGGTCCAGTGACTGCCACGATGGGCCAACATCTGGAAAATGTTGAAAATAGATCAATAAAATATAATACCGGGATTCACACTGTGTGGTCACATGTAATGTCAGCAATTCAGTACTTGTGTGTAAGTGTAAGTCTGTGTGTGCAGTACCATGGCCCTTTGGAGATGTAAAGCAGCTTTGTTAAGTGAGTCCAGCAACAAGGCAGCAGTGCATCTGTGTGTCTCAATTTGCTGTTCCACCATTCGAGAGATCTCTCCCTCCTCACAACTCTCTTCTGTGACAGAGTCATCCACTCTGACTGCTGGAAGAAAAGATTAAGATAAGGGATGAAACACAGACAATGAGAACATTTTTCTTCTGGTTTTTCATAGAGTGTTTCTCACCCTCCTTTTCGTTCCTCTCTTTGTGTGCAACCACATATTCCGTAAGACCGGAGTGGGAGGAGTCTCTTTCTGAGACAACCTCATAATTGGAAGATGTCTGTCGCTGTGGGTTCCTCCGCACCAGAACTCCAGAGTAGGCCAGAGAGAAAAACAAGGGATTTAACTGCCCGTAACTGAAATAAGTACAAACAGAACATATTATTATAGGCATGCACACACAAATGTTCAATATGCAGAATTATCTATTGCTAGAAAAATATATTAAAAGGTGAAGTAAAGTAGCTTCTTCTATCTTGTGAGTTAACCTCTGCTGCAGGGCTCCTCCATGCAGCTGGTCCAGGCCCTGGTAAAGCAATGCTAAATGGGCTTCAGCCATGCTGTAGTTGAGTTGAGACTTCCACACTCTCTCCCGACAGCACATGGTTCTCAGCTGAAGCAGCTTCTTGCGGCGTTGCACCACAGACGACATCATGGTTAGCAGATTCTCTACAGCCTTCTTTTCTCTACACACACGGATATAAGTCCAGTGCACATGTGGTTATTGGAACAAACACATATAATTGCACACAAACACAGACACACATACTGTACCTTTTACTTTTCACTCCCAGGAGCATTCCGTGTGCAATTTTTTGCTTTAGTGTCTTCCTTGTGTCATCATGGGAAGGTGTTCCCTTGTTCTGCTACAAAAAAAGTATTTGGGATTAGGGTACATCTGTAATGTAATGTACATATCGATAGTTTTAATGGGTGTCCACAGTTAGGTACCAAAATTGAGAGCAATTCACAGGGAATTTGCAGAGCATATAGGTAGCTACACAGCAGGTTGAGGCTACCTTACAATATCATAAACCAAAACACATTATGAGATTGGCTCTCTGTGTGTGCTCTTGTGAAAGAGGTTTTAAAAGAGCTAATAAACATTATTATGTATTATGTATATTATACTTCAATTTTATTTAAGTAAAAGATAAATAATGTGGATTCCCATAGCTCATTACGCTTGGCAAGGTCAGACTCGAATGAGTGTCATAATTCGCAAACCTCAGCTTCTTGGTAGATCATTGTCCATGAAGTGTAACGGAAAATAAATCTGTTCAGGATATGCTTTGTCCTTATGTATTTTTGTGTATGTATGGGTATTATGTGTTGGGTATTGTGTGCATATTATTTTCACCTGTGGTGGTTCATTTCCTTTCGGAGCCTGAGCACTACTTCTTCTTTTACTCTGGCTGTTTCCCTCCAAACATTTTGTGGACATTCCCATCTTCTCGTCTTGTCTGACAAAGATAAAACCATCGACATACTGTCAAGCCTTTATCAGCATAGGCAAAACAGCTACTATCCGTAATACAGTGCAGTACGATCCATACATAAGTAAGTGGACAGTAATTCATTGTTTGATGTTTTGACTATTAGAGTACTAATTTGAGTATGAAAGGATACAATGATTATAAAATGAAAGCTGAAATATTTAATTTGACCATTTCTTTGTTTAAATCAGTAAAGAGGTGAATAGTCAAAGCACACCTGCAGAAAACCTCAAACATGCTTTGTCCCCACTTTAACACAAGGTCCGGGTGGCCTTCTTCCATGGCTCTCTGGAGAATTAGTGCCGCAAACTCAATAAAATATACCTTGTGTCTGAGCGTCATCACTATAAAAACACACACACACAACACAGGTGTCAATTATGAAAAGACTAATTATTCATTGAAAAAATTATGTAAGTGTGTGCCACTTACCTTTATGATAGGCATCCTTTAATGTGCTGTTGGAGATCAGATCATACAATACGGAGGGTACCTCACAGCCAATCAGTGGGCATGCAATCTCTACAGAAAAATCATACACAACGTTGAGTTTAGGAAAAAATAACATTTGGATCTATGTGTATACTGCAATATCACTTTAAGTTGTTGTTTCTAAAAAGATGTGTTACATGCCAGTAGTAGTTTTGGTAAATAAGGTTAGAAAGTATTGATTATTAAACAGTAGACTCAAAAGTATATTTTAGAACAGTGGTTCTCAACCTGGGGGTCGGGACCCCTAAAAGGATCGTGAGATCATTTCCGCGTGTCGACAGATGGTTGTGGAGAAAAAAAATAATAATAACTGGGGAATGTTTTTACATTACATCGCCTGTACCAGTGATATGATTTGCCTTGAAATAGATTTTATTGAGTATTTTGGGAAAATCAAAGTGTGCTGGCACAGTGGGGTCAGTGGGAGAGACAAAGCCACGGAACGCATCATAAAATCCACAGCTCCACACTGAAGCAAGTTGGACAATGCTTAAGTGCTATCTGCTCTGGGGGGGGGGGGGGGGGGGGGTCGCATCTCAAAAAGGTTGAGAATCACTGTTATGAAAGATAGTGCACATGCTACAGTGTCAATTAACACCTTTTCTTGGTGTCAACTTCAAGTGTGAATTCAACTCATCTTGACATCAAGTGTGAATTATTTGCTGCCAAATTGTTGAAATAAATCCAACAAATATTTTCAACAAACATGGCTTTAATAACTATTTCAAAGACACTGTAAACTTCTTGCTATACTTTCAATTAGACCAATGTGTGAGTGTGTGTGTGTTTCTGTGTGTTTCTGTGTGCTACCTCTTTCTATGACGAGAGCTGCTTCAGATCTGATTCTTTTCTTGTTCTTCCGATGCAGTGCTTTCAGCTGAAGACTTATCGTCATTTTATCCTTGATTGCAGCATGATCTCTCTTAGACTACATACACACACACACACACACACACACACACACACACACACACACACACACACACACACACACAGAGAGAGAAACACAACAACACTAGAAAAGTGGAGCAAATTATTCTTTATTTTGCTTTGTATTTAAAGTATCAAATATCAAAACATCAAAAAAAATATAGCTGTCTTTTGTAAAAAAATTAAATAAATCTTTGTATATATTGGATGATAAATCTACACTTTTACACTATTCTTACACCCACAGCTTTAGCGGCAAGTCTACTGATCTGCAGCTGAGCATCATAGACCTCTTGGAGCAGCCTGCGACCACTGTCCATCACCACAGAAGCCATCTGATGCTCCCTGAGCACACGTAAGGCCTGGTCAAGAAGGATGAGACATTATTGCAATTATATATATATATATACATATTTATTTAACATATATGTAAGTATGCCACGTTTTAGCATGCAACCCACACACTACATTTTCAAGACCACTGAAACTTCTACAAACACATAAACAGTTTAAACTAGCTATGCATATATGCAGACACACCTTGGAAAGGTAGTAGGTGATGCAGGCTATCATGTGCATAAAGGACTCTGAGGTGTTTCCAATCCATTTTTGTTTGAGAAGACCTGAATTCTCCTCCAACACTATCAAACATTTCTTTAGCACCTGCATATCAGAACACAGACACAGTTATGAATTATTTACAGTTTGTATCATGTTACATTGTTAACAAACTAAAGTTGTTTGCAGGACAAAGTATGGAGACTTATATGGATGAGGTAATGCATACCTGTACGACAGGGTCGCAGGCGATCTGATGGAATATTAGAGGAGCCAAAAGGCCATAACAGCTGACTACAGCTTGCACTGCAGCGCTACCGTCATTCAACCACAATGCCAGGTCCATGGCCACCAGCATACGCTCACACTCTGCCAGTCTGGCTTCCTGCATACACACATGTGCAAATATAATGTATTTATATTTAAGTTCATTTTAAAGATTTGTTCAAATCAATACAAGCAAATGGTAAGAAACTGTCACACTGTGATGCTGCTAACAATGATAACTACGAACCGTTTGTGTCATTACATTCGAGAAAAAACAATATATCACAGTTCATGCACACCTCCCAATCCAGATGTTCTTCTTTTTATTTTACCTGTTCCCAGACAAACGGCCCACTATCACTGAAAGAGTCACAATAGAGCGATCTCTGCCGAATGTTGATCTCTGTCTCAATGAAGATGGAAGTGAGGAACAACTGACACAGTTGAGGAGAGGAGCATTGCAAAGTCTGGACACGCAGCCTTCGACATGGTGAATGGAGATGGAGCAAAAGGAGATTTGCAAATTCAAAGAAATACAGACTTCTTAATTTGAAGTATGTAGATGTTTCCCTCCTTACCCTGTGAAAGCCAGTCCATCCTGTGTTTCCTGGGACCCCGGGTCGGTATAGGTATAGTGGATCCATAGTTCTCTGCAGGCTCTCTTTGCTACAGCATACTGCTTTGTTTGAAATGCCACCTGAGGAAGGAGTCAAAAAAGCCCAAACAATAATACTGCTTTTTCTCTGGCTCTGTGGGCAACAGTGTTAAAGAGACATATCTTCAACGCTCGCCAACTCACGCCAAAACAATCTGGAGGTAAGAGGAAAAATATGTATTTTTGATCCATCAGTTTAGCATAGGCCAAAATCCCAACAATGAGAACAACTTTATGAGCCAGGCTCTCCATTCTACCCAAATAAGGCAACGTGTACATGTGTGTTAGGGTGAGAGTGTTGGCTTAAGGCACTAATATTTCTTTCCCTGAAGTTTTTCAGCACAAGGAAAATCACCTGGACCCAGCATGTGATGAGGGTGGCGTGGTGACAAACTAGTACTTGTTTTCACTAGTGCATAGTATACCTGTGCCAAGTGAGCCCACGTGTAAAGCAATGGTACCGGCAAGGAAGCCAGCAATGGGAAAGTTGATGCTCCTATGGTGTTGCCCAGTAGATTGCCCTGGCGGTTGTAGGCTGCTACAGCAAACACATACTTCTGGTTGGGCTCCAGCCCCTCCACTCTCAGCACGCACTCACCAGATACTGCTGGTACCTGGAGACAAAATCAGACCTAGTATTATGGGCACACACCAGATCATACAAGATGACAAAATGTGTTCCACTACACCAGACACTCTTCTGTGAAAGAGATGAATTGTACCATATTTCCAGTTCCTTGCAGGCTGCAGTCTCCGAGGCGGACTTTCCGGTTAATGCCCTCAGCTGCACGGCCGCAGAGCTGGTACCAGCACACCTGGAAAGAAGCAAGAAAAAAGTTAAGATAAAGAGTATAGAAGCTTTGCTTATTATCTGACACTTACAGTAAATTAAAATCTCACTTGTCCCTCCAAGTTATAAGGTGCTGGGGAAAAGGTTAAGGAGCGGTCAGTGCGTGAAAGCAGGATAGGGGGAGGTGGTGGCTTTTCTTCTTTCTCCTTCTTCCCTTTATCTTTGTTTTCAGCTGGAGTCTTAGGGGTGGCGGAGATATACAGTTTTCTCTCTTCCACCGCTGCTTTCTTTATCAGGGTGGAGGCCTCCTGGCAAAAAAGCACACAGACAATATTGATTACACTTCATAAAGGCTCGCCTCAATCACCAGTCATTAGTAAAAGGGGCTACATTTGAGTCCTTACACAGTCTGTACATAAATTAAATGTGCCACTGAGGCCTGAAGTAAAAGGTTTGAATTCCAACAATTGACAAAACTAGCTGGTTTCACTGTTCAGTATGGCTTCAGAAAGAAAACAGTATATATTAGTTAAGCCCATGTTAACCCTAACAGAGTATATGTACATGTTATACAGTTCAATTGAATAATTATATTTAAGTAAGCACATTTTGCCACTCTTTTCACATTAATGTACATGTACACATTTGCAGATAAACATAAACCTGACTGTGGAAGTTTTTTTACATTTTATGCATAGTTGTGACTGTATCTAAGAAAGTGTGGACGTTTGTGAATGTGTAACCTCCAGCAGACTCTCGATTTTGTTGCTGTTATTTGGCTCCATGTTGTTGTACGCCAGCGAGGCTTTCTGCATCAGAAAAAGAGCTTTGGACACCTTGTTCTTCTTGATCCGATCCAACAGTCCAGGCTCTGCGACTAAACCCCACCACAAAGTCCCAACCCACACATTCAGACCCATTACTTATGTCTACAATTAGGCATACTTTTTTAAAACAATATCCTTTATGAACATTTACACTGACAGCTAACTATGATTTATTGTTTATTTATTATAATTCAGCAAGCGCTGGATCATGAAATTTCACCATTTTCATCAATAGACAAAAGGCTAATAAATTCTCAAAATCAGTAAATGTGCCTGTGTGGCAGTGAGTCTGACCTGCATTTAGCCGCAGTAACTTGAGGAAAGCCCTGTGGTGGATGATGTCAAGCTCTAGATGAAGGTGTGTGGCCAGCAGGAACACATGTGAGGACTGAGTGTGTCGAGAGGCTCCGATATCGGATTGTGCCTTAGTTTTGACTTCTTCTTTTTTCTTCTGGCTTATTTCATCTTCTTCATTTCCCTCCTGTGATGATGTCGGAGAAAATAGGGAGGGAGTTGATGGAGGGAGAGGACCAAATCTCTATGCCAATAAGGGAAAAACAGGTTTTAGGTCCACTCAACCACTGTGTCTCAATCTACACTGATGTCCTGTCAATACTTTCACATGTTCTCATCTTACAATATTGTGTTGAGATACAAACACAAAGCAACACCTGGCTTAGAATTGTGTAGAATAAATAAATGTCGGACGGAGTGTTGTATAGGTTAACTGCCTACCTGCATGAAGGCAGAGTCGGTGATTGCTGAGCAATCTTGGGGCAGCAGTGTAGCTAAACCCTTTGACAGAGCTTCAAGACCCCTATCCACCAACTCACACACCCTCTGAAGCAGCTCTGTACTTGAACTCTGCAAGTACACACAAACAAAATTACGCTTTTTAAAAAATATAGACATTTCTGAAAAACCTGAGACAGAATACTGGTGTTTGATTTTTTTTTTTTTATCACATGTGCATACACTCATAATAAAAAATACTTGTAGTTTAAAGAACTATTATTTGACGCTATGCATAGACAGTCAATCCATTTACATACCTTAAGAAGAGACAAAGAGCTTGGCTTCACACCCTCACAGTCTGCTTCACAAGCTCCTAGAAGAAGACATGAGAATAATAGCAGAAAAACAATAATTGTCACAGCTAAGGTGAACATGACGTGTACGTGCGTGTGTCACACCAGTGACTGTGGTGGGCGTTTACCGAATATCAAATACCAGAGTGATATTTTTACAAAACAACATGATTAAGTACAAAAGGTGCATGTTTCAGCTGTTCCAATGACTGAAACAGGGACAATAGTAGATCCTCACCTCGACTTTGATTACTGTGTTCAGCTGCACTCTCTAGCCGTACGGCCAATGTGTGAATCATCTCCGCCGTCATTATGCCGTCAACAGCTGCCAGGTCACAGGCATAGGCCACCTCACACAGCATAGAGAGACACCATAGCCACTGCAAACATGTTACATACACATGAAAAGTCATAAGTAGGACATTTGCATTAAATATACTGTGAAAAATGTCCTAAACTACAAAAATTATATTGAAAAAATTCTATGCTTGTACATTATAATATCATATGTGTATCACAAACATGATAGCAGTATTTCATTTTTGAATATCACGGTTATTGTCAATACAACCGGTATATCGCAACACCCCTACTGTCGCAGATAAAAGACATTTTATATTTGTCAATAAATTGCTCCTATCAGTCAGAAAGGCAATGCTTACCTTTTTAAATACATACCTTGTCGTAATCATCTACCTTCTCATGGTAGTGTGTAAATTCTAGGGTTTGTAGCGGATACCTCTGGATCGCCAGCTTCACTTTATCCCACAGAAATAACACAACATCCAAAACCAGATCTCCATCTGGCTGCACCTCCTACACAAACACACACATACAATATACAGCCAAAAAAATGAACTCTTTCTCTAACTGTAATCCCAGTCATTAGCAGATCAACCTCAACACAAACTCACACATAACATAGAAACTTACAGGAGCAGAGCCACAAACAGACTTGTGCAGGGTGTCTACCAGGTCAATGAACTCATCCCCCATTGAGAAAGAAGACTTGTGTCCGTCTGGTGGACACATAAACAACAAAAAACACATTCTAATTTCTGAAATCAGAGTCGGCTATTTTGTAATCGAGTAACAGAGGCCGAATGTTGAACACCTTATTAGTACCTAATCAATGCTAGGTTATGAACAAGAAATCTCAAAGTGTGTCAGCTAATGTTTGACAGGAAGTCATTTTGGTATAGATACACAGATTTGACAGCAGCTTAGCAACAATGTGAAATAATCAATCACAAGTAATTAAGGACAAGAAGGCAGAAGGTAATAACTTATTAGAATCCTTTGTGGACCGTTTATATTAATCCATTTATCTACATAAAGGTTTAGGGGTCTGATGATTTATATGTGGCACAATTTACTACCATCAATCACGTTGTCTTCTCTAGGACGGCTCCTCTGGGAAGACAGCAGACTATTGAACCTGTCAAGTAAAGCAAGCTCCAGCTCGGCCCTCCTGAACGACTGACCCTCCACACCCTGACACAGACAGACAAAGTAAGACAGAGTCGAGATCATTTAAAAACACAGCATACATTAAACCGAAATTGGAAAATTAAGAATACAAAAGTGACAACTGATAGAAATGGAGCGCATCCCCCTTTTCTCAGATGCTGGTGTGCTACTTACAGACAGAACCTCCAGCATCTCTCTGGCAAGTTCAGTGAAAGTATCTGGCTGCTTGTACTGAAACAAGATCTTAATAAACCTCACTGCAGACATGACGGGCACTTTGTTTTCTCCTAGCAACACAAGACATTGCATTACTTCAAAAGGATTTCCAAATCACTTGACAAAACAAAACACGTCTCAACAAACGACAAAGTGTTAAAAATGTAACCATTTCTGTAATGTGAGAAAAAGGGACTAACCTGTAATGGCTAAATCCACTAGCGTGGATGTTGGTGTCAGCGCACCGAGACTCACGAGAGACTCACTAGTAGTGGCGACTCCTTCACAAACATACAAGCATATTACTCAATACACAAAGTGAGCATTCCTCACCCAATACAAATTGAAGGATTCTAAAACATTTGCAGCACCTGTAGGTTTTCTCTTAATTGTGAACTTACTGGAATCACTGCAGAGTCTATTCTGTTACGTGTTTGTTATACTAACCAGATAAGATACTAATGCCAGCAGACAGGAGTTCCAGGATCACCTCCTGCAGCTCTGGTTCATCCGGCATCCTTGTTTGCAGCGGGCGTCTGGTGCTGTCCCAAAGTGCTTCCAAGATGCCCAAGAACTGCGCTGGACTGCTGTCAAACAGGCCCATTAGCATGCGCTCTGTTGTGGAACGAGGCCATGGCCCCTACAGTAGATACAAGCAGGCATACAAGGACACTTAAGGTTGAGATTGAACACTGAATATGATCACATGGCAGTAAAGGGGATCTTATTACATTGGGTATGTCCTTCAAGTTGCTTTTGATTCTGAACATGGGTTTGGGTCTCCTTCTGGCCTCAAACACTGCACGCTTGAACATCATGGCAGCCAGCTGACGAAAAAAAAAATGTGAACGGACATGATTTGATAAACCAGAGAAAAGCACATCAACAAGGCAAAGCAACAAAGAAATCTCCTACATTTTCAGAGGGCAACCACCTGTATGTCTGTATTCATTAAAACAGTGGTGGCTATCTAGTGAAACAGCTGTCATCTTACACAATGAGAGATGTGACTGTATGAATGAGGTGTCACCATTTGCCTATACGGCATGAGGTGAGAATGAAGAAATATGACTTCCCCTGCTTGGGTTGTGTAGATTGGACTTCCAATGGCACTTAAACTGATTAGATATGTAGAGGTTTGATATTTGCATGTACCGTGTGCTCTTTGCATCCTTTTGATGTTTGCAGCCGTCACTGAGATGTGTGAACGATCTCTCTAATATTCGATCACAGTAAAAGAGTGTATTTCGGTAAGAGGAGTCTCCCACCTTGATCGAGGCTTCTTTGTAAGCTCTCTGAGTCTCTCTGGTCGCAGGAACTCCCTCCTGCTCCTCCAGCTTTGCCAGCTCATTGATTTTTCCAAGGGCTCTCCTGGCAAATTCCTGAAAGCATTTGAAGACACACAAATGGGGAATAAGACTTTTTAGAATTTCAGTTTAAGAACCTTGTGCTTGTCGGTGTCTGGATGCAGATGACGTGCGTCTTTTACCTCCGCCTGCACAGCAGCCTGGTTATCATAGTAACAGTGGCAGACAGCGCAGTAGAGCGTGACAATCCACGGCAGATACTTCGCAGTCATCAGAGAGATGGACAGCTCTAGACTGATGCTTGCCCATAGAAGGTACTCCAGTGCCTGAACAATCATGACAAACACAATTATATCAATATTATGAATCACACACATTTCTGGTTATATCACAACCACAATACACCATATGGTCAGCCAATGTGGAGATGAGAGTGAATCACTGAAAACTCACATAATTAGCACAAACCACATTAACCAGTCAGTTATGGTTTTGTCTGTCACACACCATTCTCACCCTCATCCATTTTACCTTTCATCAGACGTGGCAAAAACAATATTTTGATCCAACTATTATCTATCTTTAATTACCTGTGCACTACAATTCATGGTCATCAGGTAACGACAAATGGTGTAGATGAGTAATGAACCTGGAAAAGATTAGAAAGGAAAAGCGAAAGAGCTTAGTTCTGCAGCAAAATATAAAATACAGTAGAATCTTGTAATTTCTCATTTCATTTTAACTCAAAATCATATTAGCTTTGTTCAAAAGGTAAATTTAGTGGATAAGACCCTATCTAGATCCTCACAAACCCACCCTTTTAGGCAAATAATATCGTCCTGTATCACATTTTGACAACTTAATTTATTCTTCCAAAATTTTATATCAGACAAAAAGAAAATAGTGGGTAAAACTATATAAGTTGTAGTAACACATACCATTATATATTTGCCAGCAGAGGTGCTCATGTTGCTGCAACGCCTGCATCATGATCCTGATGAAGTTCAGCACATGCAGCAGTTTACAGAGTCCCTTCTGGCGGAGAACGCTGTGCCTTTTCTCCTGCTCAAATATACACAAGGCACAGCCCTGCATCGCACGGATCTGCAGACACACACGCGCACATATACAACTTACTGTACATATACTGTAGATATATCAGAGTTCAGGAACACAAGCTCACATAGTACAGTGTACCTTCATGACAAATGTGTCTTGGTCTGTATCAAAACCTTCTGGGAAGAAGCAGGCCATGAAGTGGTCCACATCTGTGACGTCCGTTATTTTCACTGAGTTGAACTGTAGCAGGTGGAGACTGTATCCCTGCCAAAAAGCGAGCTGGTACAACTACAGACGAACAGGAGAAGGAAGACAGAGTTAATGACAACTGTGAATGTGTGTTGTGCAGAAAACACATAGGCCAATTGCCGCAGTCCTTTTTGGAAGAGTAAAAAAATGTATTTGCTAATTATGGGACCAACACTCAATGTTCAACAAGTAATGCAATGATTAATTATGAGGTGAGTAACGAGGCAAGAAGTTGCAGCCAACATTAAGAGACAAGAGGCTATTAATGTAGAACAAACCAGGCAATTAAACAATTTCTCTTTCCCATCCAAAAGAGTGCTTACATTCATCACATTATGACACAAATTACCATGAATTATGAATGTGAAGCATTTGGCATCATGACTGGCTAATATGCTAATAAGCATAATATGCACAGCAGCCAACACTGACTGTGGTTCCTTTCACCATCCTGATTATATGGATTGCTCAAATTATGAAGCAAGGATTTGATGTTATGAAGCTGGTAAAGCAATTGACTACAGCTGTGGAAACCAAATATTGGCCAGTATCAGCTAGACTACATGTGAATTTACCTTTAGTCCAAAGAGAAAATCTGCAGTCTGCAACATGCGCTCCTGGTACAACTTGGAAGGCAGCCGTTGTTTGTACTTTTTACAAATCTCCACCAGGATTTTAATCCTTCAAAAATAAAAATAAAATAAAAAATAGCATCGTAATGTTTAAGTGTTTGTGTAACACTGTCAAGACAACACACAAAAATACGGTTGACTCACTATGCATGCAATTATGAAATTGACTGAAAAGTTTGCAATCAACTCGACTGATAAAAAATGCTCCTTGTAACGTTACATTTGGGTTAAATATGACATACCCGAGGAGCAATTTCTGTAAAATCATTGTTTTAAAACGGAGGCCCGCAACGTTAGTGGCGCAACACTGCGCAGTGCGACGCACCTGCAGCCAAAACTAAAGCCTGTCCTGCGTGTTTGCTAACTTATGACTAATAAACTAATTAACTAACTAACTAACGTTAGCTAGTTAGCAAACGCTACGTTGGCACCTCACCCTTTAGCATGAGAACCGTTATCCAGGCTGGTCGAAGAGGCGACTCGTCTCATCAACGTTACGAACGAGTTCATGTCTCGTTCAAAGGCTGAAACGACCGGGTTTCTTTTATCAAGTTTCCCGTAATATGAAGCCGGTAAATCCATTTTCACAACGGTAGTTTTAACCGTCTACCGCTCTTCTGTTAGTTAACCATTAAATACTGCCTCCAACGACAAAACTGCTCCACAGTGCTGGGGGAAAGCACATCACTATGGTTACGACGCTACACAAACAGAAAGCAAAGTAACTAGCGAGCAATTAGTTGGTATAAATTAATTTAGTCGTCTGATTTAAACACACAATTGTCTTACTGCAGATAACCTGCAAGTAAATACATGTTTAAATTGATTTATGCAATTAAATATATGTTTAAATTGATGTATTCACTGATTGGAGCTTTAAATAGTAGCTTAACAGGGACAGACAGCAACTGTAGTTAAACAGGAGTCCCATTTTAAGGAGGAAAATGAATGTCCACCAAGGTTAGGCCTGCATATCTTGCACACACACAAACTACAGTTACACAAAATTGTTTAGTGACACAAAAAACAAAAATATTAACAACTTAAAAATGGGAATAACAGTGTATTGAGGGGTGGAAGGCACTATAACAAAGGTTACATGATGGTTTAAAACCTCAGAGCTTGCAGATAACTGATTTAATGTGTGTAACGTTAGTTCTGTTGGAGACGACAGGGCTGGGAGGATGAAGCAGAGACTGAAAGAATTTTGGTTGGCACAACTGCTAGACAGTTGGAAAGGAGTCAGGGCTTCATATTTTACATCTGAGCTCATAGCAAAATGATACACGCTTAGAGTATCATCTAATGCTGTCTCATACAAACTCATCAATTCCCATTCAACCTCACATCCATTCTGCACACAAACCTAAAGCTTCTGGCACCCAGAGCACTGCAGGCTAATGCTCTGGCAGCTATTCCTCAAACAAACACACACACATCCATACACACACACACACACACACACACACAGATCCAGACAGGGGCATTTCCTGGGTAATGAGTATGGAGGCATCAGCAGTACTCTGAGCCAGTGTCACCTCATGACTGGGAGAAGGGAGAGACCCAGAGTTACAGAGAGAGAGAGGGAGGGAGGGAGAGAGAGAGAGAGAGAGAGAGAGAGAGAGAGAGAGAGATAACCAGTCACCGTTAGAGATGAAACAATGAGGGAGATGGAGGGATAAACAGTTGACATCATTGTTCCAGAAAGATCAGCCTGTTGGCAGAGTCACTATGCAAGTGTGCATGGGAACAGAGACAGAGCCTGGGTGGGATGGGAGAGAGAGGCCTATAAATACTGTGCAGAAGAGTACAGCAGCACCCATCTCAGACAAAGTCAAACCAAGAGTCCGCCTTCATACCCATCGTTTTTTACATCTCCTCTTTAATCCCATCATGGATATCCCCATCCAGTATCCGTGGTACCGTCGGGCCTTCCCACATCGACTCTCTGACATCGCCTTGGCAGAACCTCTCACTGATTGGCCACTAATCTGGCCCTTCCCCTGGTCCTTACCCTGGATACGTCCTTCATTCATGCGCTGGTTCAATTGGCCTGACAATGGACACAGTGAGGTAATGTAAAATTCAACTGTGTCTCTAAAATGATCAAATATTCTCATGTGAAATACCCACAAGTGGACTAACTGAAAAAAATCTCACTAATATCTCACTATATCTACTTGTCATAAAATCAGTATCAATAACTAATGTACTCCAGTGTGTAGATTGATGTGACAGGCCATTCGATGCATTTGCATGCACTATCTGAGATCTGAATAATATTCTCTTCTGTTGATACCAGTCTCTGTATAATTCAGTATGTGTATGAGTCTTACACTGAGATGACAATAACAAGCTATTGTGTGCTTTCATGCACAGCTGACTCCAGGCTGCAGGCACACAGCATAATTTGTTTCTAACAGCTGTATTGTCTGTATAGATGCGCATTGAAAAGGATCGCTACGTAATTTTTCTGGATGTGAAGCATTTCTCACCCGAAGAGCTGTCTGTCAATGTCAGTGACGAGTTCATCACAATACACGGCAAACATGAGGGCAAACAGGTCAGAGGCACTATAGAGTTGTGCAGAAATAGTCACACAAAATTAATTTGGTTACATGTCACCGGTATACTGACTCTAATTCTGTTTTCAGGACGACCACGGCTTTGTGTCAAGAGAGTTTCTGAGGAAGTACAGGCTTCCTGCTGGCGTGTCAGGTGCTGATGTCACATCCAGTCTGTCGTTTGATGGTATCCTTACAATCACTGCACCTCGGTCATCTCCCGGCTCAGAGCGCACTATTCCTGTTTCATGTGAGGACGGAACACCGAAACAGAAAATGTAGAGCAGAGTCTGACGCTCCTCACACTGCTTTACTACTAACCCCAAGTTTTGCCTGTTTTTATATTTAACCTGTTTTGTTGGCAGTTTAGTAGACAGTATGAAGTAGGCATGCAGGTCTAGCGGTCTAAGAGTGCAAGTGCCTTCTAATAAACTGGTATATAATTCCTAACTCAGTTTTATTCTGATATATCTGCAAGACAACAATGCTTTAAAACCAAAGGGTAATATGTTGTTCTCATGTAATAGAGTCTATTTGACGCGTTTGGTGTAGTCCCAGTGGAGGTGCAGGATAATTAACTTATTTAAGTTAATCTCCCAATCAAAAGCCGACAGAATCCCTCTTTAAACCATATCTCTCTGCCGAAACAAATCACACCTCTGTGTTTGTAAATGAAAGGTATTTCCTTTCCTTCTTCATACATTTCCAAATGTTATTTAATTTATATAATGACTGTGACTCTGCAGTTTAGTGAAAAAAATTGTCATCATTTGTTCATTGAACCCAAACTAGCTTGTAGCACCTTTTTGTTTTACAGGGAAATGCTTAAATGTCAATTTAAGGGAGTTTGAAAAGTGTCCACTGAAGATTACAACAGACTAAAATTGTTAAACTTAATTAGTGCACAATACTGTTTGAGTGGGTAAGAGTAAGATGTCAACTGTGCTTGGTTTATTCTCTTAGCGTCGGTTTCTGTATGTGTGAGGAGGAGGGAGTTCTCTGGAGGCACGTGCAGTCATTTTTAGTTTGTTCACTAAAAGAAAGCCACCAAAGGACCAGGTGTGTGTGAAGAAAGAGGGTGAATGAGCAATAGGGAAAGTAGTGGATGAGGGAGAAACTAACGTTGGAGACGGACAGCTTTTATCATTGGGCTCCTTGTCCTCTGGGGAGCATGCCTCTGAGCTGCTAAGTAAAGTGTGAGTGAAAGTATGTGAGAGTGAGTGCATATGTCACAGTTACAGCCCTATCATTCCCTCATATTGGCTAAAACCCCCTGACATATTAACACAGAAAAAAACAAATAGAATAAATGTCGAAACTCAATCATCGGATTGCTGTGTGTCCTTTTGATGTCTGAAGTGTTTCTGTTTTCATAAGAAGTTCACATAACAACACACACTACATGTGGGGAGAAAGTTTGAATTAAAACAATAGATATTCTTTCTAAGTGCTTTAGTCCATCATCAAGATTTGATGATTTGTATTATATTGCATTAGAACCTACTGCAAAAGTCATATGTATTATAATTAAACATTTCTGCTTCATTCTGCCATGTGTTTTCGTTTTGTACTTTTAAGTGAAATTACTATAGAGGCAATGTTTTTTATGCAAATGAAAAGATTAGCTGACACGTATTTATTTTGTGACACACAATTATCAAGCAAAATAAGTAGTGTATTGCGTAAATCAAAATGAACTTGTCTCTTTTAAAAACACAGTATTTAACTTTAACTCTTTGACAAATAATTGTAATATCTGACAAACAGATACAAACAGTATGATGGAGTATTATAGAAAATACACAAACACAAGTCAACTAGGAAGCATTAAGCAGCAATGATCATTTCTTCAGCCGGCGATTTGAAACCTTTGTTATGAAATCTGACAGCAATCTAGAATCATATGAGCTGTTCATATCTTCTGAAGTGCAGATTATCAACAGTGTGGATTAGCAAACCTACTTATTGTCATCTATGTTTATAGGATCATATGATACTCAAAACAAGTTATCTTGTAATGTAGTTGACTACATTGTTCTCTTTATTGGTGAAGGCAACATCAGTTACAGTAGAAGTCCCATTTCTGGAAATAAGAGAGGCAGAATTAGGAGAAAGCGTCACGTAATGCACACATTTGTTGATGTGTGTGTGTTCACCTACAGTAGTCTTGACTTCGGTGCTGGCTTGCATGAGAAGATGAGTCTCCTCCACTATGCTGCTGGGGAAGTGTCCAATGCGAGCCTCCTGCTCTCCGTAATAGGATCCTTGTACCTGCAAACAGATGATATAAAGTTAAGTTATTGACAACATCACTTTTGAGTGGAGAGTGTGAGGGCTGCACATGGATACAACACGTCTTCATGACTTCCAATAAAGATGCATAAAAGTGTTCTGCTTAAGAGCTGTGTCAAAGCAAAAGCATTTGTTTTCACTTACACTGCCGGCCCAGAAGAGGTTCCCTCTGTCCTTTAGCATTGCATAGACATAGATGAGCTGCCCCTGTCTGATTGGGATGAACCTGCAGTCTCCGGGGTAGTAGTCCTGCAGTGCACGTGCTATCAAGATGGGATCTGTGCAAGAATATAGAGGGAGACTGAGGCATCACATTGAGAACTTTTGCAGTTTATAATATGTGTCATATTTCTATGCAGATTAAAAAAGTTCTGCATGTGCGTTATCATTTTGATTTTCTACAGTTCCCTAAAACGTGGTCACAACATTACTACTAAGCTAAGATGGTGAGTATGCTACTTACGGCTGCATT
The DNA here is from genome assembly GCF_023349555.1 of Cebidichthys violaceus. Lineage (NCBI taxonomy): Eukaryota > Metazoa > Chordata > Actinopteri > Perciformes > Stichaeidae > Cebidichthys > Cebidichthys violaceus. The sequence goes on from NW_027176373.1 coordinate 5,840,028, forward strand.
CGGAGTCCGCGCAGAGTTTCTTGTCAGAGAGTTTAGGCATTTGCCTTCCAGCTTCAGAGGTTGGCAGCACAAGCCACAGTGAAAGAACAAGCCAGAGTTTGCCAGACATGTTTGTATGTGAGCGCACCTAATGATCCAATGGTTTTACGCTTGGTGAAGGTCTTGTGGGCTTTTTGTCCTCTTTTGTCTGTTTGCCGTCTCTGAGAAGGTGGTAAAAGTGATGGCAGTCCCTTTTTCTACTCTCCCTGCCCCCTTAGCTTATACACCAACACACACAGAGCTCCTTTCTAACTCTTCAAGCAGGTAAACAGGAAGGGGGATGAGGAGCAGGAGGGCCGGATTAGACAGACCCCTGCTTGTGTGCTGACCTTCCCCTCTTTCCATCTCTCAGCCTGTGTCACCCCCACCCTAAGAGTGTAAAATTGAGTAACAACACATTCCTCAGAGTTAATCTGTGTTTTTTCATTTCATACCTTGTTCAACCACTAGATGTCAGAGCATTTTACAGCAGACACACCAGTGTTGCCATCCTTCCTGCTCTGTTTGCTCTCTTTACCTTTCTTACCTAGGAGGTGGAGCCACTGGCTCTATTTACATACTGTATGTTTCGACTGCCAAGGAAACCAGCTCAGCCTCTCTTGTGCAAACACTCCCAAACACACACACAGACACACACGCACGCACACACACACACACACACACACACACACACACACACACACACACACACACACACACACACACACAAACACACACACTCACCAAACAGGAAGACTACACCTGTTTGGTGTGAGTTGGCTGGGAACTATCAGGTAAGACAGACTTCATTTTTGTTCCTTCGAGGTTCCAAAAGAGATTCTGTTAGTTCTATTAATGTAAACATGTGATGTTAAAGTAGGAATGACTTAATTATTTTAATGTATTCATTATTTTAAATAGGATGATGGCATAGTTTCATGGTAGTGAGATGTTTTAACAGGTGAGATGGCAGACGGTGACGTCAGATTTAAAGAGACCAATGTCAGACTGAGGAGACCGAAACTTCAAAGGGCAATGTTGTGACCAAAATTGAGTTTGTATAGACTAAATTGAATAAAATCTTTATAGATATGATCCTGCAGTGACTGGAAATAACATAATGTGGTAGCAGCTTCTTTTTAAGCCTTAATTGGGGGGGGCACAAACAACACAACATCAAGACTTTAAAGAGACTTTTAAGACTTGATTATTTTAGAGACTGAGCATTCAAGACTTTGACGTATTTGTAGGAAATAGTGTTGCCCAATACCTTTGGAATTTAGGGAGGGGAGCAGAACAAAGATAATAGTGTAGCTGGTATTTCGGTCAGAGTAATAAAAGCACCAGTCAGACAAAAGACCTGTTTAAAGGCCATGTGAGATTATATTACTAGAGAAGAACAACTAGTCTTACACTCATCATACATGTCCTGAATTCCACAAGTTCACAATGAAATCTGTTTATAGTGGTTTTCTGTGCTATTGATAGACTTTCTTGCCCACAGAGTTCTCTGGGAAGAAGAGAAGAAAGGATTTGAATGGTACTAGCATCAGAGCTATTGGCACCACAGTGAAGTCCACGTTTTGCAGAGTCATACCTGGATTACAAAAGTGAAAAATAAAACCCACTCCGGACCAGATCATCAAGAAACAGAAAAGAAAGTTTATGGCAGTCCACCTGCCACCTGTGTGATCAAGCTCTTGAAATTAAATTATGCTTTTTTACTGACTCCTACAAGCCTGCGGCTATCAACAATGTTCACCCCCAGGAAAAACAATCTTCCGTCCCCCAGCCTGGAGGATTCCTTCTTCCCTCTCACCTCATCCTCCTCAGTCTCACTCTCCTTTGCTCTCCCCTCATCCACGTCCTCTCCTGGCAGCAGTGACAGTGGAGGAGGGATCGAGACGGATCTGATACTAGCTGCAGAGCTGGGACAGGCTTTACTGGAGAAGAATGAGGAGCTGGCAGCCTCTCTGGAGCAGAGGGAGAGGGAGCTGGAGGTAAGGATGAAGCTGCTGTAAATAGTCTTTCTTGTGACTATGCAAACTTTGTAACATTTCTAAAAAATACAGTGAGGTGGAAACAAAAGGAGCACTAAAATGTACCATGAATAAGCACATGACATTTGAATGATTCTAGCCAATCAGTCATTATACAAGTGGAAAGATGTCTGTAAGTAACACTGATCAAGACTCAATTTATTCCACCTTAGATAATATAAATTACAGTTCTCCCATAATCAACCAATGCTGATAACAAAAATGTAGGATATCAAATCCTATTTAAAAAGAAACAAATATAAAAACAACATAAGATATATTCCACAAGCGATAAACAAATATAAAAAGAAAAGCAAATGGCGAGGATGGGGACATAACAACATTGTGAAAAAAATAAACAAATTTACTACTGTCAAATTCTTACAACCCCACACTTTTATCTCTGCATATCACATAGACAGAATAAAATACAGAATGTGAATAGCACGGAAAGAAGTTCATGAATTGATAAATGCATTCAGATATTATTATCATTACTTGTAAAAGTCTCTGAGTATTTTTTTAAGTTGCTTAAATCATGACACTGCAGGTATGAATCTGTCTCTGACGTAGTGTAAAAAGGAAAAGGTATTTTCCACTGAAGACAACTTGACATGTCACAGTAGGCAAATAATAAAAATGAATAATCTCTGACTTCCATTTAGCTGCTTCAGTTTCAGGGTCCTGACATGAAAAACTGGGACACTTGAATAGAACAGAGCCATTGTTAATGATTTTAGTAACACCTGTGCTTTGCCTACCATGACAAGTGAAGTTGTCTGACGAGATAAAGGCCTATTCTGTTTTTCTAGAACCAGCTTCACTGATTCTATTCTTGTCTTCTCCAAATGCTTTTGCTACGGACTCATTTGTTTCAATTTCACTTCACATTCAAAGTAACAAAAATAGAGACTTATTATCCATGTATTTCAATATCTGATATTTCCATGTCTCCTTGAAGGTAGTTAATGTTGCATCTAATGTCTAAGGCTGTACAGCAGGAGAAGCATGTCCTGCACAGGAAGTTAGAGATGAATGAAATGGATTCTGGGCAAAGAGAGGCAGAGCTGACTGCAGATTTAACTGCCTTGAGGGCTGAGCTGGAGCGGTATCACAGCCAGGGGCGCGACCAGCGGAGAGATGAGAGCGAACAGCTGACTCAATTAGCCAACCATAACCAACGCTTGGTGGAGCAGCTAGCAGAGGTTAGTTTACACTACTAGTGAAAAGGCAGCCTGAAACCTGCCTAAATGAGCTGCCAACCCACAAAGAAAAACACCACAAGTATGTTCATGCTGTTAGAATAAACATAATCAAAGTGTATTTATGTGTGTGGTCTCACGTCACCGCCATGCATGAAAAATGTGGAGTAGCAGGTTTGTGGAGTCCCATCTTTGTCACTCATTGAACAACAGTATTTCTCAACTTTTCCACCTGCTTAGGCTATAACACTGGAACACTCCTTGAGGACCGAGCTTCGTTCCCTCAGAGAAGAGAGGGAAGAATCATCTTTCAGCCGAAATATCAACTTTACACAATTGAAGAACATTCAAGGAGAGGTATACCAGTCAAATAAGTGGCTCAGTTTTAGTGTGACAGTCGTGAACATTATTATGCTATCTTGAATACTGGAGAATAAGTAGGTCATATACAAAAAGCATTACCTTTCAATCATGGCCAAATAGTATGGAATTATACTCTAAGTCGTGTGGGGCAAATCCAAATTAAGTTTCAAGTTCTGTCAAAGCAGGTCTCAGGTCCTTGATGGCAAGTCTAAGTCCTGCCTGTATGCTGACAATTAAATGATATGGCATCTGAACATTTCAATTTCAAAGCTGTGTTTGAAATTTCTCTGTTTTGGTCTGTTTGAGTCCGACTTGACTCTCAAGTCTATGGCTCTGTTGCTAAGAACAAGTGGAGATATTAACAGAATATTAAATAAACCCATAAAGATTTAACAGACTTGGGGGGCCTAAGTATCCATATCTCAAAGCATCAAAATCCTTTGTAATTACCTCTTAGTGTTACCTCTGTCATTGCATCATTTATTCAGTACTTTCTCTTTTTCTCTGTACAGAACAGAGTGTTGCTTGAGCGGCTGTCGTACATGGAGGCACAACTAAAAGCTTCACAGGAGGACAGTGATAGACTCCGCGTGGAGAGAGAGAGACTGACAGACAGATTGTCAGAGCTACAAACGACACTGAGAGAGAAAGAAGCAGAGGTGAGGATCATGCGCTGCAAAAGATAGTATATTCATCACTAACAGAAGTACAGCTAGTTTGAAGTTATGTATTAGTGTGTGTGCGTGTGCCTATCTCTTACTATGTGTTTGTGTGTGTCTGTACTGTAGATAGAGCAGGAGCAGGGAGTGGTGTTTGAGTTGCGAACTATGAATCGCTCTCTACAGCAAAAAACTCTGAACCTGGGAGAAGAGAGCATTCTGGACAGCACACAAACGCAACCTTTGTCTCTGCATAGTGAAATTCAGCAATCACAGGTACACAAACACACACACACACACACACACACACACACACACACACACACACACACACACACACACACACACACACACAAACAAGAGTAGTAACTGCACTGACATCCTTCGTTCGTTAGTTGGAGACTGATACCAACCGGTCTCCAAAATCCCTAACCTCTTTGTACCAAAATGTGCATCTAAGCACAAACACCTTGTAATAAGGTTCTGATATTACAGATTTTTTTCTGTTGTGTTGTTGTGTACATCTCTCTTGCTAACCAGGTAAAAGAGGCTCTTCTAGCTCACTCCACAGTCCTGCAAGTAAGAGATGAAGAGATACAAGCGCTCACAGAGGAGGTCTGTTGAACTCACATACACTTTTCACAAACACAATTTTACTTGTTGATTAACCAAAAATACAAGTATCGAACCTGAAAATGAGCATAATGTGTCTCCTTTCAATTTTATAAAGCTAGAGATGATGTAAATCTGAGTATTTTGAAAAAAAAAAAAACTATTATTATTACTAATATTTATGCCTTTCAATTTCACACCTTGCAGCTGCAATCTCAAAAAGAAGAGCTGGGGTCTTTGAGGCAGGAAATCAAGCCATTTAGAAGCAGTCCTGAAAATCCAAGCTACAGGTAATGCTACACAACAACAGCATCATTCTCATTTCATTTGAGCCCACAGCAGTATATGTTTTGCTAATTATCATATCAATGTGCAGTTCCTTAGAGAGTGAATTGGCCACTGTGCGTCAGGAGAAAGAATCACTTACTCAGCAGCTTCTCAACACGATCAAACACAAAGTGGCACTGTCGCAAGAGCTGGAGGCCTGGCAGGTGAGTCTGAGTGCAGGGATGGATACTTCTAAATGATGTCTCTGCCAACACGTTTTACATAGTTGTGTTTACAAGCGGAATGTTGTTTTTCTATCATCCTGTTGCAGGAGGACATGCGGCTAGTGATCAATCAACAGGTGCGGCAAAGGGAGGAGGAGAGACAGAGGGAAAGAGACAGAGAAAGACAGACAGACAAAGCAGCAGGACTCCAAAGAAGCAAGTCTTTGAGAGTGAAGGGAGAAGGAGGGAAAGGATTCTTCTCCTTTTTCAAAGACAAATGACAGAGGGAAGTGGCAGCAGTTCAATCGGACAGAGTATCAGCCTTTATCTTTGCCACTGCGAGCTTCTGCAGCAAGATAATGTACACTGTAATGTGTTATTAACATCACCAAGTGAAAAGTTTACAGACCTCATATTTTATTATGTTTGTATATATGTTTGTACAGTATATCTGTTATTTCAGAATACAGGATTTTATATTAAAATTGTATAAACCAATGAGTCTCTGTTGAGTGTTTTATATTCTGTTGGTTGTTTGTTACCACAGCATCTTAGAGCTGCATGTTTTTTATTTATAAGACAAAGAGGCGGTGCATTCATCTGCATACAAAATTAATGGAAAGACACGATCAGACGCAAAAAAAAATGAATTCTGGAGCTTAATGAATCTGCTTTTTAAATGTGTTGAGGTGAGAGAAATAACAGAAAGATCCAGTTTCTGGTGAGTTATGGGTTCAGTTAGAGGCTAAACTGAACTCAGACACACAGGAAAACTCTGACATTGTCGGTGCGTCCTTTGCTAGCTAGCTTACAGCCAGAGATGGGCAGTATTTCTATTACTTGTATTTGAAATACGTATTTCAATTACTTTTGAGTATTTTGTAATTTGTATTTGATAGGGCCGATAAAAAATCTAATGTAATTTGTAACAAAATACTTTAGAGTGGAATAATTTTGTATTGAAAATACTCAAAATACTTTCTCCACGAATCAAAAAACAGTTCACGAGTTCAGCCTTCAGATCTTCAAGTTCAACAGATTGTCTGTCAAGGTACACATGTTATCTGAGTGTGACAGATGTCAACTAGCTTGATGTATAATGTATGTCTGGGTCTGACTACATAGCCTATAGTATATACATGGTGATGGTTATAATACCAAGCTAGCTAGCATGCTGTCTAGGCTAGTGCATAGCCAGTGTTTAGCAAGTCAACTTATCAGTGGAGTAGCTAGCTATAGGAAGAGGGAGATTGGGAGCTTGTATGTTCATGATAACCTTATCAAGAGACATCTGACCATCTAATATTGCACTGTATTATAAGCTATGCTGTATCTTCTCAATGTGAATGTCATAATGCCATATCAATTACTGGCAGATATTATAGTTCACAGTTAGCCAGGCTATGACAGTAGATGTCCATTTGTTAAAAAAACAAAAAAACATTAAATATCCAATTTATTTTATTTAAAAGGCATATTATGAAAGTATTCTTAGTTTTATTATTTTGTATATTCTACAGTTGGCCAGGTGGACAACATGTCTCAGTACAGTAATTTATTTAGGCTCTTTACCTGTGTACAACTGGTTTTGATTCTATATTTTGCTTTTATAGTATACATAGGCCTAATGTGTAATGCTATTCATATGTGGTGAATATTTTCTTGTTGATACAAAGCCAAAGTTTATGGGCTGTTAAGTCCCATTAATAAAAATATATATATATATAATCAATGAAGTTGTTGTCTTTTAATAGCTTTGCTTAGTTACACTGACATTCTGTGACTGATCTTCCTTTTCGTGGGGTTCACCAGAGCTTTGTGTACATTATATATATATATATATATATATATATATATCGCCCAAACCTGAATGCTCTGCTATACCATATTGTGAGAAAACGGAAAATCCAGAAAAAAGTATTTCCTATATTTTAATGTTTTGTATTTTGTTACATTTTCTGGCACCAGTATTTTGTATTTTATTTTAATACATTTATTTGAGGGGTATTTTGTATCAAAATACATTTTGATGTATTTTTGCCCATCTCTGCTTACAGCTTAGATAGATGCTAAACTATGTACAACTAAAACAATGAGGTAAAGGAGGCTAAAAAGCTCCTTAGTGCTGAGGGTATATTCAGAGTTAGGTACTCATTTTCTGGTGGTTTGTCACTATGAGAGACCACCTTTATATTATATGTAGACATTTGACCAATGGTTAACACTGGATCTTTACAACTAAATGTTTCTATATCTACAGAGCTGCAATGCATTTCATATTAATATGGAAGAAGAAAAAACATGATAGAAATAACATTTCTTTAATAAATTAAGTCCAAAAAGACACTCCCTTCCACTTGTCTCTATGCTTACAATAAATAATGTATAAATAATATTTATGCAACATTTCATAGGTTAAACAGAACTGGAAATACCCAGCAGCAGCGTGAGTAGTGCAAGTTGCATACAGATCAGTGTTTCCACATGCCTTCATCTACAGTATATTCATACAGTACAGTCCTGGCTCAGCAGAGTCAGTGCATAGCCACTCTTACTGGCTGTTTGTTCATGTGTGGTGTCTCACACAGTTTTATAAGCTGGCAAAAACAAGATGTGCACACAACCACTTACTCATATACACAGTTTTAAAACATCACTCTGGCATTTGAGCAGAATTTGATCCATTTTACATTTCTGCTGACCACTTATTTTTTAGATTTATCCTAGAGTCTAGGCCAGTGGTTCTCAACTGGTCTGACTTCGGGACCCACCATCACCCCTTAATGACAAACTGCGACCCAAATTTTCAACTTCTCAAATGTATTTGATGAAAAGATGGTGCAGTTTGAACCTGAGCTGAAAATGTCCTCTGCAGTCGTAGTAGTAGGGAGCTCTCTTGTGCAGAGAAATTGTTCCCGTCAGTCCCCGTCCCACACGTTTCACGTAAACGAGTAAAACTGCTTTATTTGTTATGTCTGTAGATTCTCCATTTGTAATGCAAAATAACCACTTGCCTTAATTCCAGCTGTGGTCTGTTGTTTGATGTCATCCGACATGTCTTCAATTCACCTACTTAGAGTGTCATTTGACAGAGGTATAGTTTTCAGTTTATCCGCTGTGGATTGATCCAACAAATGCCGCTTCAGTTTTGACGGCTTCATGCTTTCTTGTGCCAGAACCTCGCTGCACAAAACGCACTGAGGTTTTTGTCCTCTTTTGTCCTCAATGTAAGTAAATCCATATCTCATGTAGTCGGTGTCGAACTTGCGTTTCGCTCAATTAGCATGAAAACAAACTTTGTGGGTGTTCTTCTGTATTGTGAAATGGCGGGTGTGTATTAGCATTACAAGGCATTAACGCCAAATACTGTTAAGGAGTGTGAATAACTCCGCTGCATAAAAAATCCCCTTCAAAATAAAAGCACAAGATTTTATTTTTATTTTTTTCAGGCAAAGGTCTGCGGCCCACTTGTGGGTCGCGACCCACCAGTTGAGAATCACTGGTCTAGGCATTAGTTGTTAAAAAATAAAAAACAGTAAGCCAATGTGGAAAATGGGGAAAGAATAATGTGAATTTGGTCATTGGTGTTGCCTCTCCTAAATAGGTTTCCTGTTTCTACAAGTGGTCAGCAGAAAAGTCAGGTATAAAGGAACTATAGTTAATGGGGTGAAATATGGGAAAGACAATTATCTTTCAATATAATCTATAATCATTACATTTCTTTATGACTACTTACAGTATAAAATCTTTACTTATTTTCAGTTTACAGGATGCCGCTGATCCCTTTGTCCGTTGTCTAGGTTGGTTTCAGGAGGACAGAAACACATCTGTTTAGTCCAATCAGACAACAGCACCTCCATTTTGAGAGGTAGGTTTCAAGGCCCAACTTTCAGCTTCAACACCCAAACAATCCACGATACTCAGGTGGTTCAAGTGTTTTACCCTGGAAGATAGGGCCATTATGGCGCCTCTGGAACAGGTCTCTGGATGGATGTCTGTCCCTCCAGCAGACGTCAGCAGACATTTATCCCACATTGATGCCTAGGCCGACTTGCAGCTTGTCACCTCTGTGGTTTACAAAGGCACCCATAATCAGGGTGGCAGGGAGCGGGGTTAGACGCTTCTCCAACACGCCTCCTATTATGCAACGACTGTTTATCATACCTGGACACACACAGACAGAAAAGGTCTCCTATACTGTGTGTATATATATGTAGTTTTCATTCAACATAACATTTGACTCAAAGTTGGAGAAAGAAATTTACCTCGAAAGACCATGTTGGCCTCTGGGAGCTCCATCTGGTACCCAAATGAAGTTGTGGTCTCCTGTGTCCTGGTACTGGCCTCAAACTCCACCCCGACTTGGATCTGGTGAACACCAAAACAAGCATATGCACATTTTCAATATGCAAGTAAAGGCTGTGTTTATACAGTACGGTGGCGTTTGCTGCACCTGTTTGTTGGCTCTATGATAGTAGCTAGCATGGGCACCTCCTTTCCCAGCATTCAGCGTCGCCACCCAGTTGGGTCCTGTATGGAGAGCCAGAAAAAGAAAAGGCAAAACGCTGCTGCTAAGTCAAGCAAAACAGATCAGGAAAGCTCAATTAAATGAGGTGTTGAAAGAAGATTTGTAATGAAACACAAAACTCTCACTTGAGTACTGTCCAGCCAGAGTAAGAATTCCTCCTTCTTCTGCTCGGCCCCGATGGTAAACCAGCTCCCCTCCTAAAACCAGCCCAGAGGACACACTCTGAAGGAAGTGTGCCACAAGGATAACTGTCCAAGAGAAACACACCAAAACGCATAATAGATTAGATCAACAAAAAAATATCACCATTATGTATTTTCCTGCTAAATTGACAGTTGTATTCAGTTGAAAAAAGAACATTTGACTGCTTGCAATAGTACTTTTTTCCCCTTACATCCGATGATGCTCTTATCATTCCACCTGTCATTTCTTACCCGACTCTCTGAGGATGTCAGGATTGGCTACTGTCACGGCAGCAGTGAAGTCGTTCCCTCTGTACTCAGTTTCAAACTGCCACGTTACAAACTGGGACTGCTGGGTCTATAACACAATCAAATATTCAGTTTGCAGCAAACAGCATTTTAGTGTGAAGAGAAGTGCAGTGACAGGGTCTGAACATGAGATGGGATAGATGGCCAGACATTAGAATCTCACCTGGAAGACTGTTCTGGCTCGTACTCGCTCAGTGAGATGCAGCAGAGCGTGAGCATTCAGACTGCCTGAAGAGTCCATTTCACCGATCAGTGCTGGGGCATCCTAAAAATGTGAGGCAGAATCAATAGGCAGCTTCATCTGTTTTCCAACGTCCTATACAGCCAAGCAAATGAATGATAAAGTAGTAGAAACGTATTTATGCTTGACCTTGTCCTTGCTGTAATCATCAGACTGCAGATGCTCTACGTGGAAACGATAGTACGAAGGACTGACAGCACTGAGGTGGAGAGTATGACTGACCTGGAAGGAAATACACACATCGTGTTATGACATTGAAGAGATTTACACCCTTATTACCTTTACAACTAAATGTTTAAATGTAGATTCACCTTGAAGAAGCTGCTCAGAGTTTTATTGAGGATCATCTTGACTCCCTCAATCTGTTGAGGAAACACATCTGGGGAGACAAAACAAAACATTAGTACTTCAATAATTGTCTCTATGTATTGCCTGCTGTGTGGCCGGCCCTCTCTTTTTGGCCAGACATACCTTTGCAGCTCCTGTGGAGAGAGTGGAAGCTGCCTGGGTTGGGCAGGCGGCCATCTCTCCTCTCCCAGCGTGGCGGACTGTCCCAGTGAGCCGGATGCGCGTCCCAGTGAGAAGGAGGGAGGTCCGTGGAGAAAGGCCAGTTCTGACGGCCCGGACTGGAAGACAAAGCCAGAACACTGCCCATGTGGGCGCGACACTTCCTACAAGATGCAAAGAGACAAAAGGAGAGATCTACAATGATGCTACGACCCATTTGTTTATCTCACCTGCAGCTTGTGCCTGCACAATACAAAGCCAGACTATGCATATGCATATGAAGAGAACAGAGGTAGACCATTAACCATGTCCTCAAGTACAATGAAAAGAAAAACACTTTTCCTTGACAAAGCATAGAAATATAAATGTCTGTTATTGGTCAAACACCTTGCACAGTCAGAGAGTTACAGAATAAGTTAATGACATCAAAAATGCTAACAAAATGACGACATTCAAACTTATATTTTAAAATGTTAGGTTCTGGTTATTTAGATTGGTTTGTATTGGATTTAAAACTTGAGTTGCAATAATGATTTATCATGCACGGCTGTCCGTTGTTTTCATGTGCAGGTGCAGCAATTCCGTTAGCTAGCATGACCTTAGCATTGGCAAAAACAGCGCTAGTTGTTTCACTAACTACCTACTTCCGTTGTTATCAAGAGACGTTAAAATCCGGAGCGGAACTAAGAATCGCACATGAGGAAAAACTGTCAGGTGGAATTTCCCATTGATAAACTACTGACAGGCTACGCGAACAGAATTGATGCTCGGATCCACTGCTGCTGCGAATAGCCCCCTCCTCCAGATGTGATGAGCCACCCTGCAAATAATTCCCTCTGAAAACACGATGGGAATTATCTAGTCTGACACATTACGCTTTTAAATGTATAATGTCGGAAACTCAATGGTATACATTTTAGCACCTAACGTTGAATTAAAAATACGTAAATGTGCTTGTTGTAGGGCTTTTGAGTGCTCGGGGAAACAACGTAACGTTCCTGAAGTTTTGTTTCTTGTCGGACTATTATATCTGCGACACAGCGTTCAACGCAAGCCGCTACAGGTGAGATGATATTATTCAGCTTTCATGTACTGCAGCGCCGGAGTATAACGAGAAGGTCAACGGCTTTGAGCTGCAGTACAGTCAGTACAATATCTGATGTTCATCCGAGCCCGTCTGAGACACAAGATACAGACCAAACCAACTAAAATATGCAATTACTACGGTATTAGCCCGTGAGGAAGACTGAAGGTGGACATTGTCGCTTTTATGCGCGTCCTTCCCTTCCACACTCAAGCAGATTTTGTGTGCAACCATCAGGGAACTGAGTTGTTGTGTGTCCTTCCATTTCCAGTTGGACTGAACATGTCTCCTTCAAGGTCCATATTGCTGGTGGGAGAAGGGAACTTCTCATTTTCTGCTTCTGTGAGCCAGCTGTACTCGGAGACAGAGACCTGCATAACGGCCACTTGTCTGCAGCATCAGAAGGAGGCACTGCGGCATGAAGGCGCAGCCGATAACATTAAGAGTATCCGGGACTCAGGTAGGGGGTTTGTGATTACTTTTTTACATTTGTACCGAGACGTATTTTGTGACACTTTTTGTGTGTTAATCAGGTGGGGCGGTGCTTTTCGAGGTGGACTGCACGAAGCTGGGGGACTGTGCCTCTCTTCGGGACCGTGTGTTTGATCGTGTGGTGTTTAACTTTCCTCACTGCGGGAGAAAGAGTGGGGTTAAAAAGAACAGAGAACTTCTCAAAAACTTCTTCCTCAGGTAAAACTGCGTCACACCTCAAGATTCAGTTTATTCACAGCAGCTTGTCTCTACAATGACAATTTGAAAATGTCGAAGAACGTTTGTGTCCAAACTTCCTTTTTCAACTCCACAATACTGGTTTTGAAACGTTTGATAACTCAATAACTATAAATTATGAGAATAACGAGGTATCATTCTTGAGATTTTTCTATTTACTGACTGAAATGTGTCTGTATGGCATCAAGTATGATATCTCCAAAACTAGGCAACTCTCACCAAAACAATCTATTGATGAATAGCACTACAGGTAGGGCTGGGCAATTTATCAATACTATATGTCTTAATATGAGACCAAATATCGTCTTGGATTCTGGATATCATAAAATTGTAATATGGCTAACGTGTTTTTTTTGTTACTTATGATTAATTGTCAAAAAATCCAGCACCACTGGTCAACCCTACAATATCATCGCAATATTGATAATGAGGTATTTGTTCTAAAATATCTGTATATTTGATTTTCTCTTGATCCGCCCAGCCCTAGGTAAGAGGAAAAGTATGTATTTTTGATTCTGGGATGACCAGTCCCTTTAAGTTGTCTTTCATAATCACATATTTTTCACCCAGCTCTGTTAAGTACGTAGTTTTTATAAACTGATGAAGTTCCCAATGTTTTCCGTTTTCCATGATGACATCCTGAATACTTTTTTTCCCCTGTGCCTCCAGTTGTGAACAGGTGTTGTCTGAAGACGGGGAGGTCCATGTTTCCTTGTGCAACGGCCAGGGTGGAACACCAGCGGACCAACCGAAGCGAGAGTGGCACAACAGCTGGCAGGTGGCTGCCATGGCAGCAGAGGCCCACCTGATCCTTAGTGATGTCCATCCTTTTGAGAGAGAGAAACACCGTAGCTACAAGTGCACTGGATACAGGTAAGGAGCAAAGGTGAGTGGAACAGGGTATAAATAGAAACAACCCTTTGCATACTGACCCTCTCTAATGATGGCGTTGCTGTTGCACAGGAGCCAGGATAAGGGCTTTCATGTGGAGAAAGGTTTACTCCACGTGTTTACCCGCAGCCTCTCCTACACCCCTGCTCAGATACTTACGGTTGAGGAGGCTGTTGAAAGGGACAGAGTGCTGTACAACATACCAGCTGAGCTCAGTGATTACATATTCAGGTACAGGAACACGAGGCTCTCATGCTGTTTGAGTAATAACCCACCAACGCAAAAAAAAATAGAGTTATATAACCAGGCACTTTACTGTCTCTGCTCTTTCATCAGGGGATTTCTCTGCTCAGGTTCTGTCCACCCTGTCAGGTTGGTGCAAGATTTTCTTCTCAAAGGACTGGCGGAGAAGTGGTCTGTCTCCATGACGACAGAGACCATTCCCTTCCTCCTCACGGCCAAACGGCTGCAGGCGTGCGGCTGTGACGTTGACAAGACGGACTTCTACTGGATCCGCCTGCTTCAGAAAGAGGTCAACTCTGACACCGACACCTCCGCAGACAAAGAAAAAGATCAGTTTTTGGACAGTCGGGGACGAACGGACACACAAGACCCTCTGTTAACCACATGTCTCACCTGCGATGAAGTGGACAGGGTGAAGAGTAAAGGAGCCGAGAGCCTAAGGTCTGCATGCTTACTTGATATCGATCCTGAAGGGGAAAGTGGTGTTTATATGCTGCGTCCATCACTGCTTCCTCAGATGGAAGAGCTTCTAACTAAAAAAGAAGAGTTGGTTGACAATGCAGGGAGTCATGGGGAGGATGAGGGGAACAATAAAAGTGTTGAAGGGGAAGGACATAAGAAGGAGGGGCCATGTGGGGGGTGTAATGGTGTCACCAGCTCGTTGTTAGGCATTAGTGGCCTGGTGTTCAAGAACGTGCACGTCGACCTTTGGGCTCTGCCTGCCTTTCATGAGCTCCTCCTCAGCGGTGTTTTCCCCTCACAATGTGAGCCAATCAAATTGCTCGGACAAAGACTGGAGACGCTGCTCGCACCCTATGGGGTCTCCTTAGTCCCAGAACAGGAAGGTCTGCGTCTGATGGCACCGCAGAAGGGTTTGGTTGGTAAGGTGTTTGCAAGCAATGCAAGTGACAACATCAGCGACGTCAGTGTCACCGTGTCCCTTAATTTGGACCTTCTTTCCGTGCTCGTGTTCTCACTCCCCGACTGGCGGCTGCTGTGGTCACATGACCCACGTTTTTTACAGCAGTTTGAACTCTGCCCACCTCCAGGGAAACCTTTCCACCCCTTCTCCCTGTTCCCCGAGCACTTCAGCTTCGACATTAGCTTTTGGACAGGGCCGACATGGCATGAGAGTAAGTTCCACGCTGTGATCCGAGAGGCCAGTCACGGGACCGTGGAACAAGTTAAACTCATGGACACGTTCTCACATCCTGACCTAAGCCAGACCAGTTACTGCTACAGACTCGTCTACCACTCAAACACACATGCTCTGTCACACACACAAGCCCTCCAGTTTCATAAAGACCTAGAAACCTGTCTTACCTCTCGGTTGCAAGTCACCATCCGGTAGCAACATTTGAATCTTAAGGAGGACCAGGGACTTCCCCTCTTTTTAATTACATGTCTGTTTGTACCTGCTATGCAAATTATAGGCGTATAAACTGCAAAACTGTAGTTGAAGTGTTTACAGTAGTTGAGGCATTGTGTGCTATAGTTCATCATTAAAATGTGTTTTCTGTGTATCTGTTGTGTGCTTTAGGTATCATTCAATAAATATGTTATCAGAATCATCTTTATATTGGACAGGTATGAGTACACAAATCATGTTTTATGGTTGGTGTTTTCTGTAAATTACAAACAATTATACAATAGTCCAGAGTGCGCTATTTGACTTATTTAACATCAATTTGTAGTCATTGGAAAAAAACATGCAGTACGTGCTGTGACAAAGCATAAAAGAAAGTATTCTTGCAAGTAACAGCCCTGGAAACAAGTCCAAGAGCCAGTTTGTACCTCTGCAGTGGTGGTGAAAGGACTTCTTCAATTGAGTAAAAGTAACAATACCACAGTGTAAAAGTATTCTGTCCTAGTAAAAATCCTGCATTAAAAATGATGATTCTTATAAGTACATGATGACCTCATGTAAATCCCAGCATAGCGTCAAACAACTCCAATTTGAGTGGATCTTATCAGCAACTGAACACGCCTATGAGGCTATGTGGGGCCTTTAATCCATAACAGTGCACGAAGAGGAAGGGATGACACTCCACAAAGTTACACTCACTGATAAAGTAAGTTTGTAGAATGAACAATCAGTAATCTGCTGCAGATCACTATTTGAACACAACCTAAGAAACCTTGCCTGATGGTGATGCATTTTCTAATCTTAAAATTGACATGTGTTCAAGTGCTTACTGTAAAGAAGGGCTAACGTGCTTGTCATGTAAATATTCTACAGCGGCATGTATGATTATGTTAACATACAACCGTAGAACCGGAGGAAACCGACAAAGTGTGTCTAATTTTAAGAAAGAATGTAAATGAGTCTTATTGACATCTGAAGAAGTAATTCACTTCCCCTCAGTGACAGACCGATAAACATAACCTCCTATTTATATTTTGAGGGAAAACCGGAACAGCTGGAGAAAACCTAAACTAATATATTTTTAAGTCGCTGAGAGAATCTTCCAATTCATCTGAATAATTTGGGGGGATCAACTCACAGGCATCTTGTGCATAAGAGCTGGTGTCCATGTCTTCTACCTATCTTTTATCAATTCAAATTAGTCAATGTGTGGTTAAAACGATAGCCATGCTATAAAATCTCCATTCCTCGTGTGCACAGGTTTAACATATTGTTCTAAACATAAGGACAATGGGGTTATAAAATGTAGTCTACATAAAGAGAACGAAGATAAGAGAAAGCTGAGTGCAGTTGACTGAGAGGTCTCATCGCCATAGTCTCTGGTGAGGAGAGCTGTCAATAACCGGACAGCGGCGAAAATGAACGAAGCACGACTCGGGAGCAGCGTCGGAAAAAACATGGCGGCCAAAGCGCTTCGGCAACGAACCAGGCGAGGGAGCAGACAAGATGCAAACAACCTGAACGTCGCCGCCGAAGCTCGGCCACCGAAAGAGGAGAAAGGCGGCGATGACAGTAAAACGACAGAGACCCGGCAAGAGTGAGTATGAGCCGGGAGCAGAGGCGTTAGATCGGGGCTGAGAGCTCCATCCTCCCGGTGTGACTGTGACAGCCCGAGCAGAGGAAGCTAGCTAGCTAACTAGCTACTTTGATACCTTGAGCAAGTTTGGATAACAGCAACACGACAGCAACGATTGAAAACGTCCACCCAACAGCACGGGACAAAGTCTTTAGAGTACTTTTAATTGCAATGACTGTTACGTTGTGTTTCCGCCCCAATAGCTAGTTGGTTGCATGTTTTTAGTAGAGCGACGTAAAGCAGGTGGGTCAGCTTCATTCATTCTGCTGTCTGTAACACTGACAGATAACCTGGTACGAGGGGGTCAAACTCGTGCTCAACACGGACATAAACGTTTATTTTGATTCCGTGATTGTTGTCGTCGATACGTTGCTGAAGTCCTTTGACATAAATCCTACCAGTGTGTAAGATGACGTGTCATATTAAAACGCTGCAGCCTTGGACTGTATGTGCAACAGCTGAGCTAATTAGTGTGATGAATGGAGTGAACGAGAGGCGGTTATCACTGTTAACACGTATGAGTGGTTGTAACTACTGTCTTTACTTATTGTAGTAACTCTGAACAGGCACACAGATGTCCATATCAGGGAGGTAATTATAATGGGCATTGATATGTAATTGGAGTAAATAAAGTGTTTTTCTACTGATAATGTAGTGTTAAACAGCTGTTGTGTTTTTTAAATATGTGTGTGTGTGTGTGTGTGTGTGTGTGTGTGTGTGTGTGTGTGTGTGTGTGTGTGTGTGTATATATATATATATATCTCTTCAGCAATCTGCTCATTGTAAACACACTACTATAAACTACAAATCATCATTCAAAGATTGATACATTTACAATATATCCAGTGAAATACAATGCTGTATGCTTTTATGACTGAAAACTAATAATTAGACAACTAAATACAAATTTAAGATAAATGTATATTCCATTTATTTATTATGTAAAATGCCAACTTACAACAGGACAGAGCCACAAGCTGAAAACAGACAAACAGACTGCAAATAGCAAAAAACCTCAAACCGGAGATGTAGTGGAGGACAGCTGTGCAACTGTATAATGTATCATTATAATTAATATGCCTTTTGATTCTGTGAGTGATACTGCTCAGACATAGATCAACCATGTTTCCGCTGTCTTTCAAACCTCTGAGTAATTCAGACTTGTCTCTGTTGTGAGATGATATTTACTTTGTGCTCCACTAAACACATTATTTTTGTAATTAAGGGCACATAAATTAGCCAGCTCTGAAATAATTACCATACTTGGTGTTTTATTAAAAGCAGATGCACTGGAAACATCAATCAGTTAAGCCTGTGAATGTTTAAACACATAGACGAGCATCAAAGGCCTGTATACAGGGTCATTCATGGCTAATTAGACTGTTTTAAGATCTAGTTCATTTTCTGTTAAATATGCATGAAGCAGACATGATGTACTGTTTGACTACAGTGTGGTACATTTAGATGTTGTTTAATACCTTTTGATGCTGAAGTGGATCGTAATAATAGTGCATATATTTTGATGTGTATTAGTATACAGCAATTGTGCATCTTGTGTTTTTTTTTTATAGGTCGGTAAGTCGTGGAGGGCAGGTGTGGGCTCCAGAAGGTTCCACTGCATTTAAATGCCTGCTCTCCGCACGTTTTTGTGCAGCTTTGCTCAGCAACATCTCAGACTGCGATGAGACCTTCAACTACTGGGAGCCTGTGAGTACCGCTCACTGCTTTCAGAAATCCTGAAGTGTTATCTATGTCAGAATGTCTTCATTGTTCCAGCAAGATACTACTTCTCTTTCTTTATCTGTTAACTGTTAATCTAATTGTTGTGATGACTGTTTTCACAGATGCACTACCTGCTGTACGGCACAGGGATGCAAACATGGGAATATTCTCCATTGTACGCTATCAGGTCGTACGCTTACTTATGGTTACATGCTCTTCCTGCTTGTTTGCATGCCCATGTTCTACAGACAAACAAGGTATCTATTCCAAACTTGCTGTCACTTCAACGTTTGTCGATATTTGAAATGACTTCAGCTATTTTTTTCTTCCCAATTTTCTCTTCTGAAGTGAGAGGACTGTTTGTCTTAAACTGCAAGACAAAGGTGTCCTCCAGTGTGTAGGAACATAAACTGTGTGGGAAATTATTTAAACACATGTGCTCCTTTTAAGAAAAATATGTATTTTTCATAAAAAAAACATACACACACACACACACACACACACACACACACACACACACACACACACAGATGTGTGTATATCAACATACTGGTATGTTTGCAGAAGTTTCAGCATTGTGTTCTGATTGTGTTGCAGGTGTTGGTGTTCTACTTTGTGCGATGTGTCTTAGCATTCTCCTGCTGTGTCTGTGAACTCTATTTCTACAAGTGAGTTTACTTTCCTCTTAAATGCAAGTGGGCATCCTAAGTGCTTTGGCTTATACATTTAGCAATTTAACCATTTGGTTTGTTTGTGTGTGTGTGTGACACAGGGCAGTTTGTAAGAAGTTTGGTTTGCATGTGGGCCGTCTAATGTTGGCCTTCCTTGTCCTGAGCACGGGAATGTTCTGCTCGTCTGCAGGTTGGTCAGATTTATTTACTGAGTTAACCCATTTCCGTCTCTTGTTTCATTTATCTATTCACATTCATCCCATCCCTCGTTGGTGTTTACATCCATCTTTTTTGAATAACTTACCACAGAGCCTTATACTTCTCTCCTCTTTATTGCCAAATCAGCAGTACGTAAACATTTTAGAAAGGGACATTTAATATTTGTGATACTAATAATAATATTTGTGTGTTCCTCTTCTGTTCTTGCTCCTCAGCATTCCTGCCTTCCTCGTTCTGTATGTACACAACGCTGGTCGCCATGACGGGGTGGTTTCAGGACTCGACACCGTTGGCCATCATGGGTGTGGCTGCTGGCGCCATCGTCGGATGGCCGTTCTCTGCTCTTGTCGGGTAAAGGCGTAAACTAAAAGGCCTATTTGTCGGCAATACTTTCCCTCCACAAAGACGTGTCAAAATGTATCACTCTTAAAACAGCTTTCATTCATTTTCTCTTCAGGATTCCCATCGCCTTCGACCTGCTGGTGTTAAAAAGGCAGTGGAGAAGTTTTATTACCTGGTCAGCTGTTGCTCTGCTTCTGCTGCTGGTGAGAATACTTTTTTTAGATGCAAATAAGATAAACAAGTATTTAAATGTGCATATAACAGGACAAAGGTCCATGTATATGAATTTTCTTTGCAGTGTCACAGCTGCAGTGTTTGCACAGACCTTCTGTGGGAGAGTTAATAATTTATTCAGGAATATTATGGGATATTACATGTTCTCCTTCTTTTCGTATGTGTCATACAGACAATTAAAATAGGCATTGTCATGGTAAATATGTGCACTCTGTATAGATACATTTGTAACAATTCACAAATTATATAATGTAATGTTGCTAAATGTAAATGGCTCCTTTGTGTCTTTGTCAGGTACCCCTCGTGGCAGTAGACTCTTTCTTTTATGGCAAACTGGTCATTGCTCCACTCAATATTCTACTATATAATGTCTTCACACCACATGGACCTGATCTGTATGGTAAGTATGTATACAAGAGCCCACATCATTAATGTATCATTTTATATTGTAATAGCAAAAGATGGAATCTTTAGTTTTGGCATGCTACAGTTAACAATGATTAACAATTCTATTCTACACTTTACTGGTGATTATACATGTTTAGGGTTTTGATGGTATCTTATTTTAGTGACAGAGTGGAGCAAATGAAAGCATGAACAATTTAAAGCTGTACTGTTTTTTTAACTCTAGAGGGCATCCCATCATCAACACTAGTATATCAAACCCTTTGAGAGAGTGCCAATCGGTTGTAAATAGACAAAGGCTTAATTCACAGACAATAACACGATATTTGTAAGACCTTTGGGCTTGTGTCTCCACCACCAGTATTCAATGTTTTACCTGGTATAACAAAATATTTGACTATCCCCTCTGTGGAGTTCCCCTTAAAACAACTTGCATAACTTGCAAAAACTATATGTCCTTATTGTGATAGTTTGTACATGTGCAGTGATATTTTGTGTCGTTTCATTTGCAGGTACGGAGCCGTGGCATTTCTACTTTGCAAATGGGATCCTGAACTTCAACCTGGTGTTTGCTTTGGCACTGTTGTCTCTGCCACTCACTGCTCTCATGGAGACACTGTTACACAGGTTCAATGGTGAGGATGGAAATGGTGCCGCAGCAGAACAATATTTATACAGTATCATGTATAAATATGTGGTGCGGTAATGACACACTGGGGTACTTTTCTCCTCATTGTATGAATATTTATGTAAGTTATTTTGGGAAACATATTGAATGCTGATATGATGTAATTCAATCACTATTTCCTGTAACTGTTACTATTACAAAACATCAAAAATGTACCTCAGTCCTCCTCAGTATAGGCATATATACGGTTTAAAAAGTTTATTTTGGCTGTTATGTGAATATTCAAATTTCACGTGCTTGTGCACTCATGTGTTTTGTGCAGTGCAGAACCTGGGCCGTCCATACTGGCTGACTCTGTCTCCCATGTATCTGTGGATGTTGGTTTTCTTCACCAGACCTCATAAAGAAGAGCGGTTCCTCTTTCCCATCTACCCTCTCATCTGCCTCAGTGGGGCAGTAGCCCTCTCCTCTCTACAGGTGTGTTTTGCGATTTTGTTGCAAAAATGGTAGTCCATGTTAGTGGGTTTCACTTGTGTTAGACCCCTTTTGAAATCTGTGACATTTTGTTGTTGTTACTGATTAATTTTATTTTCTGCAGAAATGCTACCACTTCCTGTTCCAGCGGTACCGACTGGAGCACTACACGGTCTCCTCCAACTGGTTGGCTCTAAGCACAGTCCTGGTTTTCTCTGTGCTGTCACTGTCTCGCTCTGTCGCCCTCTTCAAAGGTGTGTGTGTGTGTGTGTGTGTGTGTGTGTGTGTGTGTGTGTGTGTGTGTGTGTGTGTGTGTGTGTGTGTGTGTGTGTGTGTGTGTGTGTGTGTGTGTGTGTGTGTGTGTGTGTGTGTGTGTGTGTGTACACACACAGAGACACTAATCTCCCAAGCACCAGTGTCAGGCAACAAAAGCAAGCAGTTCAAGATGGATGAAATTATATTTTTTCCTTTCTCTACAGGCTACCACGCCCCTCTGGACCTGTACCCAGAGTTCCATCGCATCGCCAAGGATCCGACTCTTCACTCAGTCCCCGAAGGCAGACCTGTTAGTGTGTGTGTGGGCAAAGAGTGGTACCGCTTCCCAAGCAGCTTCCTGCTACCGCACAAGTCAGTATCCAGGTCTTTGTCCAATATGGAACGTGTATTTTGTCATTTCCAAGTTGCTGATAGTTTTTCTTCCCAATCTACAGCTGGCAACTGCACTTCATTCAGTCTGAGTTTAAAGGGCAGCTGCCACAGCCATATGCATCTGGTCTACTGGCCACACAGACCATCCCAGCTAATATGAACGACCAGAACCTGGAGGAGCCAACCAGATATGTGAGTCACTCAGACACATGTGCTTGTGTGTTGACACATGGACACTGTATTTACAAGTAGTTGTCATTTTAATTGGGACATTTCTACTCTGGGCAGATGGATTTACGGCAGTGCCACTACGTAGTGGATCTGGACTTGGATGAAGAGACGCCACTTGAGCGACGTTATTCAGCCAGCAAAGAGGAGTGGAGCATCATCGCCTATAAGCCTTTCCTTCAAGCCTCAAGGTATTTTTCCAAATAGAAAGAAAGAAAAAAAACTTGTCTCCCAAATCTTCAGAAGATGATAAATATGTTAATCCTTACATTTACTTTTTTTTTTTTTTTTTTTAAAGTAAGGGTAACCCCCAAATCATGAAACATTTGGTAGAACTTCAGCATTGAGCAAATTACTTGTCAAAACGAAATAGAAAATTACCTCCTATCTATTTTTACTGCGTACAAAGACGTCTGAGAGACTGATGCAGTTTCTTAATAAAAACTATTTCTCTATCAGGTCATCTCCTCTCTTCAGAGCGCTCTACATCCCATTTATATCAGACCAACACACTACCTACAGGCGCTACGTCATCTTGAAACCACGGCGGCAAAAGCAGCCTCGTAAGCGGACCCATGGCTGACCATTGAACCTGAACTTGGCCCCAAGTACAAAATCTTAACAGATATCAATCACTTCCACTCAAAACAGCTGGTATTTGTGTGTGCGTGATGGTTGGACACGTATGCATGCATGTTTTTCGAAGTATTTGTCTCATTTGAAGATATCAGAACCTTTTAAAGACATTGTTTCTGCCTTTGGGTTCATGTATGTGTGTGTGTGTGACTGAAGAGAAAATGTTATGTACAGTATGTGTGCTTGGCAGGTATCAGCTGGACCCGTATGTCAAACATTTTTGTGTGTGTTTGTGTTTGTCGGTGTGTAAATGAATGTTTTAGTGGATGCACACTACAAGATTTTACATGTATTTAGACAGGCCGTTACACACAAATGAGTGGTTTGTTTTTTTTCATACTTTATTTGAAAATGTGGCCTGAATTGAAGTACTTTTCTGAATGATGAGTTTAAGAAATCTTGTAGTGTTTGCTTGTCTGCAATTGAACAGTATCTTATTGTGTGCTCTGTGTGAGTGGAGACGAATGATAGCAAGGGTGCGTTGTTAATTTAACTTGGAATGATAATAAAAGACATGATTGACTGCCAATACAACCTTCCTGTTATTTCTTTGGGACAGTAAAATCACTTCACCACAAGCAGACAGATTCAATTCTAATCTCATTTTATTTGAAGATGTAACAAACATACAAACCACTTGTTACTTACAGGAGAGACGTCAAGGCATTATACATTCTGAATAAGTAATATTAATGATGCTATATTTTATCATTCTTTGATGTCATGCCATTGCTGTGGTGCGGCTGCAGGCACTCAAATTCACTGTATGAGCCACCTTTCCACTCGCCAGCAGACAGAACGTCATTAATAGACAAGGGAACAGTGAAATTTAATTTAAATTCACAATTTAAGGTCATGTCAAAACACACTTGCAGTACATACAAAATATTCAACCCTTGCTCCCTCAAGCAGTATTGATTTATTGTGTCTTTGTCTGTTTGAGGTAGCCTGTTATATATCAGGTAAACATGGGTGTGATTTAAAACAGTATTTTCAGGCACAGCAGCCACATAGGGTCCAAGACATCAATAGTTAACCTACCAAGCAAGGGCAGCATGACAAGGCCATGCAAACGGGCTGCTACACAAAGTCACGCATCATCATTCAGTCAATCAGTCCGATTTGTGATATGCACAACAAATGCATCAACTGAAATGGTTGGAGCCTATAGAGATTCAGAGAACGTATTTAGTCTTGAGGCATGTAGTGTTTAAAGATTACTCCAATGTCTTTGTATTATACAGTAACACTGCCGGGCTCACGATGGACATTTTGATAAACTATCCAAATCAATGTAGTAGACCCAGAGATGTTTTTTTCATATTCCACACATTCTTTATAGTCAAAACATGGAGCCTACATTACCAACAATTCCTCCACCAACAGTTTGGTCTGAGATTTTGTGAGGAGCGGGCTACAGAGGTCTGGTAAACTTGCGTTTTTCTAACTCCACAGCCCCAGATTTTATTTTTCTCCACACATTGTAGTCTTCAGCACCAGCCAACACAGACTCGAGCGACAACACTTCAGTCAATGTGGTGCAATCTGGTGCCACAAAATGGCTTCATACGACTTTTTTTTATGTGCAGTAGCATTCCCTAAGACCTTTAAACAAGCTTTAATTTGTAAAATTTGTGGCGTTCATATTTAATATTTAATCCCAGTGTTGATTCACCACCACAATATAGTAAAGGTGAATGGACTTTTGATTTGCGGTCCAGAAACCAAAGATGTCTGTCCCCAAAGATGCAAACACAAGATTCTTCAGTAGTTACAGAGAAAGCTGTAGTTGTGTGGATTATTAAGAGTGACCTGGACATTGTTTCTGGAAAGATGCTGTTGAATTATTTAAATGTAATTCCCCAATACTGTGACCGCCACAAACAGTTAATTCGCCTCTATTTTAATTGGGTTGGAGGCAGAAATCTCAGGGACGGATGTCACAAAACGTGAGTAATTCAAACCCAAACTATCAGCATGGCTACACACCACTAAAGATAAGTGAGAACATGTTTTTTTGTCATTTGGGTAGGTGGCTTTTAATGTTAAGATCCCATTCTGTCCAAACTAATTACCTTATATAAATTCGACAAATATATATATATATAGATACAATTTGAGCATTTCCTCATCTGATTTAAATCCCCTAAAAGACCTCAGAAATATGCCATACAAACAATTCACGTGCGTGCGTAGTTCTCTTGTCCCCGTCCACAATCACACATACACTGCTATGTACACAGTAAAGGAGCTGTTCAAAGGATCAGTAGTTTTCTCTGTTGATCCAGTCTTGTTCGTTGAAGTATCTCCTGCCGACATCAAGATTCAGGCCATTTCTGTAGCAATCCAGATTTGCTTGGTAGGATTTTCGGTTTCCACATGTTCCGAGGTTGGTTTGGTAAGTGTCTTCTTTGCCGTTGGTGATGTATGTCTGATAGAGGTCGGCTTTTACCGTGTGACTTCCAGGCCTCAGTTTGGGATCGTAGAGGTCACTCCCTCCTCTGATGCTGCCATCATACAATCCATGGTCTCCATACACACTGCTGCCGTAATGCTCACTCTTTGTCGTACGACGACCTAGACTCCTGTCGTAAAACTCTCTGTGCCCGGTGCTACATAGACTGCTGTCAGTCAACTCTCTCTTCCCAGAGCGGCCCAAGCTGGTGTTGTAGAAGTCGTGGGTGGCACGACGCCCAAGGCTGAGATCATTGAGGTCAAAGTTGAGGAAGCCGCTCTCTGTGCTGGCAAGCGTCACAAAGCCGCTCTCTGTGTCCCGACCGCCCAGGTTGTCGTAGTCACCTGTCGGGGTGTCAGGGGAGGAGCATAAAAAGGAGGTGTTTTTGGTCTGCGGGCGAGCTGAAACCAGGTCGTCATCCTTCTGGGAGCGAATGACATTGTAGACGTCAGTAGGAGCCGAGTTGGGGCAGAGGCCCGGCTCTGTCTGGCACAATTCTGATTTCTGCTGTTTCCTGCTTCTGTTTCACACACAGAAGAAAAGCATACTTTAACATGGAATGAAACCTGAACCAGACTGTTTTTCAAGGTGTGGAGAATGTAACGGATGCAACAGTTTTCCTGGCGCTCATTAACCTAATTTTAGGTTTTTGAGGTGTTGATTCAAACAGTTTTTGTACTCACTCTTGTGTATCAATCCACAGTTGAAAATAGTCCCCAGCAAATGCACAACTTCCCGCCGTTTGAGTAACGCTTGCTAAACACAGCCAACCCAGCAATCAGAGGAAATGGTATAGCTTTAAAAAAAATTTAACAAATATTTGTGAGCCGATTTTAAAGATATAGTTGTCAGTAGGAAAAAATGGACTTTGAGCTGAGTGCCAAAGACTGGTTCGGAAGATTAAAAAAGACTGAAACATTGCTGGTTTTGGTCTTTTCAAGGGATTTGGCAGAATGGCCAATCATAGCGTAGCATCTCTGAACAGGGTCCGACAACTAACCGGCTCTACTCCAAAGACTGATGCAATTGTCTCAGATTTTCTTCATTTTCAGGCTGGTTTTGTGGATTACAAGCTAGTCGTGGTTGAATGTTGTGTAAAAGTGATACCCGTTACCCGGAGAAGTTGGAAGGAGATATACTTTTCTAAAAATACGTTTCTACGTGAAAACCTATGGAGCTAACATTAGCAGCGTAAATTAGCACATGCATCATTAACTAGCGTTAGCACGTCATGCTACGTGAGCTACTGCAGGTATGTAAACACATGCTGTTTTCCTTTTAATGGTTGTAACAGTACATTGAGAACTACTCGGCTTTACAGGACAGACTGTTCGTAATATTGTGTTTTTCTATGGAACATTTTTTTGCAAATGTTAGAATAAGCAACATGATGTTGTGTCTTGATCGCTGGTCCTATGAAAAGGTGAACTGGTGAACCATGTTAATATTTGTCAGTTACTGTAGATCAAAGTTTTCAGTATTTGCATTTGTTTAAGATCCTCACCGTCTGGCAAGCAGTTTGAAGCAGCAGACTCCAATCACTGTCAGTAACAGCAGTATCAGGGGAATGGTAGGAATGATGACGTAAATCAAATTAAACGCTTAAAGAGACAACAGACAACAGGGAGAACCAGATTTAGTGACTGTCAAGTTGGTGTTTGGATAAGCACATCAAAGTAGAGAGTGTATACTTGTCTCCTTCGCAGAAAAATGTTTATCAGTATGAATCTTCAGTCAACCTGTACTTCTGTCCTGGTTGTGATCACTTGGATTCCACGGCAGCGCGGATGAAGGGAAAACATCTGTAATGAGAAGCATCTTATATACACTGTATATAAACCACAAAGATAACCTCAAAGTATCCAAAATGTCAGCTACATCATATTTTGTGACATTTTACTTGTTTGAGTGGAGTTGGGAGAAGGGGACGGTTCCAGTGGCCTCTCTGTGTAGAAAAAAGAATCACGATCAACAATGTTCAAGTATTTTCAAAGTAAAAGAATATTGAAATACTGTGTCAGTATTCACCTGCAGTGTATTTGCAGATGAAGTTGTTCTTGGTTTCACAATTGTCGTCGTTCCACTGGAACATGTAGAGTCCCCCGAGACCGGGAGGAGCGGACGGTTGGTGATACATTACCACACACACCTCATAGCCGCATGATGGCTCATCCCAATGCCAGTTCCTACAACAAACACACACACACACACACACACACACACACACACACACACACACACACACACAAAGCACATGTACATTCTAAGCTGCCTTAACGGAAATCTTTACAAAACTTTAATTCCCAAATACAAATTTGGTAAATAACGGTAAAAAAACAATACTTTTTGTAAGACTACGAGCTGAAATGTCTGTTTGCACCAAGTTACGAAATTTGTGCTGAAAGCTGGAATGCATGGCCGGTCAAATTTTTTAATTGCATTTAATTGTTCTTTGATCATATAGTTCCTAATTAAATAATTTAAAGAGTGCTAGTTTTAGACTGTTTCACATTAAAAGTGATTGTACAGTTATTGTGCTTGTGTTAGACATCATTTGAGGTAGTCTGACGCATCGGCCTATATTACCTTATTATCTGTAACTGTACATATGTTGGCCAACAAGTAATAGGAAATTGCAGTACAGAAATGTAAAAATATGTTATAGGTCATTTTGAAACTGTAAAAATATAATCCTAATCCTTTTTTGAAAAAAAGACTGTCAGCTGAAATATCATCAGATTTTTTAAACTCTCAAAATCAATAAAAGCCTAAAAAAACTAAATTCACTTTGATGACCGCACAAATGAGGACACACCTTTCTTTAACACTCAATCCTCATCATGCAATCAGCAGTAAAGATTTACGAGAGCAAATCCATTTCATATTTCACTTCATGGCTCTAAAATGTACTTTTGACCCCTTGACCCTCTAGAAACCGCTCACCCACCTAAATGTGGACTTGCTGCCGTCCAGCCAGTAGTACTGTGAGGAGCAGTCTGAGCTGCTTTCCTCGTTTCCGTGATTTCGGCGGAGACCGATCCAGAAGTCTCCATCAGTTGGACGGAGCTCTGCGATGAGCTGCTCTATGATCTTCTGCTCAGATGCCGACTCCACGCTCAGCAGCTGTCCTCCGTCCCGTCTGCAGGCGAGTTCTGCCTCTACGAAGTTCAGCCTCCGCCGGAGCTCAGAGAAATAGGCCAGCTTGTAACACGGCCTGCCTTTTCCTGCCTTGCACACACGTTGACCTTCACCCACACACACAAACACGTACCCGATAACGCATACCAGAAGTACAATGAAGTGTCTTCACATGTTCCCTCACATATCACAAGCATGAGCTAATAGTCTATGTTAGATTTTGCACCCAATAGAGATGGAGTTAGTTGTGCTAGCCTTTAATACTGTAAAATAGTTTTTTTAGGAGGAGAGCGTTGCCTACCTCTGGCTTCGAATATATCCGCTTCAAGAGCCAAACGTCCAGCATAAAGGACGGCATGCCGTGGAGAAACCAAAGATAGATCCGCAAATGAGTCAAAAGTTCATGTCTTTGAGCTGTGTTGTGTTTTCTGTGTGCAGCTTACCTGTAATGAGGCTTGTGGCTGCAGATGGATCAAAACATAAAAGCAGGAGGTGACAGAAGATTGTCAGCAGGTCCATCTTTGTCAGCTGTTCACCACCACCTCTTGTATTTTAGTTTTGTCTTTTTCATATTCCGCTGTCTGCTCCTCTGGTCATCAGGGGAGCTCTGGTGCAACCAGAGAACTTCAGCTGAATCTTGAGAAGTGCAGCTGTTGCTTCGGATGGAAGAAAATGCCCTAAAAAGGATGAAATTCAAAGAGAAAACTAAAAAGTGCTAAAGAGGCAAGTCTCCTGTTCTATATGCTGAAAAAGAGAGTATGTGAGACAGAAGGAGGAGCAGGAAGAGGAGGAGAAAAGACTGCGTGTTTGGGAGGGGGACTGTAATCTGTTAAGAGCAGTTTTAATGATTGGGAGAAGAGGCTGCATCGATTGCAAGACATCTAATCATGCAAGTGCTTCTCATCGTAAACGCTGACAAGAGGCAGATTTCGCTGCTTCCTTTGTTACTTAAGCTTTCGATATTATCATCACAAAAGTGTTACATGAAAATGATCTGCTCTAACTCGATCAGGGACATTTTAAAGTATTTCTCTCAGGTCCGTCTTCACAGTGGATTGCAGTGTTCTTCCCTTCTTGTGCTTAAGTACAAAGGACAGATCCAGGAGGAGGCACAATACCATTTCTTTATTAATTAAGTCATAAACTTAAATATTTCTGTGCAACATCAAATATGTAAAACAATTGAAATTAAGTTCAGACTGTCAACTGTTTTTGATTCAAATGTTGCTAAATCCTAATTGGTGCATAATGTACTAAATACATGACGTCACATTTTTCCAGCTGAGTGCTGCCCACTTCAAACCAGTGAAAAGAGCAGAGGTAAAAACCAAATACTGACAATCTGTCTTTTAAAATGACCAAAAATAGTTGTATAATAATATGTGTTAATGTTGGACTCCATCACTCAGAATAATAGGCTGATGGATGGAAAAAGAATTTCAGGGTCTGTAACCATTTGTCTGAAATGAAGGATAAATGTGTCAAATGAGTCAACAAATCACAACAGGAAATTTGACATGCATTTATATAGTTCACAAGAAAACCATGTAACATCCCTGATCTTTTTCTAGTATTATTAAAACAATATTTAGTAATTTACCACTCTAATAAATACAAAGCTAAAGTAAGCAGCTGGTTAGCTTTGCACAAAGTGCCACAAGTTCACCTTTATTGTGACTTTATATCCTGTTTTTTGCCTTGACAGTCACTAACTCTCGTCATTACAGATCTTGTAATCAGCTCATTATCCTCACCTGAGCTTGCCCACCATTTCCACACCTGGTCATCATCATCCTCATTAGCCACTCTTTCTCAAACCAGCCCAAATTCTCTAACCTTCTGTCCGATTGTCTGGAGCTCCATGCCTAGTGATTCGGTGGTCCATTACCTGTCCTGCCTCCCAGTCTCCTTGCCTGTTTAGAGTTTTTGCCTGTCCCTTCTTGGTTTTATTTGCCTGATCTGCCTGCCTGGTTTTTGACTCCTTGTTTTTTGGGACTGATTATTGCCTTTTCAATTCATGCTTTTGGGTTCAGTGATTTCTGAGTTGTTACACAAAGACTGAAAATAGGGTAAAACAACTACAGAACCACTTCTAACGCTCACAATTAATGTTATATGTCTGATTTAACAAACAAGATATCACATGTTAATCAGTGAGCTCTAAAAGTGCTGGCCGTCGGATTTATTTTGGACCGAGCCAGGCTAGCTAGTCTTTGAGCTAGTTGATCACTTTGTATTGACTGTAATCGTCACTGTTGGACAGAACCTGTCTGTTTCTGTCTCTTTCATGTCTTTATGTTACGCTAATTTAGCCAGCTGCTGGCAGTATATTTACCATACAATCATTGGTATCAATCTTAGCGTCTCTCTCTGTAGGATTTCAGAAAAGCATATTTCCCAAAATGTTTAACTTTTAACAATTAAGATTGTTAAATAATAAAAACAAATTAATAAAAAACAAAACTGTGAATAAAACACAGAAAACAACAGACTTTGTTGACGAGTTTAATTCAATTTCAGAAACTTAGCCCGTACAGATGCCTAATCATCCAGATGAATAGTTGACGGTATGGCCTAGTAACAAGGGAGATTTCTGTCAATATTATTAATATAATTTCATATTCCAGCGTCCTGCATGTGAGCGTGACCCGCTTTCCTGAGCACAAATGGGGGGGAAAGTGTATGTATGCAGTTCTTAATGGTAGTCATTTCTAAAATGGGCCATAAGGTTGATTTAGGGCTCGCAGAGAGACATATAGCAGCAGAATGCTTCATCAGGAATATGCTGTGTGTGCTAGCGTTGAAAAAAAAGAAAGAAGTGGGGGTGGGGGTGATGAGGCAGCCCTGAATGTACTGTCTGCATGCATGCTGCTGGATAGAACAGATTGGATAGAAATCAGTTTAGGTGCAACAGATTGATTTAAGTCAAATGTTTTCTTTAAATTGAAGGCAGGTAGTGGATGTTGCCATTGGCTGGTGATGCTTTGAGAAATATGAGAGAAGACCAAGAGGTAACGGAGTCCTCCAGAGGGATTCAATAAGGAATGAACCTTGTTTTAAATGTCCACCTTGTTTACAGCCGCTGAGACAGAGAGAGGGTTTTATTCAATTAAGCCTCTCCCATTCGTTCCTCCTCTTACAGTCTGTCTTCCTCCGTCTCTGCCTCCTCTTATCCCACTGACCTCCTCCCTCTCTCCCAATTACTTAAAGGGAAACCAGATAAATGTTCCCATGGGAAGCCAGTACATCACTGAACCAACGTACCCCCCTTCACACACACACACACACACACACACACACACACACACACACACACACACACTCCCTCACACACAAGGGAGGCATTTCGCCATGTCAGAGAAACCAAACATTTATGTTGAAAAGTCACCACCGTTCTTTGGTTGTATGGCCATTTAGCCAATATACAATAGTAAAGAGAATTGCAAAAGGTACATTTTAACTGGAGTGAAGCCTGACAGCGTAATTGCCAACAGATCATAGTTACACAGTAAAATAACATTTGATTTGAAGCCATAAACTTGCTCTGACCACAACAAATCATTTGTAATGCAATGGCCTTGTTTGTTTGTGGGTTGTAAAGACACGGCAATGAATGACAAATGCAGTTCATTTCCATCTCAAAGCCAGAAAGAGAAGGACTAAAACTTAATTACTCAGAAGAAAAATAACTTAAATTTCCACTAAATTCAATTTGAATGATCTTTGCTGGCACATCGCCAGACTGAGTGTCCGCATTGCGTAGGCCTGCACAGAGAGCTGGAAATGAGCCCTGAGTCACTGACCTGCAGGAGAGCTGGACGGCTCTATCAGCAGAGCTGCTCCATAAAAGAGTTTTCAGGCAACCTTTTAAGTGCTGTAGTAATTCCTGAAGTCATGTCTTTTGACAATTTTGGAAAAAGCCTGAGAAGGAAATAATTGAATAACCTGTGGTTGTGAATGCACAGACCATGTGTAAATGTATATTATGAAAACAACATTTCTACCTCACATTTGATTATAAATCCCTTTTTTCTAAACAAAAGGTACTTATTTCTTTCATCATAGAGGCAATGAGAAAACATATGTCTGCATTATAATGCGTTGATATTGCACTGAACTAACCTGTCACGACTGTAGCCATGCTGCTACGCCCATACTGTCTTTGAGAAGACTCTCTCATTGACCACTTCCCACTGGTGCCAGTTCATGATTCATGGCGTCAGTGGTCATTTAGTCATTTAGCTTACGTCTGGTTTATGAGTTTGTTTGGTCAAGTTGTGACTTGTGTATCAGCTGGTCCAAATGAAACTTTAAATCAGAGCGGTTAAGCTCAATGCTTGGTTTTGCTGTGATGGTCCAACGTAGGGGGTAAATGACAGTATGGGTTTTTTCATGTCAGGTAATTTCATTTGTATCATATATTTTTTTGAAGATCTATGAACTATTTATGGATAAGGAGCTGTGCCGGTTCTGGCTGATCCAGGGAATGTACTACCAGGTAAATTATCACAATGATACAAATAATCATATAAATACACAATTTTGCCATAAAAGCAGATGTGCAAATTGTTTTGCAGCTTTGGGCACACTCGTTAATACATACTGTCATATCGCTAATCCGGATCCAGGGGTATAAACCCTTTGGATGAAAACTTTAAGACACAGTTTTAAGTTGATTTATTAACTTCCTTTTCACATCCTGATTGATCACTGACAATACTGAATTAATGACGATAAAGCACAGAACAGTTTAACTGATAACTATTTGCATTACTGTAATTGTGCATTTGGAGAACGGGTAATGTCATTTTTTGTAAACATGTGTTTGTAGTATGCTTTTGACGAGGAAACGTTATCTGAAAATTGGATCTTTTCATTATGAACCAATAAAGCAAAATAGCATTAACCAGTGTGTTGAAACATGCAGTATACACAAATCCCAAATCTCAAATGGCAAAACAAAGTAAAGTATGCAAATACATTTTAGTCACTCAAAAACTGAAGTGGTGTGTAATCATTCTGGGCGTCATTCCCAAGGATCGATTTGAGGAAAGGTTGAACCCTGAAAAGATTAATATGGAAATCTCTGGAGTTCCCTTTTGACCCAACCATACGATCACCTGGCTTGCACAAATCCGTGATTCCCCAGCTGACCAGTGCAACCTGTGCAAGAAATTGTTGGTTAATTGACACAGTCGACTATAACTTACATGGTCAAATTACAATAGTTCATTCATTTCATTTTATTTTCCTGTTACCAACAGGTGAGACTCATTAGTGATATACTGTTGGATACACGTCTGTGTACCTGTATTGTGCGAAGCTCATAGTTCTTGAACACAGCACCTCCAGAGTCACCTGTCCAAACAAACAGACACATATGGTTAAACCCCAAATCCACCTTGAATCCTTGAAAATAATGGGTCTACACCACTGTTGCAGGGATATTCTTGCATGTTTAACTAATTTACCCTAAATCAGAAAAGATATTGCTGCCTCTCTTATGTGTCTGTGTGCTGGTGAAAACACCTTATCTTAGCTCAACTCAGAGATGTTTATGGGATGAGAAGCAACTCTCTTGAAGTAGAGAAATAACATGGAGGGAACATACCTTGACATGCTATATGATCTCTGGAACCACCAGTGCACAGGAAGTTATCAGTCACGACGTCAGTTAGAGTACGAGTTGTTATGCCTGGTGCCTCCAGTGCATGTTTGATGCACTCACCTCTCTGCATTTGTGAGATGGAGGAAGAACCATAGCTCAAAGTGACTTTAAGGTTTGGAGTGACTAATGAAGAAAGCACACAACACAACTCAACTCACAGTTTCACCCAGGTTAGCATGGGCCTCTTTTTCAGCTACTATGCTTCCTGTCTTGGTCAGGAAATTGAGTCTTTCAAGATGAGTCTTGAACAGAACCTGCTCTGTAATAAGAGAACACAAAAAATACATTAAATTGTACCTGAGGCTGTCGAGATATTTTGTTAAACTGCATGGCTACTATATTGACATATTTTATATGAATAGGATGCATGACGTATTTATTACCTCTATACTACAGTGAAAGAACAACCCTGTATGTTTTAAGTGTTAGCCTAGATAAGATTTTGATGTTGTCCATGAAGAGCAAGTAGTGTTACAGCATGTTAGTCGAGTTACCTCACCTTGTTGCTTGCAGGTGGATATGCCAACCAGTTTTAGAGCATTACTGGTCTCCTGAGTGCAAGGTATACAAATAGGTCTGGAAGAGACATCAAAATCAATATAACATAGAGAGGAAAGTAAATAACTTTTAACACAGAATGTTCATTCAGAAGATACAATGGGCCTATAACGTTTTCTCAAGGACATAATTCATCTGTTTACTGGTTTGGGCATGTGTGTTTTATTAATAAACCCCCAGGCAGGACTGACAATGTAACGAATGACAGTGTTTGTAGGACACAAACTCTCACCTTGCAACGCTGGAGATTTTAACATCGTCCACCAGTTGGATGAGAGCCACATCATAGTCATAGAACTCCGCTACACCTTTTTTCACTTTTGCCGTAATATTGTAGTTTGGGTGTAGTTTGAAAGTTTTAACTTTTTTCACTGTAAAAGAGACACAATCAAGTGTTTTCATTATGATTGCTGTCGACAGGAGTGGATTGCAGAAACATTTTGTCATAATAGGGTTAGTTTTGACCCAAAAACCTGGTAATATTCATGACCAAAGGAAATACTGTAACACATATTGTGTTATGTTCAGATAACTAAAGAAAAGTGGCATGAGTAAACAAACATTGATCATTACCTCTGCCCTGTCCATCATCTAGCTCAACTGTGACGTGCTCAGGTAAAGCTCCAAATTTGAAGCAGTGAGCGGCAGTCAAGATAAACTTAGGGGTCACCAGAGAGCCCAAGCAGTTCTCTAGCCGTCCTTCATACTTAAAGTTTAAAAGGCAGATAAATGTATAATTTAGTTTATGACACAGCATAACACCACTGTAAAAACCAACAACATGGACAACACGGCATGGCGATACATAATGAACAGTTTTTTTATGAAATCCTACATCCGAAGGTGTGACTCCACTTTGTTGTCACTAGGCCCAATATTTCTGAATAATTTGGTCTAAAGTACATTCCTTTTATTTTACTGATTGCTGTGGTCAAATACAAGCAGTGAACATGTTTGGACATTCTCATGCCTAAATCATTATGTAAATGATTGTGATTCACATATTCAGCCTTGCAAACATATTTCACAGATGAATCATGAAGTTAAATACTGAAACATTATTTACCTGGACAGTAACTAACGCCCACCATGGATACATTTTCCTATTGCTGTCTTCTGTTGCTTTATAGTCCTTGTGAAGACCACATAGACCCTTGACTTCTTCTTCATCTGCATTAAAAAAAAACAATAACCCAATCAATGTTGCTCATGTCATTAAATTTAGTACATGTTGGTATCAGCTTAAAGCAAAGGCTCAATGTTAAAGCAAAGCAATACATTATCATTTTTCAAATGTTTTTTTCAAAGGTGACTTAAATTTGTCTTATACATTAAACCTTAATAGGAAAAAGAGATAGGTGTCATCAAAAAATTGCAAGACATATTTTCACATATGATTTCAATCTGTTAATGGGTTTTTTTCAACTTTGTTGGGTTTCCACTGCAAAATCATCATCATAAATTATTGTCTAAGAGAAAATGGTGAAATAATAAGATTAAGAGTCTACAGCCATGCTAGCTGCTGTATTAGGCTCTAGCTTATCACAGTGGCTTTGAGCTGAAATACAGTACAGTTTTACAGGTTTCTGCTCATAAATCAAAAAGAAAAAGTAAATACAGTAAAGTTATTACAATTCATCATGAGGTGAACATGAATGTGCTTGTGGCACAGAAATTAATTAAGGGACTCGCCATAGAATTCAACCTCAGGGGAACATGAATGTTAAATGTAAGGGCAATGGTCTTTTAGCTATTTCAGTCTGTATCTCAATGGAGATAGATATACAATGCCCTTATAAGTATATATACAGTATATTTCTCAAATTCCCATCCACAGCATTCTTCCTTCAATTTTAAAAGAAGACTTACCAATTATGCTATCAAAGATCTCTTGTAAATTTGTATTTTCCTTTATTCTGAAGTAATGCGAGCCACCGGTCCCTGCTGTGAGCCGCTGCAAGTCCTCATCAAAGATTTCAGTTCCAATGGCAAAAATATAAATGTCTGCAACAGAATGAAGTGAAAGTAACTAACAATATAGCATGTGAGCGGCTGAATGATGAAAATCAAAAATCAAACTCACCCAGATAATCCTCTCTTGATTCAGTCTTATCTTCATCAGTCTGGTTCATGTAGACCATGTTCTTTATTTTTGCCACTGTAGGTTCTGGTGATCCGCCCATATTATAAGCACCTGCAATGAAACAAACCAGTGTGTTAAAATGATGTGCAGCAGCTGTATTTGATATTTATCATTTTTACTGCTTTTAGCTTCTATCAATGATACTTTAACTAACATGCCTATTTACGTACCATGATTTGAAATCAGAGCTGATTTGATTGCACATACATTTTAAATCAAGGGAAGTAGCAGTAATAAGAACATAGTAAAATGGTGAATTGATGAATATTAAAGGAATATTCTGACATATTGGGAAATACATTTATTCGCTTTCTTGCTGAGAGTAAGATGAGGAGATTGATAACCTTCTGCAAGAAAGCAAAGAAGCGTGTTTCGCAAAATGTTAAACTGTTCCTTTAAAGAACTGCAGCATGCATTTTTAAATCCATAATTTGCCTTCAGCAAAGGAAATTGGCAGCTTCACTGCTGAAGTAATTTAATATACCAAGTGGCTGATATTACCATCTGAAAAAATCATAAGGACATGACGATGTTCCTTAAAAACCTTTTCTCCAACTCGTAGCTTTATGATAGACATTCTCTCCAAGAATTTCGTAAAGAGGAGGTTCAAGTCTGTTCCAGTGTTTCTGCCTTAGAGTCAAAACACAAACACAAACACACACACACACACACACACACACACACACACACACACACACACACACACACACAGTAAAACATAGGTCAAGCTGTGTATTCAAATAGTATTTTAAACAATATTTTGAATTTATTTGACTCACCCTCCACTTCAAAATTTTTAATTTTATCAATGATGGTGCTTAGTACTATTTTTTCATCAAAAAAATCAAGAATCTTGACAACTTCAAACACTTCAGATGAGAAAAATATTATTTCATAGTTTGGAGACACATCAAAGGTTGAAATCTGTGGAGAAATAAAGCAAATCAGTTAAATACAAGGTGGATGATATTTAGTATTGTGTGAACTTCTGACACAATTTTGTAAACACATGCAAACTTGTCAAACTGCTGTGAAATATTTTGTCGATGCAACACCTCCTAATGCATCAAACTGCTTATGGTTGTTATTTTGTTGAGTAATTGATTCATTTATCAGCAGAAAGAGAATCCCGTAGTGTGCATTGACGGCAAGCCAAGGCACTCATGCCAAGAAGCATCAGTCAAGATTATGACACATAATTCCGAATGCAATTAGCTTCTAATGGGCTGTTGTGCTGGCAGCCAAATGGTGTGGGATTATGTTTGTACATGTTATGTGCAGTGTGCCAAATGTGCTTCTAAAAGTGTGTCAGACAATGTAAAAGGCTTCTTATGTCAGCCCGCACCAAAATATGATTCAGTTTATTTGTGATAATTTGTGATTTTGGGCTTTAAATTGTGAAACCTACTAAGTAGTATCATGACAGTAACATACAAAAGAAAATAAGAAAAATGTATTTATCGGTGAAGTGTAATAGTAAAGTAATAAAACTGTCTGTTGCAGATGTATGGGGCCCAAAGAGTAATACATTCAATAAACAAATAAGTCATTATGAAATAAATAATCACATGAATGAATGAAACTGTGAAATAATTTGGCACATATTTAAAACTTGACATGTTATATCATCCTGCTTCTTTTCAAAATATAAAATACCATTTAAAAATTAAATCAAGTCAAACAGTGCAAAGGGAGCTCTGTCCTTGGGTGTTGATTTGATCTGAATGAGTGGAAACTTATTTGGTTCACAGGCAGAGTATTTGGGCAGAAAACTGATTTAAAGATATACTTAAAAGTGCCTCAATATCTACATGACATTTCTGACCCATAAGCAATACTATGGCTTCCTCTCTCATACCCAATACAAACTCTAACATGTCATTTTATTAATTAAAAGGTCAAGTGATTGATCAAATGTCCAGAGTAGTCACACTAACTGCTGTATTTCAAACATGTTTTATCAACTCAGCAAATTCATTGCCAGCATCCATCAACAGTCAGTACTTTCACCCCATATGCATCCTCTAAACTGAGCCCATAATCAGCAAACACAATCTGACATCTCCAGTGGCAGCACAATGTTGCTGACTGTTGGCAAATTCAACATATTGTCTGTGAGGCTATTCTGTGGCGATTGCCCTCTCACTTTAAAAAACGCTGTAAAACTTTTAACGTGTACTGATGTATCATTTTGATTAAAACTCACTTGTCTCTCATCTTTAATCAAGCGGAAAGCTGCTTGTTTCTTACATTTTTTAAAATTTATTTAAATTTTTTGATTTCAAATTTTATTGCAAGACAAGAGACAATACACAAACATAACAACAAGAGGACAACAAGAACAGTGAGATACAGGCCAGCTAACATCATATAGTCAGTGTAATGTTTCTTACCTTTGAAATAAGTGTTGTGATCGCATCCTTTGCTTTGTCGACCTGAGTCTCGTTGATGCTTGCAGAAATATCCACTGCAATATAGATGTCAAGTGTCCCATTTTTTGAAATCCTGATTATTCTCCCCTCCTGTGTGTCATCTGAACAATCAATAACAAACACTGTTATTGTACCATACATATTAAATGACATATTCATATGTAATTGAGACAGAATTATAATGCAATAAAAGACAGAGTTAGATTGATATATACATAACATGTGAGTGAGCTTTGATGGAGTTAACTAAAAACTATGGATACATTATTATTATAAATAAATGATACATCCCTCTTCACAAATATGCTGTAATAGCAAGACAATATTATATAACATTGCTATTAAATATTGCTAATATTGTGATTAGCTCCGTGAACTTACCTAAGGGTTCAAAAGTGGTGAGGCTGTCTTTGATCGCGCTGCCAAATGCCTCTGAAACCTCTAAAGAAGTGTCATAGGTGTGTCTGTCTGCAAGAAGCAAAAGCAACATAAACAGAAATTTATTATAATTGTGACTCGGTGTAGTGGTACTGAAGAAAAGGCAAGAAAAAATAAGCACCAAAGACCATATCCTTGACCTACTCTTCTGCTCCTGAATCCCACCACATAGCATCATCTCTGCTGAACTACGCATGTCAGACCGTAAAGCAGGTAAATCAAGGGTCACACCGCAACATCAAACATGTTAACCCATAAAACCTCACCAGTTTAATTACCTCCAATCCCATTCCAGTTCCCACCCTGTCACTTCTAACGGCCTATTAAAACGACAGTTTATCTGCTGCACTCGATACTTTATGCCCTCTGGAAACATCAGTTGTTTCCTTTGTAAATACTGGTACACACATGAACTACGTCAGTATAATGTTTTGGATCTTCACCAGGAGACACACTGCACTAAAGCTGGACTTGCTGTTCATAAAAAAAATTATTTTGACATGTACTCTGTTACAAAAAAAAATTCCAATAGCTAAATCCTCCTTTTACACAATTCTCACCTGTACAGGTGAAGACTTCCAACTGAAAATCATTTTTTTTTAACTTATTGCGAAGTCCAAAACATCCACATGTCACCTGGATCCAATCCCAACAACCCTGGTTAAAGCATTCTTTTCCTCTGTCATTTCCCTGATTGGAGTCTGCGACACTGTCTAACAATGGTTTGCCTACCACCTTGCAGACATGACACATTTTGTTCACATTCTGAATCATCACTCTGAAAACTCCAGCGTGCAACATGGAGTTCCACAGGGTACAGTGTTGGGGCCACTTACCTCCTCCATCTTGGCCACATCTTCATTTATTATGCTGACGATACACAGCTATATTTGTCTACAAAGCCCCTTTCTACTCTCCTCTCCAGAACAAATTTCTGCACCGACTTCAATTAGTCATCATAGACACAAAAAGGAATGACATCTCTGTGTATCAGAGGAGGCACATGAAAGTCTGCACCCTCCTCAGGCCAACAGTGTTACTGGTAGCAGCAACAAGGACCAGTTTTTTGAAGGCGATTGACCTCTACAAATAGAGAAAAATGGTTATTGTTGTGCTTTGTATGTTAATACTCTCAGGTTTGAACATTAAGTTACCAAATTTGACCTTTTGGACCAAGGTATTGAGATGAGTTGACGTTCAACATATAATCTGTTTCATGTTAACAGGCTGGTTGCTTCACCTGGCCTGTTTACCACAGAGACGACTCAGCTGTCTGAGTCACAGTGACATTTACTGACTCACTGACTGTCTTTAAAAAAAATGAGGGATGAGTAAATTGAAAGAAAAATTAAACATTGTTGCTCATTAGTTGTAACTTTTGAGTGTTTGAGAGTTCTGGGGACACTCCTGTAATGTATTTGATAGGTTCAGTCATTGCTTGTGAATGTTGCAGCATTCTTTTTTTCAGGTGTGTATATTGTCTACTAGAAAAACCTGTTCATGGCTAAACTTTGATCAAATGACCCAGAATGTGAACAGTTTTTTGTAGGTATCTGTCTTACAGTAGCATGCTGGCTCTTTGCCAGACCACTGGCCGTTCTCCTGACACACTCTTTCTTTCGACCCCACCAAAAACAGGTTGCCGTTGCAGCTGTACTTCACTGTATCGTCAATTTCAAATATGTTCCCTGTTCTTGAAGCGCCGGCTGGGATTCCCGGATCAGCACAATTGTCCCCTGCTGTAGTAACGAAAAAAGACCAAAGATGAGTTGTAAAAACGATCGCCAATGAGAATGTATCTCAAACCTGAGTAGATGGCTGTTCAGGACTTACAGTCACGGCTACAGATGGGAGTGGAGCCGCTCCACTTCCCATTTGGTAAGCATACACGTTTGGACGAGCCTCGCATTGTGTATCCAGAGTAGCACTCATACGTGGTCTCATTGTCCACAAAGTACCTCTCCTGAGGAGGGGAGACGTTTCCGTACTCCAGCACAAAGGGGTCAGGGCATTCAACAACTGCAAAACAAAAGGATTTGAGTCAACATGTGGAGCAGGCAGCCTGAGGAAAAGTGAGAGACATCATCGTCACATCACTCACGCTTGCATCTCTGAGGGTCAAATCTTTTGGGTGGCTTTCTCCAGGTGCCATCAGCCTGGCAATGGCGGGACAAATAGGGGTGTGGATAGTAGCCCTTAGGACACTGATAGATCAACATGCTTCCTACTGTCAGCTGCTTAGTCAGTGTGTAATGACCTCCTTCAATTTGTATTTTCTCCTCTGTGCAATCACAACGAACTTCACCTCCTGAAAAAATAAAAGACCGTTTTGGGGCTTTACTTTAACCTTTTAAAAACGAGGCCTATTTGCAGGCCTCAGCTCGAAAAAAGATAAGAAATACCTAATTAAGTGTATAATTAAGATATAATAATATCCTCCAGAGCTAAGTAATTGATTTCACAAGCTGCCCCTTAAACACATCAGTATCTAGTCTTTCAGATGAAGAAAACAATATTCATGCTGTTTAAAGTTGGCACTATGAACAGCACATATTGGGAACATGAACATTTACATAAAAAAAAAAGCTGACTGCAAAGTCTGGAGTAGCAGTATTACATTTCTAATAGTTATAGTCATTTCTAATAGTCATATGCATTGTTGTTATTTCTAATGCTGTTGACCAAAAAGACATAATTGTTTTGAAAAATTCTGTTGTGAATTATTTCAAGAATAAAAAATGAGAACATTTACATGTTTATTAGTTTTAACTGTTTTACAAAATCTCAGCTCAAATTTTACAGCAAATATAAATACTTTACTAAAGTAAACGTAGCTCACCCATACAGAGGAGACATGAAAATGCAGTAAGCCAACTCCAGTGCACTGAAAATCCCATGTTGAACCTTAAACTGGTGAATTAAAGTGAGAAGATGTAGGAGGATGGACAGTGATGTTCAGTGAGAGGGACTGGAATCATAAAAACCATCCCTTGGTACATATTAACTTCAAGACAAATAAGAGGAAATCAATAGTATGGGTCACAGACACTGCCCACACAACTTCCCGTAAATTTGTAACATTGCATTAGACTTTAGATTCAAACAATTAACTTTCAATCAACATGACTAACATAGAAACAAACAAGGGACTTTTAATTAACTATATAGCAATAACTGATGATACTTTTTGAATATCAAAACTCATTAAAAAGGAAAAGAAAACATCTTAGGTTCCTACTCCTAATACTTGACACTTTCTTCTGAAAGCCTCTAAATAAATTATTTCAATTTGGTTCAGCTTACCTGTTCATTTTGACTTTTGTAGTAAACTCCAAATCTGTTTGGAAAAATCACAGTTTTTGAGTCCTGACCTTAAGTAGACCAGTTTCTGTCCTGGATTTTCCACAATGTGTACACACACTGTCACGTGTTGCATAAAAAAACAAGAGTTGTGAAACCAAGAGAAAATACAAACATAGGCTTCATCATTTCCCAAAACCTGCAGGCACTGTTTGGATTTGCTTATTGACACATTGATTCAATTCTTGATTGAACAGCCATGCTGGTTAACTGATCTTTCATAATTTGTTAAACTATCTTCTCAGTCAGCAGACTTATTTCTTTTTGAAATTACTCTGAATTTGTGAAAAATAAATATATTTGTAAACTGAAAGATCAACAGGTGACAACATGTACAAAGTAATGTTTTATTATTGTGTGTCTCTTTTTTTCGGGTCATTTTGCATTGCTTAGTGATCAGACAGTGACAATTAAGAAGCATTCACATTCTAATACAGGTTGATTTGTCTGTTACGTTTTGAGTTGTGAAGTCAACTGTAATTAAATTATTTCTATTTTAATGTTTGAGTGAACTCACGTAAAAAGGGAAAACATTTTCCATGTTGAACACTCACTGCAGTTACCTGCTTTCTGTCCAAAGTGTCACATAATCGTATAGGCTGATTACTATGAAGCTCACACATTCATCCTTCCAAGAACATAAATCCTTTGACTCTCCTCTAACACCACCTTCTGCACAAACTACATCACTGGCAAGGCCTTTTACAAAGTCGTCAGTATTTGTTCCATCCAATATTTTTGTAGCATGCAATAATATAATCTGTGGGAGTTTTACAATTTCAAGCACTTAGCCTCTTTAAGCAGGGTACCTCAAAAACGTTGTATTACTGCAAGATGGGCCATTTTGTACATAGCAATGAAAAGAAAGAAAAAACTGTCAGTTGCATTGCAATTCTATCAACTCCTATTTGTCCCAGATCCAGATGCAGATTTATTATTTGCTACAGTTTTCCATTTTTAGGATAACACATTTTGAGGATTGTGCAGATGGAGGGTTTGGTATTTCATATGTACTTGTATAAATGAGTATTTATTACATTTTTATTACAAAGTGCACACCTATGAGTCACAGTTACATAATGTAGGTATTACATGGTGACTATG
This sequence comes from Cebidichthys violaceus, assembly GCF_023349555.1. Lineage (NCBI taxonomy): Eukaryota > Metazoa > Chordata > Actinopteri > Perciformes > Stichaeidae > Cebidichthys > Cebidichthys violaceus. The sequence goes on from NW_027176373.1 coordinate 5,884,631, forward strand.
CATTATGATTACAATTTGATGAGGAGCGGTGCAGAGCATGGGAGGTTAAAAATAAGAAAAAGGATTTTTGTATTGTGGTGAGGCTGTCACAATGTGATTTCACAATGTTTGGCAGCAGGAGGCGATAGTGCAGCAAACAAAAAACGAGTGGCCGAGACAGAGAGCCAAGTGAAATACACGAAGAAGAAAAAGATGCAGGAAATGACGAACCTGGCGGAAGTTATCGCCAGTAAAACAACAGCGCGCCAAATTTGTGCTAAGTTCACTGTTGTCGCAGACGCAGACACATGAAAAAGTTTGGCTGTGCACATATATTTGGAAAAGGCTGTTGCACGAGGAAGACTACGCAGGTAAGAACAATATTTAACTACGAGTTGACAACATTGTTCTGTTTAACTTGCTTGTTCTGTTTCTTTCGCATCAGTTAAAGACATTTAACAGACTGCGTAAGTGTTACAGTATCAGCCTGATTTAAAATAGGAGATGTGAGTGAATATTAGCCTGGAATATATATAAAGTGTGGTATGTGTTTGGTGTGTCTATGACAGCCTGACGAGGATTGTGTTTCTGTTTTTAGCATGGCTGTGCCTTTTGTGCAAGATTGGGACCTTGTTCAGACACTGGGAGAAGGAGCCTATGGAGAGTATGAATCCTCTTTTATCATTATATAGAAAAAATATGCACATTAAAATATTACGCTCCTCTTCATCTGCAAATGATCTAAGACGACTCATTTTATTTTATTCACACCCTTGTCTTGTCTATAGGTGAAATACGTGTCATGTCTGTTCATTGCACACCGCTTTTTACGCACATTTAAGTCAGAAAACTAGGACAGTTATTGCAACAATAACACAGTTAAGCTTGTGGCTCTGCTTATGTGGTGCTCTGCATCAACTTTGACTATAACCTGATGTTTTTACTGTGAGAGTTAAGTAAATATTCTGCTGACAATCTTATCTGTTTTCTTCACATATCACTTCCCCTTCCTCTATTGGTTTTGTCTTGGAGAAATATATACCTACTTACCCAGTTAACACAAAAATAACTTTTTATGTCTCATATGCAGTAAAACATTTTGTGACTTTCCCATGTTTGGGAAAAAAACCCTCACCGGACGTCCCCTCTTTAACGCTCTGATCCATCTTTTGTTGTGTGTCCATGGTTGCAGAGTGAGGCTGCTGGTGAACAGACAGACAGAAGAGGCGGTTGCAGTGAAGGTGATCGATACATCTCAGGCTAAAGAGTGTGCGGAAAATGTCAAGAAGGAGGTCTGCGTGCATAAAGTAGGTTGTTCACCTTTAGTAAAGTTAGTAAGACTAAAGTGTGAAAAGTAAAGAGAGCTATTAATTGGCTTTAACGGCTCACCAGAGCAGCTGAAACGGAAGGGATTTGCATTTGAGAAAACCACCTCTCGTCCATTACATTGAACTGATTGTAAGAATTTAAACTGGAGCTTAATTTGCAATTAATTAAACTATTTATAATATTATATATGTATATATTTACATGTTATATGCATTTATTGTTCAGCTATAACCTTTTAAACTGTTCATTTATTTGCGTGTTAGTGTTTGTACACTAAGTGACTTTTGCTACGGTTCCGGTAGATGCTCAACCACCCCAACATCGTCCGTTTTTTTGGCAATCGGAAGGAAGGTACGACGATGTATCTCTTCCTGGAGTACTGCACTGGAGGAGAGCTGTTCGACCGAATCGGTGAGTCGGACGACCGCGGGTGGTTAAAATATTCAATTAAAGTAATAGTTTTTATTAACAAAGGACTATCATATGAGAAAGGAATAATAATATAGCAACACTTTTTAATTAATATTAAATTAGCTAATTAGTATTTTTATTTTTTGATAAATACAATTTAAAGTAAACTCGACAGTTGGGTGGAAGCTTGTCCTCGTATTTTATATTTGGATGGCACTTAATCAAGTTATTTAAACGTCCCCTTTCTTTTATTTTAGAGCCTGATGTGGGGATGGCGGAGAGAGAAGCTCATAGACTTTTCCAGCAGCTAATAGCGGCGGTGGTGAGTGAAGCACATCTGCGTGTTGACGTGACCATCTGCACTCGTTTCTGCTGTTATTAAATTCTCAGTTGCACTTTTACAGGAATACCTCCACGGTGCTGGAATCACCCACAGAGACATAAAGCCAGAGAACATTTTGCTGGATGACAAAGGTGAGAAAATACAATGCGTATCGAGATATAGAATGAATAACCTTGGTTTGCATTTATTATAACCATCATCTGCTGTTGTCTTTTACCTTTCAGATAACCTGAAGCTGACAGATTTTGGCCTGGCCACCATGTTTCGTTTCAGAGGACGAGAGCGTCTTCTGAGTCGTCTCTGTGGGACTCTTCCGTACGTGGCGCCCGAGCTTCTCGGCCAAACGGAGTACAAAGCTCAGCCTGCAGATATCTGGGCTTGTGGGATTGTCCTCACTGCCATGCTGGCTGGAGGTAAGATCACAAAGTGCATGTTTACAGGGTGATCGTACCAACACAACAGCCTCTTTATTGTGAAGGTTATAATTTTACATTGTTGCTGAGACTTTCACAGGTCTTGATTCAACTGATTTCCAAAGCTCTAATGTGTGCTCGTATAGGGTATTGCATTGCATTATACAGTATCTTACTTACTGTATGTGTGTGTACTTTAGACTGTAACTATGTAAAATGTTGTTTATCAATGCACCACTACTTCACCCTTCTAACGCTTAGAATTTATAGAAGAGAAAAAAGCTCTTTATAAATCCAAAACATGCCAGACAATAATCACGTTTGTGATTGAAGTGATTAAGTGGTAGTTGTCTGCACATTGTAAACAAGAACTGCCAATAGTTAATTCATTGTTCTATAAGTGGAGTCAAATTGCCAAAATGAAAACAAGTATAGGCTAATAAAATGGGGCTTAAGTTGAAGCCCAAAGCTAACTAAGGGACTGCATGGCAACATCATACTTCCTGTTCAAATACCCAAAGCCCACAACTTTATAGTTCCAGAACATAGAGCATGAGCATCCCCCACATCGAAGTAGGACAAAGAATATCAATAGTGTTTAAAACCCATTTAATAACTTTTTTACATGTTGAACTACTTTAACTTTAATGAGGAGTTTCTTATGAAGAGGTTTTGAGTGGTGACGGTGACTCGCAAGAGCTCAGCAGAGATGGGCTTGGATCCTGATCCAGAGTCTGTTTTTCACATTACATTATTGACATAGTTGATGTATAATGAAACAGTCGGGCTAGTTCCAAGTCATCTCTGTACCATTTCACTATATGAGGGGGAAAAAAAGTGAAACTATAACATGTTGAAATCATTGTACATTCAGGTTTTTTTGAGAGGTGAATTACAGTAACAAAATGTTTCCATATCTACCGCAGGACAGTTGCATTAGCATCCGTTATATTTTTACCATAGATGTAGAGCTCAGATCACTTATGAAATGATCAATATTGTCAGGTGTACGATAACTGTTGTGTTTTATCGATAATTCATCCTTTTGTCTTTGTGTTGCCTCTTTTTCAGAGTTGCCATGGGATCAGCCGACTGAGAACTGTCAAGAGTATTCAGACTGGCTTCAAAAGAAAACATACCTACCTCCTTGGAAGAAAATACAACCAATGCCTCTTAGTAAGTCCCAAATTATACTTCATTAATTAAGTTTAAATGCTACATTTTTTATATTGTCTTGAGGTTAGAAAACCCCTTAATATTAACTGAGCGTTATTTAATTCACATTTAATTTCTCTCTTCAGGTTTGTTGTCCAAATTACTGCTGGCCAAGCCAGATGCACGCATCACAATCGCAGATATACAGAAAGACCGCTGGTTTACTCAAGGCAAGTTTAAAAATGAACATGATCCAATCAATTTAAGTTTAATGTTCACCGGACTGATGTCTGTCTGTGTATCTCTGCAGGTGTAAAGCAACCACCTACAGGCTCAGGAGGAAACAAACTTCTTCGGTCAGACGTGGGACTCGCATCCCGCACCAACAGGTCAGAGCTTTGTGTCTTTCTAATTTCAAATCAAATGTGTATTTGCTTTTGTGCCTGTAATCTTAAGACCACATTCCTCCCTCCGCAGTGATGACAGGATGCAGTTTTCCAGCTCTCAGCCTGATTTCGCGGCAGGTGGCTGGGAAGCCATGTTGATCATTGGCCAAAGCGAGGGCCAAGTCAGCTTCTCTCAGCCAACCAAGCCGGAGCACATGCTGCTAGGTAGTCAGCTACTGGGCACCCCGGGAGCCAGTCAGGTAATTTGCATACTCAGTACTACATTAAATGGTAATGTCTTTATAGGATATATCTCACAAAGTGTGGGAACTTTTAGCAACACAGGCTCGGGGGCTGTTTTATGGAAGAGCAGCCATGATTTCTTTTGTTTTTGTCCTGTTTTTCTACGCAAATCAAATTTCGGTTTAATGAAATACTGCTTTAAAATGCTGCTTTAATGCAAACTTCTTCCTTCTGTGTGCAGTCGCAGTGGCAGAGATTAGTGCGGAGAATGACTCGTTTCTTCACCACTGTGAATGCTGACGTCTCCTTATCGGCCCTGAAAGACGCCTGTGACGGCCTGTCACTCTGCTTCAAACTCACCTGCACCAAACAGGTACAGATCAGTGCAGCAAGTATACGTGATTCCAGACTTTACACAAGAGAAATACTTTCTGTGATGGGTAGAGAATAGAGACCTGCACCACACAGCCAGGCTACCAGTTGCAGCACACACACACACACACACACACACACACACACACACACACACACACACACACACACACACACCAGCTACAACAGACCATAATGCATGACAGTCTAATGAGCCTCCCTGTGCCTTTTAGGTGACGGTGAGCACACTGGACAAACGCAACAACAAACTCATCTTCAAAGTCCACTTGCTAGAGATGAACCGGAGAGTGCTGCTGGACTTCAGACTCTCTAAGGTGAGTTTTAGATTTTCAAAAAGGTATATGTAGTTTTTCTGACATAAACAATATATTACCATATTAAAGCTGAGACAAAAGTGTGATTACCACTCAAACTGAGACACTGAAGTGTGCTACTGAACCACAAAAAAATAATAAAGGAAAAAGTAAAGATGCAGAAAAAAATCCTTTTTGTGAGAGAAAGCAACAGGGTTTTTGGGAAATGTTACCAATAAAACAACTGCAGTGCAGCAATATACCAGTATATTTTATTTAAGTTAATTGCCAGTATATTATAACTCCCTCATAATCCGATATAAATATGCATTTTTCCTTTTAAAAAATCCTTAAAAATAATATATATATATATATATATATATATATATATATATATATATATATATAGACATATATATATATATATATATATATATATAGACATATATAGACATATATATAGACACACACACACAATATTAAGCTGAATCAAGTGACAAACTGCAAGGGAAAATAACTTCACAAAAAGGTTGAGAAAAGATAACAACATGCCAATGGACATCATCTTTTTGTCAGCAGGAAGGAAATATACTTTATAAAATGCTTTATTTTGAAGATTCAGGATGAGTTACCATAACTGTCCAATCGATGATTCACCTGTTAGTCTGTATGACTTCATGATCACACCTCTTAGTTCATATCTAACACGTTTTAGTTTGAAAACAAAATGTACCAGAACCAAAAGACAGCAATGTTTATTTTTCCCCTTTGGTCCAAACCAAGTGAACTAAACTAATCTTGTGTTTCCAGGGTGACGGTCTAGAGTTCAAGCGTCTCTTTGTGAAAATAAAACAGAAGCTCGGAGACATCATCAGCACTCAGAAGATTTTACCCCCCATCCTATGAGCAAACCTCTACATAGAAATGCACACTGCTGTGGACAATGGCGGAAGAACCTGTAGATATTTAGCTGTTCTACTGATATTTGAAATGTTTCTTGCTGTTCTCTTCAAACGTGTGTGTGTGTGTGTGTGTGTGTGTGTGTGTGTAGACTCTTGTTTTGTTGCACTTCTATTCTTGTGAGAACCGGTTAAGTGTTTGATGCCAGGAGGGAGGACATTTTTAATGGTTCAGTGTTTAGTGGTACATACACACAGAGATAGAAGAAAGTGTTTGTGTGTGTGATTTGTTCTGATTATGTTTAACGTGATACAGTCCAAAGTCTTGAATAAATTATTTAAAATAAACATTTGTATGCTACATGTCTTTTTGATAAATGATGCATATAATGATGATGAAAACTAACTCAAAGAATAATATTTTAGGCTAGTATTTGAGGTGAGCCCAAAGTTCAGTATCCATGAAAATATATAAAAGCCTTTTTGTATGAAATTGTTAGATAAGGAAACAGCAGGTGCTGTTCAAGTCCTAAAGAAAAATGGTTTCCTTGTTAAAAAAACACTTGGCTGAGCAGTATACATATCATTTAATGTAGAAATCAATGGATCAAAGTTTTGTAGTGACAGATATGTGAGGAGAGCTTCACTGTTATTGAAGTTCAGTTGAGATCTAAGTCACAGGCTTCATACGGTAACAAACTGTCTACAAAACTATTGATTCCAGGTTAAATTACAACCGAAGAAGTCTGTGATATATATATGTATGACTAGTCTATGATCCTGTAGCCTTGACGGTGATGGTGACGCTGACAGGCTCATTGTCGTCTCCAGGAGGAGGGGCTTGGCTGCTGGTGGGGGTGGCACTCAGGGGTGAGGTGGTGAGGGGGGATGCTGCCCGGGGTAAAGCCATGGTTGGAACTGTAAAAGAGAAACATAAGGTTCAGCATCAGGACAGTTTTCTAAGTATTTTAACAAGTATTTATTTTTAGTTTTTTGAATTAACATTTGACATGTATGTATATTGCACATACTGAATATTTTTACGGCATACTAAATAGTATAGTTGTATGGGTAATTGAACGCACAGTAAGATTCTATGTGAAAATACATCCACACAACTCCCTCAGGTGTTATTAATTTAGCCTGAATAGACCTCAAGACTGTGGGCATGTTCACACTTTGTTGTCCTCTCTCTCAACATCTTGCTGCCCCTGGAACAATTTGCATGTTTTACAATTTAAAAAAGTACTCTGCTTTGAATAATAATTTCAGTCTGATACGATTCTTTCTCAAAAATGATTAATTACTTCATAAAATGTAAACTTCAAAAGTTTGACGACTGGACACACTGACTCCTACTTTACTGAAAGGTCTGTTTTCAGACATGTTTCAAGTCCCTGCTTCACTGAACATGACTCTGCACAGTGAAGCTCAAACATCTTTAAGTCTGGTGACCTTTGATAAGCGTAATCCCAGCAAAGCTCTGCCAAACTTCCACCTGAGCAGAGGTCTAATCAACCAGATTTATGAACACCTGTGTTGAAGTCCAGGGTCTTTAAATTTAACATATACATTATTTACTAGGAGTCAGCTATTTGTACTTCTCAAAAGCACCAAAATTCAGATTTTGTTTAGTTTTCAAATTAAGTAACAGCACTTTAGTTTTGAGTTCTTAAAGTCCAACTGAAATTATTTTTATTTAATCCCCTTTTCAGGGAAAAAAATTGTTAGTTTTAATATAAATGTTGTTTTTTTTTGTCTTGGTTGCTGGAAGGTGCGTCTGAGTCCATGTTCAATTGACAGCAGCTGGCAGACTGAGCTACATGGGGGGCGAGGGCAGAAGTACAAACTAGAACTTGTAGCCAACATGTCATGGGCAGACAATGTGTTTGTGGTATAGAAGAGTAAGCATCATCATGGAGTCAAAAAACATAAAATAAAAACTTTTTGGGTAAAAATGCCATTTCATTTCAGATGCACTTTAAGTTTTACAAAACAAGAACAAGTTTAAATACACCAAAAAGCAGTGTGGTAGCCCTTTAGTGCATGAATATGTGTGTGACGTGGGTTCATCTTACCTGGACTGGATGATCCACTGATCTCCTCTATTCCTCCCTCCGACCCGCCTACCACTTCATCCTCTGGAAAGTTGATGTTTTCCCTCGACTGGCTGTGCTGCCTGGACACACCAGAAGAAGAAAAAGTTTCAACGGCATGTCTGTACAAAGAACTGTCTGCTGACATGATAACAAACTGCACATTTTTATTATATACAGTATAGACAGTAAACAGATACTCACAAACCAAACAGCATGTCATGTAGTCCTGAGAGAAGAAACACAACATTAATGCAACATGATGGAACAATGGCTTTAATATTCAAGTCATTAGGACTGTGTATGGGACTCACGAGGATTGTTGTTGCGGTTGCGGATTATGTACACAAGCAGCAGCGCTGTGAGGAAGGCTGCAATGAGCATCCCGCCTATAGCTGCTCCAATCACAGCAGGGTACACATTGTAGCGTGGTTCCGCTGCAACACATCACAGTTACACATTGCAAAATAGTACACCTCTGAGAAAATACAGACAGTTGTGGCACTTGATAAGTGTCTCACATAGTTTTTTCATCATGTTTCAGCTCCCTGTAGTGGTTCTCAACCCATGTCAGCTTAGTTCTTGTACGGTGAAATTATGAAATTAACCAACCATCTTCACTGAAAGTGTTTGGTTGGAAAAATATAATTACTGAGCGTAGTTGTGGATTAACTGAAGCACTGACAGGGGTTGAAAACCACTGGCCGATCCTTCCCTGACACCTGATCTACAAGCCTTTCTACACCCTAAACAATCACCTGGCTTGGTTAAAGCAGTAAAATCCTGCTTTAAATTATACAAATAACACAAAGACTTTACAAGAAGCACACAGGTCCAGTTAAAGCAAAGGTGAGGAGCAAGGCATGGAAGGAGGTAAACAGGAAGCGAGTGAAAGGTGTGAAGCTGTGAGGCGTGTGTAAATGTATGTGTTGTAGTTTGTGTCTGAGTTTTTCACCTAAGTGGATAACAACAACAAAAGAGAAACAAAAATGTTAGACAGTCATCATAACAGCAATCTGACACCAGCTTCAACTATGTTTGAATAATCACCTAACTCACCTGTCACCTTTTTAAAATGTCACATTATTATTTGCTTCTCCTGCCTTTGCCCATTTTTTTATCATTTGTTTGTAAATTATCCCTAAGTTTTCTACCAAAAGTCCCATATCTGATCACACTTTCCACACTCCATTCACTCACTATACCTGGAGTCTTTGCTGTAGAAGGATGTCCGATGGTCCGGTGGTTGACAGGTGTGATGCGGAACTGGTACGTAACGGTCGGTGTCAGTTTCCCTACTGTGTGAATCCTGGCTTCTGGGTCCTGGATGATGTTGGAGTACCAGACTGGTGGACCGATCCTCTCCTCCACGGCCTCCATTGAATCATTGTTGCTGCCTCTCCTTCCTGGTCGCTCTGACACCCAAATGTGCTGCAGGATGAAACCTGTCCAACCTCCTCCTTCTTCGTTCTCTACCTGCCACTCCAGCTCCACCTCATTGCGCTGTCGACTGTTGTACATCGCGTTGACCAGGGTCACATTGGGCGGCATCGGGTGCCCTGATAAAGAGACAAAACACAACCAATAAATTAGTCTGTTATGCTAAGCTAAGCTAACTGTCTGCTGGCTGTAGCTTCATATTTCCTGAACATACATGAGTGTGGTATCAATCTTCTTGTCTAACTCTCAGCAAGAAGGCAACTATTCCTTAAAAATAGAAGGAAAAAAAAAACTTACTCTTAACCACTAAAGTGACATTGATTTCAGTTACTCCCACTGCGTTGGAAGTGTAGCACTTGTACTCGCCGCTGTCTTGAATCTCATCCGTGTCTCTCACAGTCAGATTGGCCCATGCAGATGTTTGCAGCAGTGCGTACTTCGAGGTGTCTCGGACGCCCACACCCTGATTGTTAAACCAGGTTATTTCACTGACTGGAAGGTAGTTGGCTCTCAGGTTGCAGGTGAGGTGAACATCGCTCCCCTCGTATACAGAAACAACTCTGCGCTGTGTCAGCAATACAGGAGCCTCTACAGGTGACAATGTATACATTAATTAATTAACAAGTCATAAAAAAAATCATATCTGCTATTTTCCTCTATTGTGTGTCTGATAATGTGCACTGACCCAGTGTGAGCCTGCAGGTTTTGGTTTGGACCAGAAGTGGATGCTTAGCATTGCAGGTGTAGGGTTTCCCGTTGCGGGCGGTGCCGTAGCGAAGGATTAGGATGTTGGAGTTTTCTTCCCCGCCTTTGTCCTGGCCACCCGGGCCCTCCCACCACACCAAGGCTTTCGGGGCCCCCCCATCCCAGGAGCAGGACAGCATCAGATACTGTTTATTGTTAGTCACATAGGCAAAACACACCGGCTCTGCAGGGGGAATATCTGGTGGAGGGGAAGAGGTTTAAGTGAGATGTGGACAATGAGCATAGAAAACATCCAGTGTTCCAATTCTTACATGTGCGTGTGCTGCACTCTGTTGATTGTTTGAGCGCCAGGTGGGAGCCCATGCAAGTAAACAAGCTGCTGTTGGAAGTCAGGTCTTCAGGCGGCAGCAAGATGGCAGTGTTGGTCAGTAGATTTGTTTGCTGCACTGTGTCAGCCCCTTGGGTCAAGGGCCCGGTCCAGTGGAGGGAAGGGGAGGGTAATCCACCGGGCCAGGAGCAGAGCAGTCTCAGAGAGGTGTGATTCAGAGCCGGCTCCACAGAACAGGAGGGGGAGCCATCTGGGGGGTCTGCGGGGATAAGATACAGCGTAACGAGGCAGTGATGTGCACAGTGGGGTTTTACACAAGGTCATCAGGACCAGAGAGAGTGTCCATGGGGCTACAGTATTGAGCGTGTTGAAACGTCTTACCGATATCATAGAAGAAACATGCTTTTTATTAGATATCTTTTTATATACAACGTTCTCTAGTCAGTACTGCAAGGCCTGTCTCCTCTAATGTGAAAGATGTGTATAAAAAGGAAATGCATTCTATCTCTCTTGGGCGATGCGTAGGTAAGACACATCAACTGATTATCTAGCAGAAATGCAGAAGATAACAGGAGAGCAGAATGACAAGCATCGGTCCTCTAGCCAACCAACACTTGTCATGGCTGTGACATCACAGCGTGGTACCTGCCAGAGAGTCCCATCAAGTTCCCAGACGGCCCGAACAGGAGAATGGGTCTGCAGCACTTCCACACTCTGCTGTGTGTGTGTGTGTGTGTGTGTGTGTGTGTGTGTGTGTGTGTGTGTGTATGTGTGTGTGTGTGTGTGTGTGTGTGTGTGTGTGTGTGTTGGTGTGTAACTGCATGTGTGTATGCATGTTCATTTGTAAGCTTTTGGGTCTGTTTTGAAGTCTTAGTGAGTATAAGGAGGTTGAAATATGAGAGATAATGCAATAAATAGAGTATGGATGATTAAAACAGAGGAAGCAAAGGTGTTTTTTGCATAACACTGAAAACAGGAGAGGTTTAGTTAAAAGTGAAATGATCAGGGAGCTGTGTTTAAGTAGGAGAGTCAGTGTTAATGAAGATAAAAAGGCGATTCAGACCCTGGATTTGTGTTTTCTTAGTCTTGTGCTATAAATGTCAAATCTGAATGATCATCTTGTCTCTTTTACACTTGTTGCCATTTGCAGCACGAAGACAGAAGAACACAGGCTAGGACTGAGTGGAGAGGTTCACAGAGGAGCAGGAGGACTTATGGCCCGGTCAGAGGTCTGAGGTCAGAGGTCACACTCACAGTAGACAGTCAGGCTGATGGTTTTTTTGGAGCGGGTGTTTAGGTAGGTGTTCTGCGCCAAGCAGGCGTAGTCGCCAGTGTGCATGCGGAGGATCTTGGTGATGGTTAACTGCGGCCCGGTGTAGACCTGGGAGTTGTTGTAGAACCAGACGTACTGACTGGCCGGGTTGGACTGGGCTTGACACAGTAAAGAAACAGTCTCTCTCTCCAGGGCTGAATATCCTCGCTCTGTTATGCTGTACGGAGTCACGTCTATCTGAGGGATGTCCGGGCCAACTGAGGAAAAAGGACATGAACACACTCAAGATATGAAGGACGCGGACATGTTACGTACACGGCTGACAGGAGACATCTTCTTTGATTCTGCGCTGCAACAATTGAAAGTATTCGCACATCTTCAGTACACTCTGTTACAACTCACCACTGAGTTCAAGTATTAACATAGACAGTAAAAAGCAGTTTTAGAAATACAAGGCAAAGCAGAAACAATACAGTGTCTTTCAAATGCCAAGAGAACCAAAGAGAAAGAAAACTAAATAAATGGATGTTTGAAGCAGACAAAAGCTGACCTATGACTAAAACAGGAAACAGTGTGAGTAATGATTTGTCAAAGTTATCATTCAATACATGTTACATGGTGACATTTCCTGTGTGTGACACATAGCCTACTGAAGATGCGTGTCCTCGCAATTTATTGATTACTCACATCAAATGCCAAAGAAAAGAAAGAAAGAGACATCGCACATGAAAAAGATTGTGACCTTAAACTGCTGTCATGGTTTTAATCGGCATTTGAGGGTTTTTAAATTTGACAAAACCCAAATTCTACCCCAAAATTACTTACAGATGGTGTCCAGCCATAACCGGTTGGAGCTTTCGCTGTTGACGGCGTTGCTGGCCACACAGCGGTACCAGCCGGTGTGGTTGCGGTTGATGTTGGTCACGTTGATAACACTGGTATTGCCCTGTGCAAAGGCTGAAATGTTCCCGGTGCGCATCTCATGCTGCCACACATACTGGATCGGTCCAGTCCCGTTTTCCAGATTGCAGCTCATCCACATTGTAGATCCCTCCACTGGAGATACATCACTCATCAGGAGGTAAGGCTTACTGACGGGAACTGCATTCAAGACAAAGTCACAGATGTAGGAATCTTTACTGTCTAAGACCCCCCCCTCCTCCTCCTAGCTACGCCCCTGCCTAAAGGTAAGTGTTTCAGAAGTCTTACCTCGGACAATGAGGTACACGTAGTAGTAGAAGACCTTGGGCTCCTGTTCTATGTCATAGAAAGCCTGACAGGTGAACAGGCCGTGTGCAGCCACAGGCAGTTTCTCGATGCTCACAGCTGCACTGTTTGAGATGACCGTGAGCTGTCCGAGTGTCTCAGCCAGCTGCTGGATCCTCTGTCCTTTCCCCAAATTATACACCACGGCCTTTATAGCATCAGTTCCAGGTTTGGTGAAGCTCCATATGTACATGTCTGGCAAGGTGGTGCCACACTCCAGGATCACCGCTTTGCCCACCACCCCATACACACTGGTGTCCCGGTACACAACCTCCCAGTTGGGATTGACCTTCACCCCTGGAAAAGGGAGAGGATACAGAGAGAAGCAAACGAGCGTGTGTGTGAAGGAAAAAGAGATGGTGGTGTCGAGTGCCCTGCTAGTGTTCAGTTTCAGGATTGATTACACTGTAAGTTTCAGGCACGCTGTAATAGTTTAATAAGGGATAACAAAACAGATAACCAGATAAGTCAAATTACATTTTTCCATTTAATTTATAAACCATCTTTAGCTGTTCTCTTTATCTGTTACCTCCAAAATGACGTTCAGTGCAGTGAACTTTGTTCCACACAAAACTCTTTATTTGCAGTACAGAAATGCCAAATATATGTTAAATTTAATTTACACTCATTTAGCAGACGCTTTTATCCAAAGCGACTTACAATTCAGTATCTATCTACACACCGTAGGCACAGCTACGAGAGGAATTTTGGGGTTAAGTGTCTTGCTCAAGGACACATTGACATGAGACTAGCAGAGCAGGAGCTGGGGATCAAACCGCCGACCCTCTGATTGAAAGGTCCTGCTCTCAACTCACCACCCAATTTCAAAACATTATTGCCACTCAAGTTTTTTTCACTGAAACGTTAGATTTCAACTGTAGATATCATGGTCACAAATCTAAGTGATCCTTATCAAACCATTTTGTTTATGTTTTATATGCATTTATAAAAAAGAAAAATGTTGATATATATTGTTATACAACCACAGTCTCAAATTTTGATGTCAAACTCCACTATCACTATAGTGCTATTCAACAGAATTAAAACAGATTCTACAAAAAGTTGATAAATGATAAAGAATTTTTGCCCAGCAGCTCTCTTCATTTGTATTTAACCATCATTTAAGTGATGTTAACTGACAATCCTTACCCAGAGGTGTCGTAGAGGTGACCAGGCTGGTAGCTAAAAACAGAAAGGCCAGCCCTAGCAGTTGGGCCACCATGGTATCATGATGATCCTGAGTCCAACAACGTCTTTACTAAAAAAAAAAAAAAATAAGGGAAAAAGCAAAGCTTTTCAGATCACAAAAACTGCCTTTTATTAGCTTCCCTCAGATGCCCGGGGTCGCATCTTCTCCTCTCTTCAATACAGAAGTTTTTTGGAGAACCCAGTTGCATGCACTGACTTCATTAGACTGAGAGTAGGAAGGGACGGAGGCTCACTAAACTGATTTGGGCTCAATTATTCATGTATTTTTCCTTTCTCTCTATCCCTCTTCTTTCTTTCTCCTGCAGGGTTAGAATAACACGGTGATACTGAGCTCATCTATTATAGACGCATGGGTGGACAGGTTAGTCTTACACACTCACATCCACTTATGCACACACCTGCACATAGGAACATTCCTCCACAAAGGCCTTTCATGTTTATCTGCACATAAATACGTATTTATTCATAATTGTGTGCAAATTTGTTCATTTTCACCTGTTCAAACTGTGGTGTTGTGTGACAAAAGTGGGGAGTATCAGTGGGGATGAACTGATGAATGCTTCATGCAGATATAAATAGTCATGTTTATAGCCAGCATTACAGTGAATGCACACAAAAACAGGGATTAAAAAGGGTTTATATTGTCCAAAATCTTCTTTTGCCCTTTGTTTCTGTAAGGACCACAACATTTTAAAGGTTACACAAACAAAAAAAGATCATATTTCCTTATGTCTCTTGTCATCTTGAGCAAGTTGTAAAACGAAAGGCTCCAGATTTTAATTCAAGAGGTCACGTGAGGACCAGAGAGCAGAGTAAACGCTACTGATGGGATTAGGATTAAAAAAGATTTAGAAATCTGGCATCTCTCAGCGATGGTCTGTTTTTCCTCACAGCAACATGCTATGACCACAACACTCTGCAGACCAACATTTAAAGATGGAAAGTCGTTGTTAATAAGATGATGATCCTGCACATACACACAATCAGGAACAATTATTTTCATTCTGTGTTTTTAAAGAATCTTAATGTGAGTGACGTGTTTATAAAAGAGGAAAAAAGAGGAGGAGGAACTATTAAGTGGAGCCATGAGTATGTAATGTGAGACGTGTGTCATGAATGAATGAAGGACAGAGATCAATTTTCGTCACTTGGCAGAGACTGAAATGGAGCAGATGCAGTCAAAAGTATTTCTCTTCAGAGGTTTATCATACTAGAATGCAGACGGAAGTCCCTTTTATCCTGATATAATTCAAATTAAAACAATAATAGCAATGTCATATTCATGTTTTTTTTCTTCTCTTTGTATTTTAAAATATTATATATATCAAGTAAAATGGCAGCAGTTAACAGATACGCATTTATATACTGTTTGTTGAAGAGCGCTAATGTAAATCTGTTGGTTTCTTGCAAAAAAAGGCAGGCTGTTTGTGAAAGCAAGACATAACCAGTAACTTTCTTGCCCACCATGAGGCGGCCTCATCCCTCTGGTAATGATCCAACACTCCCCATGGGTTTGACTATGAAGCTCACTGTGCCATAAAAAGATGGTGCTAAAGAAAAAAAGATGTAAAAAAAAAAAAAAAAGGGAAGCTCGGGCATACTGAGCTGGCAGCTGAAGCTGGAGCTAAACATCAAGGCTGGAAAGTCTGTGAGCGCCCCATGAGAGCTGGACACAGTGGATATGTAGCAAACTGTTTGCTCTGGGAGTTGGGGATTCATTGTGTGAGATTTCATCAGCACACAAATGCAGTATTAGACACAAAGGGCAGCCTGGGACTCTGACAGAATCTATAAATGATCCCAGTTTTGTAACACACAAAATAAATATGCTTTGGCTTGCTTTAAGCTAGTAGGGGTTGAAAACGACAATGCTTGAGGACCATTAATTTAACTTTATTGAAACCTGCAGTAACTGATTAGTTTGACAACTTGGCAGCAACAAACATAAGCTGTAAACAACACTGACATATTATCTCCTTATAAAGTCGATATGGCAAACTTCTAGTCGCTTATGTATGCTATACCCAGCAGGTACAGAGCATCTTTAGCATTTATTTGGAGTCCTCTTTGTTTCCACCTGATGAAGTTAAAGGTATTCTATATGATGTTAGCATTATTGTTGCAGCAAACAACTATTTGCTAAGATATAGAGGAGTTATCTCTACCTGAGCAGAGAATGAAGTCTGTATATTGCAACTTCAAATCTTATATTCGCTCTCCTTTGTTTTAGTCTCCACCAACTCCCGAGGGAATGAAATATCTGGCTCTTAAACTGCTAAATGCTCCTCTATGTTTACCAGCTAGTCACTAACTATATCTGTAGTGTATATTTGGATTTTAGAGCAGTTTTGCTGTGAGACTGAACCAAACAGTAAATGTTTGGCCTTAAAAGCTTAACAATGAGTTGAAAAAATCTGAAACGCTCCATAAATCTGAGGGTAACTGCAGTCAGGTGGTATTTCTCTGTCGGTCAACTACGAGTGAACTCTTTCACAAAGGTCATGTGATCCATTGTTGATTTCAAAATATTGATTACAGCCTTTTTAAAGTTCTCTGAAGCTTCCATACTGACTTGTATCCTTTGGGAAATAGTAGCCAAACATAAAAAAACATTCCATTATGTGTTTTATCTGAGTAACTTCCATTACTTTAGATCACATTGAGCAACCAAATGTATATTAAAAAGTAAACTGCAACAGTTCCTGTCTTACACTTATCAGTTTGTTTGCTCTTCATATAAGCTGTAACCATTAGAAGTCAAATGAGAAGTAGGCTAAACAGGATGATCCAGGCTGCATCGCTTCAGGCAGTGTACAGTGATGATTATTAAAATCCATGAAACATCAGTTGAACTGTGTGATGTGACCCAATGAGTAGGTCAGGGAGTAGCAGATTATATTTAATAGAATTACAGTTTTTTGCTTGCAAAAAAATGGTAACTATAATCCTGAATAATTAGTGCAACAAGGCTGAGAGTCTTAGCAGCTCTGTGAGCTCACTGCTAACGTTAGAATGCAGACATGCTTGCAGTGACGATGCTAACATTATTTAGCAGGTAGGCCTATAATGTTAAACGTATTCACCACTTTGGTTAAATGTGTCAGCATGCTAACATTTGCTAATTGGCACATGATAAATGAAAACGGTCCATGGAAACCTATCAAATAGTTGAGATATTTCAGTCTGGACCAAAATGGCCATCCATTGAGCCGTAGCTGCTCGTGTACAAACACACCAGAGTAGAAATGCCTCTGATGAAACGACCAACAGAATTACTCTAAAACATTTCTGAGGAAAAAATGTACAGTAGACAGTTTTAATTGTTAGTGAATGTTTCATAGAGAGCATCTTTATGCGGACCCTAAGAAAACAAATACTCTTTCAGAGTAAAGAAAGAGAAGAAGGGTTGTATTGTTTTGTAGTTTTAAATCACTGTTGATACAAGTTTACTTGATCATTTTTATTTAAATGCTAAAAATCCAAGGCTCATCCAACAACCAGTGTCAATGAATACTAAAATCCACAAATACCACAAATAAAAACATCAATTTCAACAAAATGTCTTTAGTAAATAAAAATGTTTTTTGATTTTTCTCCTTTACCAGAAAAACATAAACGATACAAAAATACAAGCACAGCAAAAGCATTAACACGGACGTAAAACCAAAAGGTGAGGTCTGCTGTTCCTCAGGAAAAAAGGTTTTTCAGTGTGTACAACACAGGATAAAGGATGGGCATAAGAGAGAAAGTAGGAAATAATTATGTTTTTTGTTTGTTTTTTTCTTACAAAATGATACAATAGAGGATTAAATAAAGGCTCAACCACATCAGACATCAAGAGATAATCTTATCCATTTAGTTTGGAGTATTTTCCAATCAAATGTAATACATCCATGCAATATCCATTTTTGTGATGACAGTCAAATAATATTTAACTTGACCTCCAACTATCCTAAACATCTGAAACATGGTTCACAATGTTCCCTTTTCAAAGAACAGATAACACACAAAAAGACCAGCCAAATGAGAAAATGTTAAAAAAAAATTGGACTTCATTCCAAGTTCAACAACAAAAGCGGAATTGTCCTTTGACCTCCAGAGCCATCCACAATGATGCGGACAGTGTAGAAACACCGCCTGATAGTCCGGGGTTAACCTCATTTTCCAAGCCTCCTCAGTTTCCATTTGGTCGTTTCATCTGAAATCGCTTGAGATGTTTGAGTTTGTGTCAAAGGTGTCGATTCAGACATACTGTTCTTTGGGAAAAGTGTACGCCGCCACTCCCGGGGGAGGAGAAGACAGACCTGGTACCGAGGGGTATTTAAAGATGGCAGTGGTGTGTAAAGGAGGAGACAAGGTGGTTTTTGGTGTGTTGGTGCCGCTGCTGCTGGTTGCAGTGGTTGGTAGTGAGGAGTGGTAGGGGTGTTGGGGCAGAAATGAGAGCTGAGGCTTGATGGGAGGGGAGTAGGGATCTGGGTAGTCCTCCTTGTTGCAGGCCAGTCTGTAGCTCACATAGTCTGCCGTGTTTGGAAGCTCTTCATAAAACCGACCTGAGTGCTGCGGAGAAATGAGAGACACATATTAAAGATGTACCCAAGTTAGAAACTGGTTGTAACATATATACCGTACATGCATGCATGTACGGTATATATGTTATACATGTACATGTACTTAAAGGTACCCTGTGAGCAATGTTTTTATCTCTCTGTTTCCCTTAAAGGTCAGCACTGTTCTGATGGTTTAGAACTGGCCAACACTGCAAACTCACATCCATGCAAAGCACTTAACAAACAAATCCTCTGATCACACAGATATCACTAAAATGAAGTGATTCTGAAAAACATTTTGCAATTGTTAATGCTGTTATGATCGAGCCCTTACATAAGCTAATTATCATACAGTACGTAATATAGTACAGAGCTTCCAATAAGACCCACATAAAGAACAGTGTAATGTAGTGCTGAGTATCTACATGAATCAGGGCTGATCTCCAATAAGAGCTGCATAGAATCTCGCTGCAAATGCGGTGATGAATGCGTAGTAAAGATTTTTTTTATTGACTTCTCCCTTGCACTTCTGTTGGGGTGGGACAAATTAAACCTTTGTCATTCTTATTACTGTGAATTCAACCTGAGCAGAAATCTTAGCCAGAGTAATTGAGAGCACCTGTGTTGGTGTGCAGAGCGTTTGATATGACTTCTGCATGTTAAGGAATTAAAGAGCATTTTAAACAATTTCCCTTGTCAATACAAATTCTTTTAAAAAACATTAATATGCTAGCAGGACAGAAAATGTTAAAACACCAGATAGGAGTTTAAATTCATAACAAGTCGGTATAAAATTATGGTTGAATCTTACTTAAACTACTTTAATATTACTAAACATAGTAGGACACAACACTAGATATATACTAACCATATTCACAAAGGATCTTCAGGGTTTAGAAGCTGTTCACAAAGCTGCTAAAACTAACTTGTATTAAGGAACATAGAGAGGGGTGGGTTAGTCTGGTTTCTATGGATGACATCATGTTTTTGTGAGTGGACTCACTATGTCCACAGTGATTGTTTGACAGGTGACCGATCTGCGTCAGTGAATGTGAAATAAAATATTCATCAATACACAGGACCGTGAGGACCAAATTAAATACAATTTAGATAGAAAGATACTGTTGTTTTCTGTTGAAGAGTAGCATTATGTTTTAATGCCAGCCAGTAGTAGCAGTAATTATTTTCTCTATTATTACACAACATTGCAATTTAGTGTGGATCTCCCAAAGAAAACCCACAATTTTACAAAATATGAGGAACATAAATTCTTCACTTTATCACACTGGTAACTCTTTGAAAATGTGATAATTTAAGTACAAACAAAAGCAATAGATTACCTGGATATCATCTGCTGGTCTTTTCCTTATCGGCTGGGACAGTTTTCTGGACGGAGAGGCATTTCTGATCAAAGACAATAAAAGTTAGATGTTGAGGATGGTAATAGAGGATGCAAAGTAAAACGGACTGTTTACGTACGAGGAGTTGCCTTTTCTACTTCTTATTTTGAGAACCAGGACGGTGATAGTAATGCCCATGAGAACTCCAGCAGCCAGTAATAAGGCGATTACGCTGATGACATCACCAGTTGCGATCTGCGGTAGAGGCTTTTCTACAAAGAAAACACACGCAGAATTCAAACAAACATATTCCTTGTTTACAGTAGCTTTGGGGGTACAATAAGTGTCAAATCAAATGACCCCAGACTCCAGGTAAACATACCTATAATGCTGACCTCCACAGAGCCCGACCGTGTCCCGATGCTGTTGGTTGCATCACACACATAAGTGCCCTGCATGTCATACGTGACCGGCCCTTTAAGGGTCAGGATGTTGTCTCGGATGTCAGCATTGCTTGGTATGGAGCCATTTATCCTGCAGAACATACAGAAAATAAAACTCAAGTTCAAAATCAAGAAGTTCACACAAGTAGAGAAACATTTGGTCCATGTATACAACGTTTTGAGCTCTTTGTGCTTTTTATCCCATTTCCCACAAGATAGAATTAACAAAAGAGAAAAGACAACAACAAAATGGTCTTATACTTCGGGTGAACAAGCAACAAATTGCAACCTATCCAGTATACAACCTATTCACACCTGTCAATGATATAACAATAAGCCCATTGTATGTGAAGGAAGCCAACAATATCACAAGTACAGATGTCTAGGAGTTTACTGTAAAAGAAATTCAGTGATAGAGGCAAAAAACAAATGCAATTTTAAGTTTAAATAAACAAAGGCAAGCAGGTGTGTTGTTTGCTGGTTGACTTGTATGCTTGTGGGCAAAAAAACGCAAAGCATATTCTTGCTTAAGAAATAGCAAACAAAAATTGCTGGAAAGGACAAACTCCAATATAATTCATCTAGAAAAACCAGATTTTTGTTAAATTTACTTGTCCTTTTTAAGTAAATTTGAGTGAAACACAAAGTTGTACTCACAGTCTCCACTGATACAGAGAGACGGCTGGGTTGGCATCAGCTTGGCAGCTCAGCTGGACGTTCTCTCGGTTCAGGTACCAGTTTCCATCAAACCCATCCACTGAAACACCTGGCTCATCTGGTACCAACATATACGAATAACAAAAAATTAGCTTGTAATAGTGTTAATATTTTACATATAAAGTAATGAGCTTATAGGTCTCATACACCAATCGTTTTTAGGAAGAAATGTCTTCTTAAAATCTACTTATGCAGTTTGAGTGCACATTTGAGTGCTGACATGTTTGTGCAAAATAATTGGTTCTTGCATTTTGATCATTTAATGTCGGCTCTTCCTATCATTGTAAAGCAGAATTTATCAAGCGTAGGATTGTTCACGGTAGTTCTGGTATTTACTTTCTTCAGAAGTACCTCCACTTCTGAACTACTGTAGTTTTTCTTTTACATTTGTAGTCTGGTGTTCCACCCTCTTTAAGACTTTTGTTTGGGCATTTCAGTTTCTGTGTGCGCATTTACTGATTAGTGCAATTCAACTGGCATAGGCTTTCAGTTTACGAGGTAAACAGGTACAAACAATGTTTGCGAACATGTCATGAATCTTTTCTTAGGACCTTTTTCAAGAACAAATTAAAGAAAAAAGTCAATTGTTTTGTGTGAAAAAAGATTTACACTGAATGTCGAGGGTGACACTGTCAGTGAAGACCTCCTCGTTGTAGGTGGTGACGCAGGTGAGCGTCTCCTTGTGTGTTTCTCTGCTGGGCACCAAAATATAGTCACTCTGAACAGTGAACGTCCCGTCTGAGTTCCTGTACTCTCGGGTGGTCACTTCTCCTGGCACCCTCGTCTCCCATCTAGGACACAAAGATACATCAATGTAGGCTGCTTTGCAGTGGGGTTTAAACAGCTAGGGCAGCTTAGCACACATGCTGTAGTAAGAGTCCACAAAGGGAGGGTGAATTCAAGAATTCACTAAAGCACACACGCACCTGATGGTACCGGCTGGTTTTCCGTTGGCAGAGATGCAGGTGGCCACCGGTGTTTTCAGATTGGATGAACGAGCCACCAGCGTCGGTGTGGACAGACTCATCTGAGTAGTTGGCCGAACTGAGGGAATGAAAATGAAAAAAACAAACATTTATGTAGTATTAGAATGTTTTCTAAGCATGATAATAGTGTAATGTTTAACTCACAACAGCTGTACGAGGTGCTGACAGGTAAAAGCTTTAACTTTGATTCTACAGTAAAAATGAACAGCAGTCAACAGCCCCTCCTCTAAACATTTTACAAAATCCACAACAACGACATTTTAGTATAAGGTCAAGTATAAAGTCATCACAATCCCAATATTTCCGCAATTTTTAAAGTGTGACCTTGGAAACAGCAGTAGTTTGATAAAAACAAAATCGTGAAAAGTGATGAAGACTTTATGTGTCTTCCAAAACCTTAAATGAGATACTTAGACATTTTTGTAAATAAGCTTATTTGCTATATTTGCCAAGAGTTAAATGAGAAGGTCTCAGTTAATTTAATTGGCAGTCTCAAAATTAAATCTTGAATGTTAAGTCCGTACAACAACTGTAATGTCACATTTAACATCCTCCATCATTCAGAATCACACAATCAAAAATCCGTCTTACCGTAGACAGTGAGGTTTACAGTGTTTTCTCGGTTCCCTGCGGGGAACGTGGTGTATTCACAGATGTAGGTGGACTCGTCAGAGAGGCGAAGCGAGGAGAAGGTGATGGTGGTGTCCTCCAGAGTCGGAGTTCGCCGCTTCACTGCTGCATTCTTGAAGGTGACACGGTCCCTGTATGGCGGGGCCACGGACACACCCAGGGAGGGATTAGCGATTGCCACGTTCTGCTTAGTGCCGTTCACCAGCTTCTGCCATGTTACCTTGAGAAAGAAGAATGGATAAAATGGAAGAAATGCGTGATGAGGAAAGTGTGTCTGATATGAACCACAGACATCTGAAACTGTTTGTGGTCTTAGCCAATTAACTACATTGCATATTGCATATGAATATTTGACATTATTAATAGCCATTTTAAAAGGCAAACCACTTTTAGAGAAACTGGATGATTTTTATTTAAGGTTAAGGCACAACATGTTTATGTGCACTGAAATAGGCTATAAATTATTGAAGTCACATTTAGGGGGGTTTGGGTGCTGAATACCTGAGAGATTTTGACAGGCGGAGAGCTGTTGATGAACCGACAGCGGAGATCCACCTTTGAGCCAATATACCCCCACTTCCCATCATCCATTTCAACAGTCTGGCCATTTATTCCTGAAGGAGAAGCACAAGAGGTAAAAGACATTTAAAAAATGCTTTCATTTATGCTGGGTATACGCACGTCGCACACACAAATACACATATGTTGGCAGCATCAGACATGCATGGTCTAAACTGTTAAGTACAGCATGTTGAGCTGATACAGCGAGCTGAGCTGTCAAAAGTGATAGATTTCTGCAGCGTGAGAGGTGAATTGAGGTCAAAGGTTGTGGATTAGAGTGAGGTATAAATAAGCATGATTTGTTTGGCTACTGTTCCCACTGACTTACTGATCCCCTTCAACAAATCCGAGCATACGTGAGTCACGTGTGTTTACTTGTGTAAACTGTAAGTAACATCCTGTTTAATTGGATAGCTTCATAAAGAATACATGTACTGTTATTCATGATGCAGGATGAAGAGCAGTGATGGTACATTGAACTAAACAACTCAGAACAATGGCTGCTCTCATTCTCACACATGCATGATTAAACACCCCCACACCCACACACATTCTAAATATCCATCATTGTATCTCAATCACCAGCCATCTTTGGTTAAAATATCAAAAGTTTTACAGTCAATATGTCTTCATCATTGCTCACTTTATTTTGTTACGAAACATTTTTACTTTATAGTGAATCCATTTAAAATCCCCTCTTTCTCTTTGAGTGGCTGCAGCCAAAGAGTATATGAAATATATATAACAAAAGATAAGTGCTGAAGAGATGCAAATGCATCCAGACATGACAACAGCTACCAATTTAGTTCTCATAGGAACTTTGTCTTAAAGTTATCTAAGATATTAATTATTCTCATCATATGTATTTGAAATGGGTTTGGTTTTAAATACTTTTTGTGTTGTTTTTTTTATTTATAAGAAAAAAAATATCACTTTTTAAATACAGCAACAACTTTCATAAAAACATACTTGAAACCTGGTAAATACAGACTCATAATACCAAAATAAAAGCTTTGCAACATGTAGAGAGGTGAAGTCCCGCCCCTTTTGATCAACCACCATGGGACCTTATTTTGGAAAAAATGTATACGGTAGTCAACGGCGAGAGACAACTTACTTTTTAAACCTGTTGACAAAATAAACCTGTTGACAAAATAAATGTCATTATTGAAACAGCCATTTCTGACATTACTGTAAAGTATGGTGAGAGTTCAGTCAGCTGGTGACTTTTAACCGGACTGGAAATGTTACTACATGAACACAGAGCTGGATTAGACAGTGTGAGTGTAACCCATACCCAGGGGTCATTTTTATGTTTGAAATATTGTATTTTTAAAGAAGCAGATACAATGAGGCACTATAGTTCATGGTTCATCATGTAATCCAATATTTCCATGTTATTAACGGAGGGATATTGATCGGTCCATCAGAGTTCTCGTCTCTTTCACAGAGGCAATAGATCAAAAACATCCAGGGCTGAAAGCATCAAAACTAAAGCTGTTCACCTCTCTGACAAGGTCCCCTTGTTCACCAGGAAGTAATGATTTAACCATAAACTGTGTTTTGGCATCCTAATATTTCTGTCAGAGCTGTGTGGAGTTTTATCATCAGAAAGTACACCAGTAGCAAATAAATTGTACATTATATAAAATATGAATTTGAAGGTGTCTTTGTGGTTTGTTGAACTTAATTTGTACTGAAATAAAATTTTGAATCTAGAAATCTCATGTTTTCTTGTAGTTTAGCATAATCTGGACATACTTATCTGTCCATTGTTTTTCTTGTTTTGTTTTCCCTCTGGGTATTGCGGGAATATTTGAAGTAGTATCAACTTACCTTTTCCTAGCCCAGTATAGTTGAACATTTTTGAGACGGCACTCCTACGAAAATGCCCCAAAATGACAAAGTGGTGTAAGTGGTGGCCTGGTTGCATGTAATGTTGGCGCCAGGATTTAAAAAGGAAGAGGAATGTGTGAAATAAAAAAACACAATGTCTCTGGTTCTGCTGTATTCATTTTGATCATTTTAATTTTTTAATCTGTCTATTGTGAGTCCAACAATAGAAGTGCAATACTAAATGTGGTCAGATGATGAAATGATAGATTTTGTTGAATTTGGATAGCTTAAAAAAGCTATAAGTAAAAAGCCCTGACAGCAACACCATGAACCGACAGTATGTTTCCCCTATTACAATCGTTTCTCTCCATGAGAACTGTCTGTACAACCAACACTCTCTCTACTGACAAAGCTTAATGTGTCATGAGGGGTCAATTCTCCATCCAATCCTGTTCTCTGTGTACCCGATACCCCTCGACCGCATTGTTTCTTTATATCTTTTATCATTGTTAACATGATGACACAGTTATAGCTCTCATTAAATCTCAATGATTATGTGAAACTAGATAAAACTGCGTTAGTGCAATAAAAAAAAAATTAAGTTTTCTGCAGCATAAATATAAGAAATGTATAATTGGCCCAGATATTGTTAATATATGCAGATTTGCTCAAACTTGACTGGTCCCATCACTCAAAATAATAAATCTGCTGTTAAAAATCTAGGTCTCCCTCTGAATTCTGAGTGTCATGGGAAATAATTTCTTCGGTCCAGATTCTTTTCAGTAAAGCAACACTACAATGCTTCTCCTTCACTCTTAGTTGCAAATTGTCAAATCTCTCTTTAAACTAGGAGAGATCAGCAATCGGAAATCAGCAATATTCTCACAAGACTGTATTTATAAATTACAATAAGTTAAGTGTTTTACTTGAAGCTGTCTTAAAGTTTAGTTCTGAAAAAAGTAAACAGTACGCTATAGATAATTCAGTTTATTCTGTGCAGCTTGAATGTCACTCTGCGCTCTTAACACTGCAAAAACATTGCTTTGCTGCCACCTGCAACATTTGGAATAACAAGTTGATGATTTTGCTGGTTTCAAAGGTTACACTGAGCTATAAAAGTATTCAAGAAAGCAATTCAAATTCAACTGATGGAAGACTTTATTATGACATTTATTCTAAATGTATTTTTTAAAAACAACATGCACAGATTTGTGGAGAAAAGGCACATCATGTCAGTGCCATCACCTGAAAGATGAAAACAAAGCCTCAATTAGATTATGATGATTAGAAAATGTATTAATTCCCTACTTTAATAGATTAGTTTAGGCTCGTTTTTATGATGTGATTCTGTACAAAAAGCATTTTATATGCAAAATCATCTTTGGTATATACGCAACATTTGTGCAAGTTGTATGCATGCAAACATGCACGCTAAAGCTTAGAAGTACAGATAGGCCTCTAGGGACCCATCTGCACTGCTGACATCATTCATCAAAAAGATGACCATCACATGATGTGAAGTACAATCTGAGCCTCATTTTTTTATTTTATTAATACGTTTAATAGTTTTGTATTAGAGCTGGAGTTCACTTTTATAAATCATTGTGTGTGTTTGTGTGGGTCACTGGGAGGATAGAAGGCCAGCAGTGTGAGTAGATTACAGCATTTAGGATATTAAAGTGCATCTGCATCATAGTCCATTTGCTGCTATACATATGGACAGCTCACTATTGTGCTCACTAATATGTTTGTGCATGTTTTTAAACCTCCATGCCTTTGAGAAAAACCTTTTTTTAACCTTTTCATCAGTATCAATGTCGTCAAAATGACAATTTAAAACATGTTTTTTCTAACAATAACTAAATGTTTCATAGGAGTCTGTTGTTAATGTATGATTCTGACTATGCCACAATACTTCATAAATACTTAATGTGAATCAAATTAAATTTTAGAATTTAACTGACAGAAGATTTGCTGTTTCGAGGATGTGTCTGTGAGGCTCAGTTTCATCAGGTTCAGCCTTTTATTAAAGTAGTCATCTGCAATATTCTCAATTTGCTGATAAGCAATCTTTCAAACGTCATTACTAAAACAAGAGATGCATGAAATGTATTAGGATATCTATTAAAGGAATAGTTTCACATTTTGGTAAAAATACTGAAAAGACGTATGAACGGTACATTTGAAGTTACAGCCGGCGTCTGTTAGCTTAGTTTAGCACAGAGACTGGAATCAGCCTGTCTCTGTCCAACATTAAGAAAACCTGCATATTAGCATTAGATTGTCTTGAGATTGGTATGAGAAGGTTTGTGGTGGATCAATAGCCCATCCTCCACCTTCTATAAACCACAAGTCAGTTCTTAATTTCTACCAGTACTGTTTTGTATCAGGTTGGAAAAACTCCTTTCACTTGTGTCTGATTTGACTTAACCGTATACTTAATACACAAACACACACACACATGTATTCCACTGAGAGTCCCCCCTACAGAGCTCAGTTGCTGAGCTGATTAAAGGGCTTTAGGTGAGAACAGAACACACAGAGAGAGAACCTCTCTGACACAAAGACACACACCCTTTCATATCTCGTTGGTCCCACATCTCTCCCACCTTCCTCTTTTCCGCTGTGTCCATTGACATTCTTCTATTGTTTAGACGATGGGAAATGACCTCAGCCCTCATGACAATAAACTATAAACAGCAGCACACTGGCAAAAGACGACCATGGGAACGTAGCAAAACAATAGCATTATTGTTTCACACCATGCAAAAACAGCAAGAGCATCACAACGTGGTGCTGGGCTTTATGTTCATATCCTGAGTGGATATCCTCCATCTTTCTTCATCATTCTCATGACACGACGAGCCATTTTAACCTTTTCTTGTATGTGTGAGAGTTCAACAGAGAGACAGTGGATGGTTTTGCTGTTTACAGATGCACCTATACAAATTAAAGATATGATAATTGTTTTATTTAACCTGTATTTAAGCAGGAAAGCTTCACTGAGATTAGGAAAATCTGTTTTTCAAGAGTTGTGGCCACTGATACATATATATAAACGATTTCACCCTGAAAACTACCTAAATGGCACCTTAACAACTCTGTTAGTTAGAGCTTAATGAAACTAAAACTAATGCCAACATGCTTCTCCTGACAATGCTAACATGCTGATGTTATGTAAGCAAACTACGTTCACTATAGTTTTCTCATTAGCCCTCACACCATTTACAGCTGAGGCTGATGGGAAAGTTGTTAGTTTTCAGGCATTTAGTCATAAACCAATGTATTGGACAAATTTATTTTTTTTACTAGATCACTAGATGATCAAGAGGATCACCAAAGTCAGTCAGCAATCCATCAAAAAGTTGAGATATCTCAATAAAAGTGGTCCAGACACAAGCAAACATAGATGAACAGTATCATCCACAGACATTCAACACCCATCTAAAACAATGAAACTAACACATCAAGATCCAAAAACTATCCCTTAATCAGCAGCCACAGAATTTAATCTGACATAATTTAGACTGATTTATGGCTTTTTAAACGTATTCTTCAGCCAAACACGGAAACTTAAATCTGAAAATGTTTAAGAACATCAAATGCCAACTATTTTGGCACATTGGCACCAAATCAATATTTCAGTTATTTACAAATATAAGGCTGACGTTATTATTTGCAGTGGTGCTAATAATAAAAAGAATTCCATTAAACTGCAATGTTTCAAGACTGAACAAACTACATTTACCTTCAGCAATCAGAAGGCCACAGATATAAAAAAAAAACTGAACTCATGCGACCGACGAGAAAATGAAAAACCACAGCGGGAGAAAGACGAGGGCACAGATTAACTGTTTAATCTTTAGGATTTCAAATCTGTGATTGATCGGGGATTACACACTGTGTTTATGTCTTTGGCGTTGTGACTTGGTACAATGTAGGGGAAACTGAAGCGCGGTGAAGAACAACTGACACACAATACTCAGATTAAAACCTTGCCGTTGCAAAACTACGTGCCGCCTGAAAGTGACAGAGGCTCAGAGGTTTGTGATACGACTGTATACCAGTTCCTGTTATTAGGCTTTTATTTCACAAGACACATATTCATTGCTCAAAACCATAAGATGGCAGTGAAAAATTGCAACAGTAGAAACTGACTTTTGGATATCCACTTCGACAGTGTGCACCTCTCTATTTTTAAGTTCTTCTCACATTTTCAACTAAATTGATTATAATCTCTCATTGTTTTTAATTGAGATCTGTCTGCGCATGCATGGATACGTGCGCATGTTTGTGTGGGTGTGTAATCTCTGTGGCACTGCAGGAACGTGGAGTGTGCACTTGGCCGGTGTTCAGCGGGCAGCTCACAGGATTATAATGACTGTTGCTGCTGCGTCTGTTTTGGGACATGAGAGGAGAATAAAACCCAAGAGAGAGAGGAGATGGAGAGAAATAAACAAAATAAACAAAATGTCTGTGGACGAAGATCAACTGATTGAGAGATAATGAGGGGGGGGACTTTAAATGGGCTAAATCTGGAGGGTGGGGGGGTGCACAAAGAAGAGACAAACAAAAGAGGAAGAGGACAGAAGGGCTATGTGCTTGTGCTGGATTATTTTTGTGGAGTAGTGTCTGTGTGTTCCAGCTGTAGACAGTGGATTATGCCAAAATTCATGAGGATGCCTGTCTGTCTCACTGTCTTTTCTGCAGTGGAAGACTGCAAATGTATGTGTGGAAACCTCTCAGTGATTGCCTGTGACAGCACTTGCATCTACCTGCTGGGGCACTCACTGACAGACTCTGAGTCTGCACCAGCCAAGAGAAGACGGACACACTGCAGCAACAGTCAGCCGGCTGGGACTTGGCAGCAATCATGTTGTTATACCCTTCCTGCTCCCTGTGTATAGCTCTAATCCACTGCTCTGTCCTTCAACATGACAATCCCACACATGACATGGCCTCACACTCAGAAATAACACATACACACATGTATGCTCACCAGCAAATTACTGCTCAACTTTAGCACGGGTGGGGGGGGTTACCACTGACTGAGTGAAAAAAGCAATCACAGCAGATGTCCCAGCAGCTAAACGCATCCGTATGCTGCCACAATCGCTTTTGGCATTACGTAATATGTATACCATCACCCCACTTTTATTACACAGCCACAAGTCTGATGCTAGCTGCATGTTTGCCCCCCCCCCCGGCTTAGTGTGATCACACAGCTGCACCTGTTACAATGAGGCAAGAGTTACAGTCATTCAAACACACACACATATAACACTGTAAGATGAGGGGATGCCATCTGCAGGGGCGGCCACATCTTAGTGTGATTACGCCAGTGCATCTGCTGAAGGCAAGTTTAGTTTGACAACTGTGTAGGACTCACTGAAAAATGTAAGAGCCTGCTTTGACTTCTGCACTGATCGGGAGTAAAAGTCATATAGTTTCAGAGATTCAATAATTTGGGTATAAAGGCGTTATGAAGTTTGATGCTCCTCAAACTAGAACAGTAGCACTGAATTAAGCAAAATGGGTTGTAAGATGTAACAGTATATTGAAAAAATTAACTTAACTTTAAAAATCCCCAAAAAAACATCAGGCACCTTATATGGGGTTTATAAATTGTAGCTAATAGCTCTTAGTTATCCTTCATAGATCATTAATTCATACTTCACAGATCAAATAAAAACTTGGGTTATAAGGTTACAAACATCATAACTTGGCAACCAAAAAGTTGTTTTTATTAATGGTGTGCAAGAGATTTATTAAACAACAGTAAATTATTTGTTATTCATCCTTAATTAATTCATCAATTACAACATATGTGCACCATTTATTAGGAGCGGCTAATCAGAAAGTGGCAACCTTTTTATTTCAGCCAACTGTACTTAAATGAAAAAAGTCTTTAAATGAATACATGAATAACACTAATGTAAAATGGACATAAGACACCATTAACACTGTACATTCATATAGTAACAAATCTTTTATCAAAATAAAAACCTAAATCTAAATACAACAATACAACTGCCATGCTCATAACAAAGCAGGTTGCAGAGGGTTATGAAGCAACCACCAATTTAAACTACAACAATTATGTTTTTTATAACTATTACGCTGTGACTTCTACTATGAATTGATCGATCTCTACGCTGAGTGTAACGTTATCTCCTTCTTTGTGATTGCTTAAGATTGGATACAGATACATCAATCATGTCTTTTCACCTGGATTCACATGTCACATCACAATTATTTAACAGGCGTTGAGAAAATCAGAGCAGCCTACCTGGAATAACACAAGTAGTTATCAGGAATATCCAAAATCCAGTGCTGTCCATGCCCAGACCACCGTTGCCAGCTTCTCGCTGTGGTTAAATTCCCAGTGTGCACTTGTTTTACTCCTCCTGCCTCCCAAACTGAGCGCACGGCAGCAGGTTCGTCTGTCAAGAGTCCAGTCAGGTCTCCATGTATGCGACAAGCACACACTCCTCTAATTCACGAACAAATATTTCTCAAACTTAAGATCACACCCAGTGTCACTTTTTCTTTCTCACACTAATGCCGACTTCCCTAATGAAGCAGCAGTCTGTGTCTGGCTGAAGCTCGGCGGGGATAAAAGCAGCTTAACGCGTGGGCAGATTATTTCAGAGATAGCCTTCCCCCAGTCCCGATCGACAGCTATCCTTCACTGTGTGAGGGCTGAGTTGCGCAAACCGCCGGCCGTCTAGTGCGCATAGAGGGGGGAACGGCGCATTTAGGCTATTTAAAATGAGCACACTCAATAGATGCAATTAGGGGCCCAGACAGGGACGTAGATACAGGAGTTAGGTCCCCCCCACCCAAAACACTGCGGGTGTTGAACTGGTGCTACCTGCCACCATTGACTCTGAGCTATGGAAGATATGAAATGGGAAAAGAAATGTGTGCAAGATTTAATACATTTGGTGATCTAAAATTTGTGATTGGTGCTTTTGACATAGGCTAATGTATATTTTGCCTTTTTCACCAAGGGGAGCAAACGCTTCTGGCACAGCATATTCAGTTTGTGGAAAATACAAAAACCTAGAATAACCAGGGGACCTCATGTGATTTAAAAACCACCTCCCTCGTCTGTGTCGTACAGCGCTTAGGCACGGGATAAATGTCTGTATTTTACTCAAATTTACCGACATTATTTCCCAGCTAAGATGGCTCTAAGTAACATCTGCTTATATTAAAACTATTATACAATTTAATGTTACAAATGTTATATTATATTATATATGCCTTCTTATGTTTATATAATACTCACAAAGACAGGTGTGAATGAGTCTCCATGCTGATGAGCCTCCTGAATTTGCACCCAAAATGCTGTCAAAACTTTAATTTATAACTACCAGCACAGCCACCATCATTTTTAACAAGGAAATTGGCAAAACGACATGGAGAGAACAAAAAGCTTGCTAAAAAATAATAAATACGACCCCAAATCACAAAGAAGCCGATTTGCACGGCGGTACTAGCATGACCTCTGTGTTTGGGGAAATATGTTAATTTGAGGTGGAATTTTTATCACAGGTGACCTCCGCAACTATTACGAATTACTAGAGGTCCTCAGGTAATACTAGTCCCGTGTGAATAGGGCTTAAGAAGACATTTATGAAGTTCTCCACATTGTTGAGTTTAATGAACTGTATGAGATACATGTGAAAGTCAGCAGAATCCTTTAAAATATATTTAAGGGATCTCAAGATAACATTGTGTCTAACAGCCAAGACCCAAAGTACAGTATATATCTCAGCCCAAAATCTAAATAAAAACATATTGAATCCAAGCAATCCTAATGAGCGTGTATATGTATGAACACTAATGGCTGGAAGGTGATAAGTTATACCAAATTTCACTGATTAATAATCTAAGAGCACAAATCCTTAAATTGTACCCATAAATTATATTGTTTTTCTCCATCCTCCCTGGCTCTGTAGATAATAAATGGATGGATGTAAAAATCTATAAATACCAATGCTAGAGCTGACTATTGTAACCTATGTTGACAAATGGGTGTATAGCATGAGATATCCAGCAATATTGTATACGAACTGATGTGCATTGAACAATTTACATGCAAAGACAACATTAAGACATTCATATGCACTGAAAAACACCAGTGAAAGGACATATTATTGCAAAATGGTGAGATCCTATAGCCAGCATCTCCAGGGGTTAGGGGATTTGAAGAGGAGGCGAACACTGTAGGCAGGCGTGAAATAAAAAGGGAAAGTGTGAATTTGCGGAACGCACTGAGGGAAGGAGGGAAGAGTCTGAGGCTTTGTCTGAATGCACCTGCAGATGAAGAAGATGATATAGTCCATGACACGTCTGTCTGATAAGCTACAGAGAAATGTGTTCAGGGCGGCATTCATTTTCCACACAAACATGTTGCTAATGCAAAATAAATGCATGTATATGAGCATAATTCATACGAAACATGGTTGTGATATCACTGGGGATCAGGGGAAGCAATGTTGTTATAGTACGCCACACAATATTCTTTATATTTATAATAAACTGAATAATTTAGCTGTTTGTCGAGTCAAGGATTATTGACAATATTGAATAAAACAAGCCTACGGTGCTACCACTCCTTATTGCTGTAGTTCTTTCTTGTTGTTCTAAAACTTTTCAAACATTACTATGTAACATAATACTGTCATCTCATGCAGTCAAACATGGAGTTTACATGTTCTCCCTTTTTGTGTAGGTTTCAGTACTTATTCAGGCCACAGACTGATTGTATGAATGTGAGCAATCCACTGCGTTATACTCTGGTCTAGATTAACAAATCACCTGTCCAGATGTTTTCTTCCTTCTGCACAGAGCATTCTGGGAATGGTGCAGTGCTCTGCGACTAGGGCTGAACAATTTTGAAAAAGTATCTAATTGCTATTTTTGACTGATATTGCCGTTGCGATATGATTTGTGATATTAGAGAAAATTATCATTTTAAAATAATTATTCACATATTCATTATGGTGTGATTTTTTCTGGGATGTGTACCAAACAAATATGTTTTCTTAAGTCTGTAGAATATTATGTGTAGGCCAGGACATATCTGCAGTACGACAACATTTGAACATTGCATTTGGCCACATTGCGGTTTTGATAGCATTTTGATTAATTGTGCAGCCCTAATTATTAAGTGTTGCTAGACTTTTGTTATAAAACGCACGAAAAATAAGGAGTCATATTTTTTGTACCATAATATGAGGATACGTTGAGGGATACCTACAAAATGTTCCACTTTATTCAGGCATTACTTTTTTCCCACACATATTTTCCATCTGTTTTTGTAGCATTTAGCTCTCTCACTTTTAAAAAAGTGGAATGATTTTGGTCATATTCCTTCACATAAAGCAACCGCTGAACTTCTCATGAACTACCACTGGCACCTTGTGACGCATGCTGCAAATTTGCATCATACTTTCTTTGTGAAATTCCTATCATTGGCCTCATGGTGGAAACACTGAGCCATTTTACATGAGTCATTTGGTATGCCAGAGCTAGAAATGTCTAGGTCACAAATTCTCCCAGTGATGCATGTTTATACTGTGCAAACGGGATGTCAATACATTTACATATCTCTTTATATTCTCTTCAAAAAATAATGTAAGGTAGTCGAGAGTTGTGTGATTGTTAAACAGGGCGCGTTACAATAACCACTCTAATCTCAGTGGAAGGTATTTATAATGTATAAGAGTAGCTTTTATAGTGGAAACGTAAGGGAAACTACCACATAAGGAGATAAGAAATCAGTTACAGGAGTGGAGCTCCGGAAATGAGACTAAGGTGAAGACAGGACCAGAGGTCATACGATGTTGTTGGTGAAAATGATGATGCTGACAGAGTTTTGCAGCCCTCCCGCTGTCCTCCGTCAGATACTGCAGAGGAGCAAGACGAATCAGCGTTCTCTGGTCTGCCCTCGTCCCTCCCACTCGCTCCCTCCACCTCTCTGTTTTGCTCCCACCTCGTCTCAGAAGTGTGATGCTCTGCAGTGCTGCACACTGAAGCTAGCAGCTGTTTATCCCCGAGTCGGACAAGAGCACGCAGGCAGGAGCTGCTACATCTTCCAGCCCTGACAGGAGGTAAGACTCCTCACAGATGTTCAGCTGCAGCTCGAAGAATAGATATGAGTGCTAGGGTCATATCAAGGAGACAAGGAATATGCTAGAACATTTAGGTATGCATGGCATGATGACAGAAAATACCCACGTGCAGTGATGTGAAAACATTAGTCTATAACTTAACATTAAAAACTCATTATGTAATATTAGAATTTGGATGCCGATAAATGCAAAAGTGTGTCAAGGACATCGGGAAAATGTGAGGAATATTATAACAAGCAAGCAGTAAAACAGAACAGAGAATACATCTGTGCCCTCTTTCACTTTGAATCATGTCCAGTCATTGGATTGGGCCACAGATGGGCTCAGATCAAGTTCTGGAGGCAAATAGAGGACATTTAAAGCCGATTAGCTCCGATCATCTGAACAGTGTTTGCCCAAAAGACATTTTTGTTGGCCAAAAATATTTTGTATTTCTGTATTAGTTTCCTTTAGTATCTTTTTGTCCTTTTTTTGTCTCTGTACATAAGATTACAGTAAATAATATCATGACCTCAACCAGACTGACCTAATAATCGCCTGAAGAGCGCAAGCTGCTGGATGAGAAGCATTGTTTTTAATGGTTCATAACTTAATTTGGCGTGTCACTGCAACACAACAGAGTGTTTACATTTCGTTTCTTATAAACACTTTTTGTGATTTGCTTTTCTCTTCTCTTTTTCAAAGTTGGATGGGTGCTTTTCCATCATGCTCAAGTCTCTGTTTGTGTTTGGAGTGCTGGGAGGTGAGAATTCCTTATTTAATATTTCTTGTCTGGTATCTGGAGACTTTCACTTCTGTGAAAAAGGTTTATAATATTTTAGATATATCTCTCAACACTCTCTTCCCCTCTGTGTTTCCCATATGCTCTTCTGTGTTTTGCCCCAGTGTTGCTGATCCCAGCCAAATGCGATCTGATATCTGTGTGTGTTGAAGACGACTATGACCTGAGAGTTGACTGCATGATCGAGGCCAAGCCCAACAAGATCAATAGCTATGAATTCTCTTGGTCCTCTGGAACCAAAGAGTTCCTCATTAACACCAATGTGTCCGGTTCATCAGCAGAGGGCAAGTTCAAAGACAAAAGCTACGTGGAGGAGCTGGATCCTCACGGCTACAGAATGACCCTGACCGGCTTCACAGACAAACTCCCACACAACACCACCTACATGTGCAAAATATCTGGGGATACTGCCAGAGTCAATGTGGAGAGAGGTAGGTGGATTGGGTGTGTGGATCTGAGGCGGTGAGCATGAGAATAAGTGAGTGGGAGATGCGTTAAAGAGGATTTTGACAACTGTTTTCTCGCCACTTTTCTTCCTCTGTAGATCAACTTGTCCCGTGTTCAGCTGTGAGCGTGTTTCTGAAAAGCTCCTGCTCCTGGATCATTTGTCTTCTGCTCTTCATCTATCAAACACACAGCTAAAAAAAAAAAAGACATGCAAGCTTGTGCTGGCTTACTCATATTTAACCACGCATCTGTCGACATCAAACATCAATCAAAAACACCCACATTTTCAATAGCTTGCAACCATGTCTCTCTTTCTTTTGTTTTCCTCCCAAGAGCACTGAAATAGTATTGAAATGTTTCTTTGACAAGAAAGAATGAAGATGACTCAACAGAAAAGTTTAGAGATGTGCTTTTTGCTGCTGAGGCACACACAGCTGTATGTGTATAAATACACTGAGTTACTTGTAATGGAAATATTACTTTGTAAGCTGCAGCATTTGTTTTCAATAAAGGGATGCTATTTAAAGAGAAATCATGATTTGTTGTGAATTATTATTGGGACAGAACTGGGACACAGACAGAAATAAGAAGATCTGAGTGGGGAGGTTAATTGTGGGAATTCCCACTATTGTTATCTGAATCTTTATTCTTCTACTCTTTCTTCCATAATTATCTCTATTTTGTAAATTATTTGGAGATTCAAACCTCTACTCCCCCCCTCCCCTTTTTTTTCACCACCCACCCTTACCATTCAAAATAAAAGCCCCATAGAATAATTGTTAACTAGCATATCATTAAATAACCTCCATGTCAACATACAGATTTCTGTCTCCTCTCCCCCGTCTCTCCTACCCTCACACCCTTTCAAAATGAAAGTCCCATGGACTAACTGTATCTTGACAGGAAGCTCAGAATGAACTAACTTGATGTGCTCACTAATACTGCTACAACTACTACTACTGTTGCTAATATTTCTACTACAGCTGCCACAACTACTATTTCTACTAATACTAATACAACTGCAGCTACTATTACTACTACTACTATTACTATGACTGCTCCTACTACTACTACCACAGTACTGCTGCTACTGTTACTACTCCTTTTACTACTGTTGAAACTAATACTACTAAAACTACTACTGCTACAAATGCAAGTCCTGCTGCTGCTGATACCCTGCTGCTACCTCTACTACTGCTGCTACTGCTATACTATACTACTACGACTACTGTTACTACTACCTATATTACTAATATTACTATTACTTTGACAGTGAAACAGTTTAGCTTCCAGCTTTTCCGGCAATTAATTTCAGCTCTTAGCTTTTATGGTTCAGCTTCCAACTCTGCCAATTTTACATTTCAACGAACAGGTTTTTGAATACAGTTCATAGCTTTGAGGTATAAACATTCTTTTCAGGAAAGTAAACTCACATTTCCGAATGTTAAGCAATGTTTGCAGTTGGTTTCATTTGTCAGCATTCCCACACATTTTCTGCAGGAAATGCAATTCATAGTTCTTCTACTATTTTCCGTACGTTATTTTGATCGCTAACTACTTCTGCATACTTTCAGTTACAGAAACTGTTCAACTATCCAAATACTCAGCTCTTTTAGGACATGTACGCTTTACCTTATACTTTATGAAATATTACATATGCTTTTTGACTTTTTTTACAATGAATCTCTATGGAGAGAATCCTCAAATTTCTTAATTTATGTGAATGCTGATTCAGCAGCATTTTCCCTATTGTTAAATTATCAAGTCACTAACTAATCAAATCAATCAATAAGCACTGCAACGAGTAGGACACAGCTGTAAAACTGTGCAAGAAGGGCATTATTCATTTTTTCCCAAAGACATTTTAATACATAATCTCACTTTTCATGACCGTGGAGCTGTCACCATTTGACGTCCCATTTATTCCACGATGGTGTTTTTTAAAATCAGGTTAAAGTGAGATTATTCGCCTTTAGCAGAGCGTCTCATTTACAATTTCCATTCTTGACCCTCGGTGCTAACCGTAGTTTCCGACAACATAACGATGGCCGCTTCAACCAGCAGTAAAGGACTAGAGCTATCTAAAGCTGAGTACCTAAAACGTTATTTATCTGCTGACGAAGATGCCAATAAATCAAAGGGGAAACTTAAAAAGAAACGTCGTAAAGTTCCTGAGAAAGGGTGAGTCGACGGGAACGTTTTAATCCAACTGTTGTCTGGCAGGTTGTGTGTGTGTGTGCGTGTTAGCCGTTAAACTAGCAGAGGAGGCTAGCTCGTACTTCTTGTTTATGAATGAAACGTGCGTGTACTTAACTCACTTTTACTTCTTTTGTTCAAGACTTAAAATAGTCGACGATGACATAGACTGGAAACAGATGGTCATAGAGGAAAATGAGATTGAAGAGGACGAAGAGGAAGCTCCAGTGGTGAGAATTAAAACGTGATCTGACGTTAGCTGGCTAGCCAGTGCCCATTCATTCACATGGAGTTATTAGCTTCTTCTTTGTAACTGTTACACCTTATGAAATACTCTCATTGTATAACGTTACATGTATTTATGTCATTTTCTTATCACGGGTTGTAATAAATATCCAAATAAAATCACAGCGATTTTAATATTACTTAAAATCACTTATTTTGTCGACAGTTAACGTTAGATACAAATATATTACATTTTGGAAAATCAGGGTATGTCATTGATGCTAATATCAGACCTGCTCATTCATTTACAACACTAACTATAATTTTCTTATACGGTCAGAGGTATTTAAGAGATGGCTACCATGCATGGCAAAAATCTATCATGGTTGTCAAATATTCGCCAAACCCTCCTCTTGAAATGTCACCTCTTGTGTTTGTCTGCTTAGATTGCTGAGGTGATTGACGATCGACCAGAAGAAGTGAAACAGCTGGAAGCCTTCAGAACTAGCAATAGATGGAAAGTAATTGGAGGTAATTGCTATTTGTCAATGTAGTAAATTGTTGTTGTTGTTTTTGTCTGAACAAGCTCGTTAATGTTGAGTCTCCGCTCCCAATAGCTGACGAAGATGTGGAAGACATGGAAGATGTGGAAGGCAGCAACCTTCAACATCCAGAGCCTGTGGCATCAAGCAGAAGTCGCCATGACTCTCCAGACACTTCCCCCCCTAGGAGAGTTCGTCATGACTCTCCAGGCGAGTCACCTCCTAGGCAACGGTCAGGGAAAAGTAAAGATGAGGAAGGTAATGAGAAAACAACAACCAGAGGACCTTCCAACATCGGTATGCTGTAAATCACCATATTTCTTCATGGAAATACATTAGAAAGATACCTATTAAGTTGTCTAGTTGATGTCCATCACATTTGATTGATTGATAGCTGCTTTACAAAAATCTTTATGAGAAGTCTCTTACTTATGAATTGATTTAAATTCTTAATCTGAAGAATTTAAATGATAAATCAATGTATATGCATACACTGGTCAGTGTGTTTAATGTCATTCCCTTACATTCCAACTGGCCTAACAACTTCTTCCACTTGAGAAATTACTTTTGTTCAAGTGTTTAGTTCTATAAACACTTCATTATTTCTTTGTCAGATTCATCCCCTGCCAGAAGAAAGCCCATTCAAAATCGTTCACCTAATTCTCAACGGTCACCACTGGCAAAGAGGGCTCAGAACAGGCACGATTCAGACATAGACCAGTCACCTCCACGGAAAAAGCCACTAAAGGGAGAAGCTTCAGACTCTGACCAATCTCCTCCAAGGAGGCAGTCAAAAGCAAAACGGGGCTCTGATTCCGACCAGTCGCCACCCAGGAGGCGGCCACGAAGTGAAAAGAACTCTGATGAAGATCTGTCACCACCTCGTAGGCCCGGCCAGTCACAGGTGAGCAAAAAGAACTTCAAAGAGTGAGATGAAATCTTATTTGCCTGAAATTGCTGTGTTTATGCAATATCCAATTGATCAGTCCCACGGTGTACTTCCTGTTTTCTTCTCAGGGTCCGAGGATGCTTTCTGGCGGGAAGTCAGGTCTGGTTTCTGGCGATGTTTTAAGGAAGGAGAAGGAGGAGAACCGTCGCAGAGAAAGACACAACAAGCCACTGGAAGGTTGGCTTTCCTTTTTTTTTAGATGCCTTTCCTTCACAGCTGTTGACTACAGAGCTCACAGGACTTTCCATCTCATATTCTAGACATGACCCGTGCCTACTCCAAATGTCTTTGGCCGTAGTTGGGATTTGTTCTTTTAAGTTGGATGATGCAGTCGTCATTCAGATGACATTTTATGTCTATTTTCCTGCTATTGCTAGATGAATCCCGCAATGCCCAGACGGTGTTCCGAGACAAGAGTGGTAAAAAGAGGGATTTGGAAACTGAGAGAGAAGAAAAGAAAAGAAAAGCTGGTGAAAAAGCAGCAAAGGACGAGAAATACGCTCAGTGGGGTAAAGGGTAAGTGTGCATTCATTCAGTTTCACACATCAGAGAATGCTACAGAGTGTGCTTGGCTCACACAATGATTTTAAATGTTTTGTGTACTGATTTGTTTCCACGATTTAAAGTCAACATGTGTTTATAGGTTGGCCCAGGGCCAGATGCATCAGCAGAAACTTGAGGATGCAGTTCATGAAGCCCAGAAGCCTCTGGCACGTCACTGCGATGATGAGGATCTTGACCGCATGTTGAGAGAGCAACAAAGGGAGGGAGATCCAATGGCTGCGATGCTCAGACGGAAAAAGGACCGTAGTACGGCACAAGGTGAAATATGTCTACCTATTTCCTGAGTTGACTGATGCAAAATGGTTGTTGCCACATGTGTTATACTGTAAATCATCTTAATTTTGTTTCGCAGACAAACCTCGATATAAAGGCCCACCCCCACCTCCAAACCGCTTCAATCTTCTACCAGGCTATCGCTGGGATGGAGTTGACAGGTAGTGTGTGTGTGTGTGTGCGTGTGCGTGTGCGTGCGTGCGTGTGCGCGCGCGCGTGCGTGTCTGTGTTTCTGTGTGTGTCTGTAAAAGAGGGACTAAACGTTTATACTTTTCTTTTAAAAGTAATACTGTTCCCTTAGTATGCGTACAATAATTATGATGACATATTATTGGAGATTTGCTCTGGTCTGGTCCATCAAATCAAAGATGAAGTTGAGGGTGTGATTGCAGAAATAACAGTAGAATTTGATTTGTGTGTGTGTGTGTCTTGCAGGTCAAATGGTTTTGAACAGAAACGCTACTCTCGAATGGCAGATAAAAAGGCAGTCCAGGAGGAAGCCTATAAATGGAGCGTGGAGGACATGTAATGGCAACAGGAAACTCATGGATCAGGAGCGGAGTTGAAGAGCAGGACGGCTCATCCATAGAGTTAGACAGAATATCTAAACAATGCTGTTAAAGAAACTGCAGATTAGACACATCTACTCAACAAAACACATATTTTGAAATAGACAGAACAATTTTGTTAATTTTTCAAAGCTGTTTGATACTGTACAGGGGACTTCAGACTATAACAGTGGTTAACCATACAAATACTTGTACATAGCAGTGAAGTGACATGATCTTTATTATTTTGTAATAATTGAGTCAATGTGGAGCCAAAATTGATGTTTTTCACCGTTTTATTAAATAATGTTTTTGTAAAGAACTGTCCCTTTGTCACATGTGTTCACATAAAGCAATGACATTTGTAAATGACCAAGAGGTTGACGTTCAGTCATTTTATATTATGATGTATATAATGAAGTACTTAAGTATTTGACTGAGGACATTTAAACATACGTTTTCATAGTAAGTGGACCTTTAGTGAGGATGGTTTTGTCAAACTACTGTTTCAATGTCATTAATGAACTCAGTGCATTGCTTTTAAGCCAATATGGACAAGTACTTAAAGTGCTATGGATAAAATTTGTACCTGCTACTGAGCTCACATCTCAGAAGATCAATCTCATGACAGCTGACCAAATCTTGAGTTGGGACAGCTGAGGGAAATTGCATTTCAAATAATCAAATATTTGTATGAATAGTAAAGCTGTTTAAATGTCAGTAATATATTGATTGGGCCAATATTTTAAAGTACACAAATGAAAGTATGTGTGCAAAGTAGTATAGGTTTAACCTACTGACATATCTGATTAATATATAGCACTGCAAACTGGGGACGGTAAGAGCGATTTATTTCAAAATGCATACTTAACAGGAATTTTAAATAAATGTGCATCTGTCATTATTTACGCCCAATTATAATTAAGGAAACATGTTTTGAAACGGCGGGTCTCTATCAACTACCCTAATAAAAAGTAACTCAAATAATAAACGAGTAAGCAGGAACCCTTTAAAGCGTGACAGACTTGTTGCACTACGGAAGAATTTATTGGCGCACACTACAGGATAGTTGCTGTTGGGGTAAATTCGAAGGGCTAAACATCTAACAGGATCTATGTAAGTCTGTTGCGATCGTCGAATAATGTAGCGAATTAACTGTCTGGAAACTGTCGCTGAAACTCGTGTATTGAAGAAGGCCACCCTTGTGACTTCTTTGTGGATAACAATGGCGGACTGGAGCCCGATAGCGAAGGTGTACGACCCGCTGAAAGCCGGCAGCATCGACGGCACGGACGTGGAGCCCCATGACCGGGCGGTATGGAGAGCTATGGGTGCCCGCTATAAACCCAACAAAGGCGTTGTTGGAGACCCACACCTCACCCTGTTTGTGTATCGACTGAACCCGCTGACAACTGAGGACAAGCTGCACCAAGTGTTCTCCAAGTACGGAGACATCCAGCGGCTGCGGCTGGTCCGGGACATCGTCACGGGCTTCTCCAAAGGGTACGCCTTCATCGAGTACAAGGAGGAGCGCTCTGTGGTCCGGGCCCGCCGGGACGCCAACAAGCTGGTGGTCGACCAGCACGAAGTGTTTGTGGATTTTGAACAAGAGAGGGCGCTTAAGGGCTGGGTTCCCCGGCGGCTCGGCGGCGGACAGGGGGGGAAGAAAGAGTCCGGACAGCTGCGGTTCGGCGGCAGAGACAGGCCGTTCCGCAAACCCATAAACCTCGGGGTCGGTCCGGTGCAGGACCGGGGAGGAGGAGGCGGCGGCGGCGGCGGTGGTGGTGGTGGTGGTGGAGGGAGGGAGTGGGATCGACAGGGGACGAGAGACAGGGAGGACCGGGACAGACACAGAGAGGCCGAGTGGGGCAGCAGAGGGAGGAGAGATGACCGGGACAGAGAGCGGGATGACCGCAGACAGGGAGACAGGAACCGGCACCGGGACAGGAGATGACTACCACATTTAAGACACTGGATTGAACTCCTTAGTACTGATCTCACCTTTCGACCCACAGACCAGCTTCCTGCATCATATGGAGGACTTTATAGCCTGTTAGTGCTATAGAGCTGGTGGTGTGCACACAGGGTGTGGACTATGGACTATGAGCATTTCAATAACAAATATAACGTTTCCTGGTTATATGTTCATCAGATTGCACTACAAGGCACATGCTTTTGTAGTGTAGATTGAGCATCAAAAACAGTTTAATAATTCACCATATTAAAAAATACACTGTTTTTACATTGTTTTAAAAGAAGAAAATGCAGCTAATTATACTTTTCTTTATTAGTATGATACATATGCAAAGTACCTGTAAATATAATTGAATCTGTTACACATTTTCTCTCTTCATAAATCCGATGATTCAGTTTCTGACACAGTTAATGTGTTGAAATCTTACAGTGTTTCAACGCTGTAAGATTTCAACACATTAAGATTTCCTAAGGTGAGCAGTTCATTTAGCTTCTCTGTCGTACATGTTTTTACAAAGATGTTAAGAGCATCATACTTGGTAAAGAAGCCAGGGAAGAAAACCAAATAAACCAAAAATGATTTTAACACTGGTGTCACTTTCCTTGTTCTTAGATAAAAATAACTAAGATCCTCCTCTGTTGTTGTTGTTGTGGGTTGCATTTGAAAGAAGCCATAAATGTATTTCCTCTATTTTACAGCTTTGCTTCTAGAAAGTTTGCTGTCTAATAGTAATGCAAGAAATATCGATTCAACCCATATAAAGGTCTCTAATATGAATTGTAAAAGCAACTCCATTTGTTACCATAAAAACATTAACCTTAACTTAGCTATTTCTTGTTTTTGGTAGCCAATGGAACGCACAAAGACACGATTATATCTTTGAATAGTTTGGTTTTTCATCCCTGCTGCCCACTGAAGCAGATCATGTTTTAGTAATGAGTCACTGGGTGGATTGTTTTCTCTCAAGCTGAC
The DNA here is from genome assembly GCF_023349555.1 of Cebidichthys violaceus. Taxonomy (NCBI): domain Eukaryota; kingdom Metazoa; phylum Chordata; class Actinopteri; order Perciformes; family Stichaeidae; genus Cebidichthys; species Cebidichthys violaceus. Next base: position 5,929,469 of record NW_027176373.1, read on the forward strand.
CACAAGTCGGTCTGCAGTCATCAATATGAAATGTTAAAGGTCTGGTGTTAGCATTAGTTCATTCAGTCTTATCCAGTAACGGGACACGTCATCAGTCCATTAGCTCATCAGCCCTACTGCTGGGAAATTCATCACTTGTTGCCTGAGAAGAAGCTGAACCTGAGAAAAGATCTGAGTCATTGGTGGTGTAATAAACCAAAGCAACTACAGGATCTGATTGCACTTGAGAGCATATTGAATAAAGCATATGTTTCCAGACAGACACACACTACTGGATGTGCATGGTTAGAGAAGGAGAACTCAACACCTCAAACACAAACCTCCGATTTCAATTCCACTCCAATTATTTCTGAATTGATGAGTAAGTAAGTAAGTGAATGTTAGTGTTTTGTTTAAAGATAAGATTGTGGAATTGATGCAAGGACACACTTGACACACAAAAGCCCTCAAAACTGTCATGTTTTTCATCAGTTTATAAAATCATATTTATTATGGTGCACTATGATTGTAGCAAGCTATTGACAGCTATGGCTATTACTATCTTTTTCCATTTATTTATTCATGTTTAATTGTCCGGATGAAGCCGTTCTCAGCCTCCCAGCACAAGTGGGATTCATGATGGGCCAACCAGGGAAAGTCTCTCTTTGCACTGTGCCAAAGTCGATCCTGTGAACCAAAACACACAGAAACTGATGAGCTGCTCTCTGTTCAGCTGTAGTAGACTGTGATAGTGACTAAATCGCTCTCACCTGAAGGCAGGGTTGATGCCGATGTTGTCTGGCTGTGGGAGGGCAGGTGTTCGCCTCCTGCGGCAGGAGGATGGAGGAGGAAAATCCTTCTGATACTGAGACTGCATCTCTGTCGTGTCTGGTTCATTTGTCACTGCTGTCTGATCACGGTCGCCTGGTTCACAGTCCCGGCTGCTGTTTCCTCTTCCTGTTTGTCTTGAGGATGTGGGATGAGAACGATGGAACTCCTGCTGTGTGTTTGGGGCGATATGAGCTCCTGAAGGGTAATCATAACGTTGGTAAGGGTTTAGTTTCACAAATAATATTGAAATATCCCATGAAACAGTTCTTTTCTTCTGTATATAGAGTACACATCTGGAAAAAAAAGCATAATTTGACCCTCTGTCCTTAGACCTAGTCCTTATATAGGATGAGGATAACTAACTAATTAAAAATTTAGGCAAAAAGTTTGTCTACGGCATCTGCTGTCCTTAATATGTTATTTTATGTAAATTTAGTTAAGCCTGGAGAGAGCCATCTTCAAGGCTACACTTTCATTAATTCAACCAGTAAGTTACTGGCAATGTTTAGCAATTAATAAAAATGTATTTAGGTCAGTAAAATCCTTTTTTTCTTACTTCTGCATATATAATACAATATAATAAAAGGTATTTTTACATAAAACTTTTTTATATTTGTAGTATAACTGTATTATTAGTATTTAATTATCATGACGTACGGCTGACTAAACCTTTAAATAAAGAATTCATAAACTAATTTTCTAATCTCTGCCCTCACACACACACATACACACACAACCAAAACTTTTTCCAAAACACACATATATCCGCCAAACACCACACACTGCCTGGCATGGCTATTTTCAGCAGTGAAACACATTATGTCCACACATACACAAGTCACTCAAGGCTTATCTTAAAACAGATAAAATGAGTTTACTCTCTCGGTTGAGATAAGACTGCAGACCTTTGCCTCGATCTTGTTGTGAGACTCGTCTAAAGCAGAAAGCTTCTCGTGACGTGGTCTCCATCTTAGTGGGAGTGTCCGGGTAGAGGAGAAATCCTGGGGAAGTCAGGACATACCAGAGAAGGTAAAACGTGTGCTTTACATTTATTTGCAAAACTTTATGAGGAGCACTTATTCTGTCCTGAACCACAATATATTTGAACAACAAAATCACATGAAAACACAATAGTTTGGGTCCATTAAGTTGGCAATGAGTAATTTGAGAACATAACTCTGATGTTGAGACTGAGGAGCAGTAAACCTTTACCTGCCACTGTCGGCGGCTCCCCTCTGTAGGGTCGACTATGCAGAAAGAATTCATGGTGGCGACGGGGGTTTTGTGGATTGGCATTTTTGATAAACATTTTGTCAGTTGCCTCGTGGCCGTGCTCTTGTCACCACCAGCTGCTCTGAATGTTTTGGTGTCTACAACAAATGCTGAAAAAAATGCCCACAGGTTTGATGTATTCAGTAGTAGAACATACTGTGATAGAAAGTAGAAACCATTGTTGCAATCCTTGAAAATATCACATATTGAATGTATTTCAAATAACAATATAACGTCTTATAACAGCTCTTAAGAGAGTTAGTGACTGTGTTGCTTACCTTGCATGTAGAAAAAACTCAAGCTGTGGTACAATTCTGCAGTGTTTCCTCATATACTGTCTACATTTCTCTGTACTGTGTGCATGTAAGGCAATACAAAGAGATACTTAAAGCGTGTTTACTGCAGTAGTCATGGTGTTAAATTCCTCTCCAATGAGTGACAGATACAGTAGTTACCAAGTGAGACAAAAAAGCAGCTGGGCCACCACCAGAGAGCTCAAACATGGTCCAGTATGAAAGGTTTTGAAGCAGGGCTGAGTTAATTGGACAACAAAACAAGTGAGACACTTCTCAGCAAGCTAGAGGGGCCGAGCTGAGCCTTTTACCAAGGCCACCTGTCATGTCATCAGGGATTCAAGTAAGATGTACAGTGAGTATAATGGTATTAAATACATTTACAGTTGTGTATAGTCACTCACACCACACTGTCAAAAACAGAAAACGTGTTGTCTATTCATTGGTTGCCCTGGAGCATTTGGCCGGCACTCAGCAATGCTCTGTGCCTTCCAGTGTTCAGCTGGCATGAATCCCAAATATATTTCTTTCACAGTAGAGGGCCTGTTTTAGCCTGTAACTTCTCAGTAGGGAACTTTATACTTGTACATAATAGTTTTACCAAATATATTTTTAATGTATTCTGTGGGCAGAATGTTCCTGCAAACCTGCAAGTCACTTTCATTGTTAATATAGACTGCTAGGTTATGTGTGTTGTGGACTGAAGGAGTTTTTTTAACTTTATCCAAGATTCATATCTTATTTTTTAATAAAACAAATCTCATTCACATACAAAAGATGAAAACAAACAATAGATACCAATTATACAAACACTTAAACAATTATCACTTGCATTAGATAGTTATTTGTCTATATTTTTATGAAATTTACTATTATCAGATTATTTACATCTTTATTATATTATATTGTTATTAGTAGTAGTAGTAGTAGTAGTAGTAGTAGTAGTAGTAGTAGTATTGTTGCTGTTGTATACCGATGCAGTTGAGATTATGTTAAATTATACATAATATTAACATTATGTACAATTTCGCAAACTTCACACTGTATTCAGCACGCGCCACCACCAGGAGTCTCCCGTTCCCATAGTAACAAGCCTTCAGTTAGAGCCGTATGTAGACGGAGTTACGCAGCACAGCGTTTTACCACTGCAGTGATACATTTAACATTAGCCTCTGTCGCCTTCTTTCAGCGACTTGCATTGTTTTCTGTATAAAGGAAAGTCCACTAAAAACGTCAAAGTGCCGTTATATTTGAACTTATTGATATTAAAACGGTGTGAGGAGCAGAGTTAGAGCTCGCTCTCTCAAAGACTCTGTTGTGTTTTAGTGTCCGGAAGTTGTGAGGGGAAAAAAGTAGGAAAGGCATGAAAAAAAAAGAGCTGGAAGAAACTTCTGACCAATTTTTCCTCCGAGCCCATTGAAACCACTGGTTTCTCTCGTAGATCTCACCACGGGCACGGTTAACGTGTCTTACTTACACGTTATCTAATAGTTAGTATTGTGCATTCATTTATCGATATGGGTCTGCCGACGCTGGAGTTTAGTGACTCTTTCCTGGACAGTCCGGAGTTCAGAGAGCGGCTGCAGTGCCATGAGATCGAGCTGGAGCGCACCAACAGGTTTATAAAAGACCTCATCAAAGATGGAAACATGCTCGTTTCTGCGCTTAGAAGTAAGTACACGATGGTTAACATCTTGTTTTGGGTGGTAGAAGTGTGTGCGTGTTACGGTACGTTTAGTACTGGTACGTTCTGCAGAGCAACCCAAGGCCATCAATTCAAACAGAGCCAGAGTAGTGAGTTCAGACTAACGTTGCATTAGACTTTAATAGATAAAAGCTAATACTTTGCTTTTTATTTTGGTGGTATGAGCAGTTAGGTATTATGGTATTATGTACGAGCTATTGTGTCGATACCGTCATGCAATAATAGATGTTTTACTTATTGTACCATAGCTTAGACTTTATGTGTCCTAGTCTGGTTTTATATGCTATTTATACAGTTTGTTAACCATAGAGATGAGTAAAATAATCAGTGAATGTTTCTATTTGCTGTTACTGGATTTATTATGTCTTCTGCCACTTTAGTAACATAAAAAGTACAAATGTTTCTTTTTTAATGACGTTTGACATCCTCAGATTGCTTGTTGTGTCTGACTTACAGTACAAAACTCTAACATAGTCGTCAACACAATTGTGTTAAACAGACAAACGTTTTTAATCCTTTATAAATTACCTGAATGATTAATAAATCATCAAACTTGTTGACGGTTCATATTCTTTAAATCATGTAATCCATTAATTGATTGAGGGTTTCAGCCCTCGAGTTAACTGACGTTATAAGGTCCCTAAAGAGTTTGCTACTTTGGGACCTGATCTTGAGTACCCCGTCTCGCAAAGTAGCATAAGAATTTTATTAGTCATATTGTCATATTCATTTGTCATCAGCTAATGAAGACTTTCAAAACGCGGGCACCTCCCATTTGTTGGCGGTTTCTTTTGATCCCCTCCGGTTTAAGCTCAAACACACCTACGCTTTGTAGCAGCCCTGCGGCTTCTTGCTGGTTGAGGTCATTGGTGTGAACATTGCTGCTGCCTGCCAGACTCACACACGCGCACACACACACACACACACACACACACACACACACACACACACACACACACACACACACACACACACACACCATGCTGGTTGTGTTTGGCTGTTCTGTGACCACCTTAGGGTTGAAACAACCTGATCACTGCATTGTTTACATTAACAGGTCAAATTGTGTGCAGAATAACTGCCACCACAACCACCAGAGCCACCACAAAATGATATTAACACAATACATTAAAATAAGAACAAACGTTTCTGTCTTCAAACTGACAATCAAAGTTACTGCCCAGATTTTTTCCACCGTTTCTACAAACAGCACTGATGTAAACAGACCTTTTACAGCCCTTTGGTCCACATCTTGTGCTTTTGAATAACAATATGTAAACAACGCAATTTAGGTTTCCAGCATAGAATACAAAAGTTTACTGTGCTTTTGTTTTTCATGCATTGAACTTGACCACAGTTCTTTTTTTCTGATCTCCAGGCAGTAATCTGCTATAAACTGCACGTAAATGACATTTTAATGGTTTTATTATCAGTGTATAATGTAGTGGTATGATTAAAATAGTGCCTTACATTGGCTGGCATGTTAAAGATGTGTGAGTGAGAGAATGCAGCCTTGTGGTGCCAAGTATACGTGCATGTCAGAGAATAAAAGGGTTATTAAACTCTATTATTAAAGTGTGGTTTGGACACGTAAACAGAGTTTGTTGCAGGGTGAAACCATTTGTTTACAGAGTTTGACACCCATGTCTTGACAGTGGATGATATGCAAGAGTCCTGTAGGAAACTACATTAATAGTTTACTACAGGTAGGAATAAGTGATGCTGCGTGTAGCCTGTAGGAGAATGGGAGCATGCGATTTTATTAGTTATGGCAATAATACAATTATTTGCTTTAAATGACTGAATGAACTTTCTGCTTTTCACAGGTCTTTCTCTTGCTGTTCAACGGTTCTCTCAGTCTCTGCAGGAGTTTCAGTTTGAATGTATTGGAGACGCTGAGACTGATGATGAAATCAGTATAGGTAAGATGATTTAGAAAACAAGAGGTTGAGACTGCAAAATATATCAAATATGATAAACATTTGAGGTCTAACATTTCTTTTGCAGCTCAGTCCTTAAAGGAGTTCTCTCAGCTGTTGAGCACCATGGAAGAGGAGAGAAAACGACTGGTAAGAAGGTTTGTGTGTGTGTGTGTGTGTGTGTGTGTGTGTGTGTGTGTGTGTGTGTGTGTGTGTGTGTGTGTGTGTGTGTGTGTGTGTGTGTGTGTGTGAGAAAGAGAGAGTGAATGAAGGTTTATGTTGTACATTTTTTTTTTAAATGAGTAAAGTAAGGAATGTTTCAAAATTAAGGACATTCTGTTACCCATGTGACCTCGAAAAGAGGCCATTTTACATGAAGGGTGAGTGGTAAACAGTAAATAGGTCAACTAAGTCTATGTATGAGTTCCATTGTACTTTATACAATGTAAAGCTTTGTTTATTATTGCTTATTAATTAATGAGATTTAGAAGTGTAACCTTTTTTTCTGTTGAAATACTTATTTGAAAAACAATCCACCAACAACTTTGAATGGATATCTGCAAAAGATTTCGTTCTATTCATTTTTGACATTTTTAGACTTGTCTTTGTCTTTGTACGGCATCCTTCTCTACATCAATAAAATGGTTGTGATTCATATATATTTGTTCAGGACTGGAAACAACAGACTTCTGAAAGGCTTTAGAAAGAAATTATACAGAAAAGTTTCTCTTGGTTTAACTTCAAGGCATCTTGTGTTGCAGTTTCTCGGGGTCTGAAAAGTGAAGCCAATGCCAAAGTGCCTTACACTTGCATTCTTTCTAATTGCCAGCACAGGGCAACTCTTCTGGTTGCAAAAAAAGTCTGATTGTGTAGAAGCCTATGAGAAAATGACCCTACTTCTTACATGATTTATTTCCTCAGTAAACATTGTAAACATGAGTTTATGATCCCAATCACACGTTTCAAGTCTTCTTCAATACAGCGTGATGTTCATTTCGTAAATTATGTTCCCATTTAGAGTCAAATAGACGATAAAGCAGAGTATGCTTTCTGGTGTGGCTACCTTGTGATTGACAGGTCACATCCGCTTTTTCATCTCACAACTTTAACACTTTCAGAAGTATGTTTTCAGTTCATGAAAGTTAATTGTAACCATTTTGGTTGCCTCATTCCGCTTTAGGTTGTACTTAGCGTCAAGGTGTCTTCGTCCAATTCTTCTATACAGTCTTTGTCTCAATGCCAGCGCTGATCTGAATACACCATTAGACCAAAAGCCCCTTCTAAATCAAATTGTTTTCACCAAAGTCAGTACGAATAGTTTCCAGGATTTAAAGTTTGAAAGTGACAGTCATTGTTAGGCATCTTCACTTGGTGCACCACTCTGACTTCCTCAAGCCTCTTGTCCGAATCTGGTTTTCACACAAGTCTGAGTGACACATTTGCTGTGGACTTTGTGCCAGCGGCAGTGTGTGCTCCATGGCGATTCGGGAAAACATCTTTGACTTACAGACCCTCCATCAACCAGAAGGCTTTGTGTGGGAGTGATTGGAGTCTGGCACAGTCTGTGTGCAGGCAAACCTCTGCGCATGTGCAATGTATGTGCATAGTACGTTACCTTATGCAAAGCCCTCTGTGTGTGTGTGTGTGTGTGTGTGTGTGTGTGTGTGTGTGTGTGTGTGTGTGTGTGTGACTTGGCTGTGTGCATGGTCTGGTTACAGAAGAACCATGTGGAACCTATTCTGCCAATTCCCCTGTGAGACCGTGAGCAGAGGCCTGACTGCCTGGGAAAGTCCATAAAAGGGTCCTGTGCGTGTGTGTGTGTGTGTGTGTGTGTGTGTGTGTGTGTGTGTGTGTGTGTGCGTGCGTGCGTGCGTGCGTGTGTGTTTGTGTGCAATTTAATTGTATGCTTTAAATTGTATGCTGCAGATAGGTCTGAAAACTCTACTAATACCATCATTATTGAGTAAAAGGGCAATTCCAGCGAATGGGTTCCTCTGAAATACCTACTTGTTCAACCTGAAAGGACTGTTATTACGTTCCTTTCAGTCTCTTAGTGTTCAGTTTCATCCTACTTATTGTAATGTGGTGAAAAAGGAAACCATACAAAGAAAGGAGACCTTTCTTCGGGGTACTGGCCTGGTACGAAACTAAAGTGAAGTGAAAGTGAAGTCATGATGCAGGGCTGGGAAGCTATTTAGAGTCTACTGCTTAAATCAACCAGACAGAACAAAGCAAGACGTGACAGTGACTTTAGACTCATGACTAAAGAGGTCCGAGACTTTGTATAAACACCAGAGCTCTGATAACAGCACTGTAGCCTTCCTTACTGCTCAGCTCATGTCTCAACATCAGCCACGAGTTTCTCATACATACTGTACGGAACGATGCGAAAATATGAGGTTTTCTGGTGAAATTTGCATGTGTGATCAGATGGAATTATATTCATACATTCGTCATTACCAGAGAATGTGTTGTTGTGTTGTGAACCCCTGGATTTTGATTTAGCACCATCATCTTGCCTTTAGGTTTATAAGTAAATATTTGCTTTAATAATGACATCCCCATCAGCCTCAACTGTTGTTTGTGTCTAGTGCTAATTAGCAAATATTAGCATGCTAACATGTTAAACTAATAGTTATCTGCTAATTTCTTAATTTTATGAATTTTACCTTGTTCTTTTTTCTTTATAACCTCATTATTACTTGATGCTTTGGCAACATTGTCCTTGTTACATTCATGCCAATAAAGCATATTGAATCTGAACATCTGGATCTGGTAAACATGATACCTTCTTTGCATCAGCATGTTAGCATTGTCATTGCTAGGATGTCAACACCGTGCCTGAATGCAGTCAAAGCCTCAGCATGACTTTCTGTGACTTGGATAATAATCTTGAGCAAAGTCCATCAAATGCTCAATGATCATGCTCATAATGTCAGATAATAAGCCGCTCATAAACTGACTGTAACTGAGGTTTGGGCAGGGTGTTGCTATGATATTTTTGGAAAGTACCCAGTAAGTAAATAAATCATGTGCGATATATATTAATCAAGAGAAAATGAAATCCTGAGAGTGGTGGTTTCAGTTTGAACTCTTTTCCCTAGCACAAATATTTACATACAACATATCTGTAAAGTTTGTGATACATTGAAGGAGCAATGTAAGACATTCAGAGTGTTAATATAGCGTCAAACAACTATTTGCTATGTAAAGATACAGTGGATTAATGTCTACCTGAGCCGAGAATGAAGCAGCTCTCCGGCTCAGGTGTCACCATGTTGAGAGCCGTTCAGAGGCAATTGAAATCCTCCTAATCTTGTATTATGCATCTTTAACATCATATTGATATCTTGATTTGAAATACTTCTAATTCCCATAAATGCAGCACAGAGATTCTAAGTTGTAGGATTGAATTTGACCTTTTTCTCAGTGGTCTATGTCGACATCTACTTTCAAATGAAGCAGAAATGTCAAGACATTTGTTTCTTAAGCACAATATCGTCCCAAAAGTGACACTGAAGTCATCACTGTTTTGCCGGTCTCTATTAGTATTTACTGTTATGACACACTGAGCTGACTGTGTTTTTCCTCACTCAGATCCAGAATGCCGATGACGTGTTGATCTCACCGCTCGAGAGATTTCGTAAGGAGCAGATTGGGGCAGTTAAGGTACTTCTGCTGTTGTTAGAACGAAGGCTAACAAAAGCTGATTAGATTATTAACACAAAGTAACTGAACCAGTTCACTTTTGCTCTTACTCACAGGTGGTATTCAAAACTTCACACAGTATCTGCTGAGGTTTTAAAAAGGCCAATATGTGAAGCTAAGTTCAATAAGCAGGCTGTGCTCGTTAGTTATCCAACTCTGAAGGTGATGAACACAGATCCTCCTGCTCTGGTCTGGTCCCAGTCAGTCTCCCAGTCAGTGGTCAGAGAATCCAATTTGTTCGGACAAACGATGGAACACGGTCCAGTGTCAGTAACAAGGTCATGGGAACGGACGCTGGGGGGGAGACAGAGAGCGCGTCACAGACAGAGAGATAGTTGAACTCAGTGAGACAGTATAAACACAAAGTGAGTCTGGTGTCTGGTTTCAGCAGCTGTCTCAAGTCTTATAATTCAGTTTATTTAATTTGTTTTTTCTCTGCTCTCTCTCAGACAAAAAAAAAAGATAGCAGTGGCATGCAGTAGACGGGGTTTCAGAAAGTAGAACTGGTCGCAGCTCTGACTAACCCTGAAAGTGAAATCACAACTCATTTCTCTGTGTTGATCGAAGTGTTTCCGCAGCCTGTAGAATGTGGCAGGAGTGTGTGAGCAGCACAACCTCAAACTGATGTCGTTGAGCCAGAAACAGTGGTTGGACATGTGGAGCTGCAGCTGTTGTTCGAAATATGTTGGCAGTGTCTCTTCATTTAGATTATTAATGGTAGCAACCTTACTGTGGCCTCACTGATTTTTGTCATTTTGGTATGTTGAGCCACTGTCGTCCTGCCTGAAATATCTTGACAACAATTGGCATGAAATATGGATCAAACATTCATGGACCCGCTTAACATAATCATGTTAGCATTGACATTGTGAGTATGTTATCGATATTAGCATTTAGCTCAAAGTACCGCTCTGCTAAATACATGGCTGTAGACTGTTAGTCTTGTTGTTTTTATTTATTTACTCATTAGCTAGTTGGACTGGTTAGACTGTCAAGTACTTTCATGTGGTATTTACATATTTGTTTGATCAGTTATTTCATGATTTGAATAATATGTTCCCTAGTTGTTCAGAATTCCTATTTCTTTTCAAATTTCTTAATTTAGTTTAATTTAATTATTAAGTTCTTGTATGGCTGCATGTGTTCCAAAAACAATAAATACTAATGCATTTGAGGAATTAATGCACAAAAAAGTTTTTTAAAGTATCATAATCCTGTTTGCACTTGTATTGAAAAATTCTAGTCCTTCTCGTGAATGAGACGTAGAGGACTGTTGAAAGTGACATATATAATCAAGTGTGAAATTCAGTTTTGTGTATGAAAGTGAATTTAAAGACCTTTATGAACAGATTTTATGTATTGCTCATGTCCTGTCTACACCCCTGTCTTCTTTAGGAGGGAAAGAAGCAGTTTGACAAGGAGACAGAAAGGTACTACTCTGTTCTGGAGAAACACCTCAGCGTGTCCTCCAAAAAGAAGGAATCACAGCTACATGAGGTAAATCGTTGGACTTCTAAAAACGTACAGTTCCTCCAACGTGTTTGGTAACAAAAATAACTATATGGGTGTTGTTTTTGTTTCTGTTGTAGGCCGATTCACAGATGAGTAAGGACAGGCAGGTTTTTTATGATGCGTCGCTGCAGTATGTCTTCAAGATCCAAGAAGTGCAGGAGAGAAAGAAGTTTGAATTTGTGGAGCCGGTGAGATCACTTACATACGTTATGATCATGCTTATATGCAACTTTAGCACAAATGAACCGTGCTGCTGGGTCTTCACAGCTCTGACCAGTGGAGGGTAAACACAGTCACCGATAAACAATGTTTCACCACAGGAAAATATGACCGATACGTCTATTATATGCTGCATGTAAACAATGAGGTAAACATGAAGTCATATTGCAGCCAAAAATACAGTATCAGTAATAGTGAGTGTGCATGCAGACATGATTATGGAAACACAGCTATGCCAGGTTCTGAAAAACACAGATTACACACACTGTTTGGCCGATGATAAAAACGTTTTAATGATAGATATCAGTAAAGCCCACTTCCTGTTACTGTAGAAGCACTTCCTGCATGGAGATCGCTTCTGCCTGACAGAGAGGGAAACTCTTTGTTGTGTAGTTTTTTTTCTCCTATAGCAATCTCGATTGATTGAGCAGATGACAGACAATCATACTTTTGTAATCCCCTCCTTGTACTCAACACTCCCAAGCCCCCAGCTAACATTTTTCCTGCGGCTTTCTCCCTCTGATCTTCAGTTATTAGCCTTCCTGCAGGGTTTGTTTACGTTCTACCATGAGGGTTATGAGCTGGCCAGTGAATTTGAACCCTACAAGCAGCAGCTTCAGTTCAACCTGCAGAATGTAAGTGTGTATGTTTACTGAAAACCTGTAAACCAAACCTTACACCCCTAGTACTCCTTGCATGTTGAAACTACTTAAACTGACCAGAAGCTTATTATGCAGTCCTGAATCCATTATGTTCAAACTCTTTCAAAGATTTTATGTTTCATATAAATATGTTCGCAAACCATCTTTCAATGCAGTTTGTAATTTATGTTGAAAAGGCTCGCAATAACTTTGAAAGTACGCGTGCTGAGGTTGAGAGGCTGATGAAGAGGATCCGGTCTGCAGAAGAAGACTTCAAAGCCCCCAGTTGCTTTACCATGGAGGGATATCTGTATATACAGGAGAAACGTGAGCACACACAAAACACAAAAATCACATTTTCTTGTTTCTCAGTCTCTCTCTCACTTATGCAGTGAAGACGTTAGTCTGTTAAAACACACACAATTGCACCTGCATGAATGGTTGTCATGTATTTTAGGTCCATTGGGCAGTGTGTGGACCAGATACTACTGTACCTATGAAAAAAGCTCCAAGATGTTCACCATGAGCAACACAGAGGCCAGACCAGCCAGCAGACAGGTGAGCTGGTAGCACAGATGAATAACCACACGTTAAATGTTTTGTTTTCCTATTTACAAGCATTCAAATCCACAGCGAAAGTCAACTTATACAACCCTGAGTTACATTTTTGTCATATGGTATTGTAAGTTCTAAGCAGGTAACACAATTCTGTTTAGCAGCTTCCCACAAGCACCATCAAGAAATCTTTCAAAACTCTCTGCAAACTGCAGTATAGTGTTAAGTAGCTATTCATGCAACTTTGAGAACTACTAACCTCAAGCTAGTGTCAAGTTTTTGTAAGTACATTTAAATGATGTTTTGAAGCTAACTGAAAAGTAGGAAATATATTATTGAGATGTTAAAACATGAAAAAAACACCAAAATGGTCCTCACCCAAGTGAGCAACACTGTGTCAATGCTACAATATCAAAAGCTCACACTGTGTGTGAGTCCTAATAAGACCACACGTGAATTGAATATTGAAAACACATCTCTCTGTTCACAGAACGGCATGATGAACGGTACACCTGAGATGTTCAAGCTGCGCTCTTGTGTCCGAAGGAAGACAGATTCAATTGACAAACGCTTCTGCTTTGACATCGAGGTGGTGGAGAGGTGAGACGGGGAAAAATAACGCAGAGACTGTGTGTGGGCAATGCGACTGTCTGTGTGATAAATACATTGAGATAAAATGATCTCTTTCTCTGCAGACATGCCGTCATCACCCTGCAAGCACTCTCTGAGGCAAACAGGCGGCTGTGGATGGAGGCAATGGATGGAAAAGAACCTGTATGAATAACTTCTAAAAGATCTATATATATAATTATATAAATGATACAGTACCAATCATTTTTGAAATTTCACACTAACACATACATCAACATTTTTTTCACCTTTGTTCAGATTTACACTTTGCCTTCTTTACTGAGTAAAAAGGAGGAGAGTAAGTATCCCAATTTATGCTGTTCTTGAATTTAATTCAAAAGATTATATTTATTAACATCTATTAGTATGTCTTGCAACGTATCAGATATTAAGGTAAAAAAGTTTTTTTGTTTTTTTTACAGCATTTCTCAACAAAGCAGGGTTCAACTTTGTTAAGAAGTGTATTGAGCTGATTGAAACAAGAGGTATTCCTCCTCCACGCACACAAACACTATTTATTTTTTCGCATTGTTGAATTGTTGAACATATTTGTGTGTTATGTGTGTGTAGGCATTACCACCCTGGGATTGTACAGGACTGGGGGAGTCAACTCCAAAGTGCAGCGGTTGATGACGAGTGTGTTTGGTAAGAAACACCCTGCTTTCCTCTGCACAGTGTTATTTATCTGAATGGGGGAGACTTATTCAAGCACAGCGAATAGCTCATGTAATAAAAATCCATTGCTACAGATAAATAATTAATTATCTACGTTCCTCTAGCATCCACAGCTCCCACTGACATGCAGCTGGATGCAGATGCCTGGGACAACAAGACCATCACCAGCGGTCTAAAGAATTATTTCAGGTAACATACAGTACAAAGTTTTTTAATAACACCTCTCATGAATTATGAATTCATGATTTATTATGTGTGTGCAGGTGTCTGGCAGAACCAGTACTGACCTACAGACTGCATAAAGAATTCATCAAGGCTGCAAGTGAGAGCCCTTACTGCCTCTTTTACAACACAAAGAACACAGAGTGTAATAGACACAATTTGCTGTTATTTAAATAGTGTTTGTACTGAATTCACTACCTCATACATTGTATATCATGTAAACAGAAGCACATAATGTCACCCTCTCACCACAAAATCATATGTCTTACTTTGTGCTCTTTACTTGTTTCACAGAGCATGACAACCAGAAGTATAGAGTGAGAGCAATTCATGCTCTTGTACACAAACTACCAGAAAAAAACAGAGCTATGTTGGACATCCTAACCAACCACCTTCACAAGTATGTAACACATACTGTTCTTTCATTGTCCAATACCTTGAAAATGCCCAATTGGTTGCTTTGAGAGGATCTTATTTTCTTAAAATATATTTGAAAATGTTTTATACAATCAATAGTCTTTTAGCCGGTCGGCATTTGCAATGATATCTTCATATTTCCAATATTCTGTTAAACATGTAAACAAGACAAGAAGTCGTATCATAGACGTCTGGCGATTGATTTGTCTGAAAGTATGGCAATATAAAACATTGGTTTAGTTTGGTTTGGAGTAAAATAAGAAAAGGATTTCCAAACTTTTTATTTCTTTTAAGAAATGTTTATTTGCTTTAGCTGCTTTGAGTAGCGGCACAGATCTCATACAAAGATATCAAAAATAACTGTAATTGAAAATATATTAATATTGAAGTATGCTGATAGCTAAGCTAGCGGGGGTAAATGTACTGAAAGTTGGGTTGCAATTGATTTTTGAAATATTTTGCCCATTCAAAGTTCTCTTGTTTTTTACGGTTTATTTAAACTCCTTTTCTCTTATGTCTTTGCGATATATGTGATAAATATACATGCTCATCATGTGTGTGTGTGTGTGTGTGTGTGTGTGTGTGTGTGTGTGTGTGTGTGTGTGTGTGTGTGTGTGTGTGTGTGTGTGTGTGTGCAGGGTGTCCTCTCACTGTGACCAGAACCTGATGACTGTGTCCAACCTGGGAATGATCTTCGGCCCCACGTTGATGAGGTCGCAGGAGGAGACGGTGGCTGCCATGATGAACATCAAGTTTCAAAATATTGTGGTGGAGATTATCATTGAAAACCACCACAAGGTACCCTTACAAATACACACATATGCATCCACACAAACACACACGTACACACATCTAACAGGAAATATATGTTCCTGCCAGATATTTGGTGAGGCCCCAGACCTGTCGGTGCCGTTACCTCAGCCTCCATCCTCTCGGTCGACTCCTCGGAGGAACAAGGCTATCTGCCTGTCGTCTGGAAAGAGGAAGGCCCGTCTCTACCCTCCGGCTCTCTGCCTGGCAGACAACGACAGTGAGTTGCAGCTGACAGCTCCTTTATCCTGTCACTCGTGATAGTTACTCCACAACATTTATTTCACAGTTACAGCTGTGAGTTATATCATCATATATATGATAAGCTTCTGAAATACAACCCACTTTTATTAGTGTTAGATAATCAGGCTTTTTGACTTGTGACCCTTCACAAGGGTCACAAGTATAAGTTAAATAGTGATTTCCAATCAGATGGTTTCATTTAGGCAATTGTTAAATGCCTAAAGAGTTAAAATTATCCAATATTTTATAACAAGTAAATATTCGAGAATAATCAAAAACATGATTCTTAGTTTGATCCCTCAGATTTGACTGCTTGACTGTAACATATACACAAGTCAATGGGCTAATAAAATAGCAATGGGACAGACTAATCATTGTCATTCAGTCTGTTTATTATGTGACTCGTTTCCATTTCTCCCTCCAGGTGACACCTTCAGTAGCAGCCCCAGCACGACTCCGATGGGCAGCCAGGAGTCTCTGTCCTCACACTCCTCTGAGAAGAACGGCTTGTCTCAGACCTCTCCTCCATCCTCTCCTGCTGCCGAACCCGAGTCGTCCTCCACAGCACCGGTGTCTCCTCATGCGGCTTCCTCCTGCTCACCGTCCCACGACTCCTCCTCAAACGGGAAGGATCAGAAACACCCGACAGACAACACGGCCTCCCCTCACCTTACGCCTTCCTCTCCCAGTACTTCCTCCCAGATCACTCTGGCCCAGCAGACTTCCACTGTGTTCTCCTCCACGTCATCTTTACTCTCCACAGAGAGGAGTCTGTCTGTCAAGGGAAACTCGACTGCCTCCTTGTCATCTGTGAAAGAGTCAATATCTCCTTCCTTAGCCTCCTCGTCCACTGCCTCCATCCAGCACTCTTCAGTGGAGCGTGCCTCCTCTCTCAGGGAGGGTCAAACTCTTCAGCGAGCGTCGTCTGTCTCCTCTCTGAAGAGCTCTCGTTCAGTCGATCAAAGAAATGCCTCCAACGCATCCTCTACTGTCACAGAAACCAAAGTGACTACCTCTCCTTCTCAGCAGCACAGAAAAACTTACATGACTGCCTCCTCCTCCTCTTCCTCCTCCTCTTCATTATTCCCCTACCAGCTTTCCACATCTTCCTCTCTGACCTCCCTACACATTTCTGAGGGTGCGTACGTCTCTGTGGGATCAAGTGTGTTGACAGTGAGAAGTATTTGTCACTTCCCTGTTTATGTTCGGTTTTAATTTCTTGTGTCTCCGTCACAGATTACAAAAGCTGTCACGGATCGGTACAGAGTCTCATGTCGCTGGACCCACAAGAGGCAACACGCAAACGTAAACCTTCACACATCCGCTGTGGCTCCGATCTGATTACGAAACACTCTGCTGCCGCCACATCCAGCAACGGTTACCAGAGACCTGGATCAGTGTGAGTGAATATCTCAGACATTAAGGTCCTCTGGTCATACAGCACAGCCTTTGATCTGTGCTCCCAGAGAAGAAAAAGACTTGTAGATCTCATTGGATAGTTTATCCCAGGAGAAAACAACTATTTTGATGTGAGTGATACTGTAAGGAAAGGTCAAATTTTAAACTTTAAAAATTCAAAACATTTCACAAAAAAAGTTCCATTGACATGAAAATGTAAACACAGATCAGTCATCCCTGTGAATCACGCTGGTTGGCAATACTTCAAAGGGATAACTTTTTTTGACTGTCAACTGTGATTTGTGATTTTTGAAATGATCCTGGGAATTGTATGCAGAGCTGATTTTGTGTTTGTGTGTTACAGATTATCAGTCAGACTACCGCAGCGTGAGAGTTCAGTATTCTCCTCAGCACTAGACGTGTGTTCCTCAGGAAGGTATGTTGATTTCGAGCTTGTTTGAGGATCATCCTTTTCTATTCCTGAAGCTATCACTTGTCAGTAGTAAGTTATTGAAGTCTGCACAATCCAAGTAAAACATATTGATAAAATAAATCCTCCTTAACTCACTTCCTAAATCTCCCTTTCTCCTAGGGATGCAAAAGCTCTTTACTCCTGTGAGGCAGAGCACAGCCATGAGCTCAGTTTTCCTCAGGGGGCGCTGTTCTCAAACGGTAGGAAAAACAATCACAGGTTTCATTTCCTGAGGAAACTTTGGCCCCATTTACACCTGGTATTAACATGTGATCTGAAGCTGGATTTGTAATTTGTATAGTGACATCTGATACATGGGTCTAATACACGGCTAATTTAAATGACTTTGGTCTAAATGGGGTACTAGGTGTTCAAAAACATATTTAGATTTATCCTTAAATGTAATCTGAAGATCATTCTCCATGTAATGCTTATGTTTTGCTGATTTAGAGTCATTATATGAGATGTAACTTGGTTAATTCATATATGAAGGTCTTTGTCTTGACTTGAGTTGTTTGTGTCTGCAGTGTACGCATCTGTGGAACCAGGTTGGCTTCAGGCGACGTACAACGGAAGAACAGGCCTCATACCTGAAAACTACATCACATACATGTGACAGACCCGATGATGACATCACCCCATCACTGAATAACACATAGATCTAACTTTGACTTTAGGGATCTAAAGTGCATACAGTAAAACTCTGTGCTGCTAGTCAGAGATATAATATATTCATCATGTGACTGTTATCACTGAACTACTGGGGCTGGATATGAACGATGCATTTACTGTATGTATATCTGACTACTATATGTGAACCATGTTAGGGGTTTTTAACCAGTTTATAATGCAGTAGATGTTAAAACTTGTTGTCTGATTTTTCCTCCATTCATAGATATCACTTAATCAACGTTATTATCTCCTTCTTTGTTTGTGTTCAATGCTATTCATACATGAAATTTGTATGTAAGGTACATGTAGACAGTGTTTTTTCTATCGATCCTGATAATTTATGTGTTTACTATCGTATTAATGTTATAGGCTGTGAGTCCAGAGATGAAGTGTTCACACCTCTGTGCCTTAAACAGTATGAACTGATGTTCTAAGACTGAATCCTTCCATAACACCGTCCCTCTACTGTCTGTCAGTTTGTATGCTGTCTAAATAAAAGACAAGTACTTAACTTAAAAACATGTATTGTAGATTCAGTTTATGTTTTATCATTATTTTGTGTCTATCCTATTTTTTTCCTGGCCACAGTTTCCTTAAAGATATCCTAGTTATACCATATGCTACTGTGCAAAACAAATTATTCTTTAGATTACAAATATCAGGGAAAGCTCTGTACGTTAGTTTTGCCAAGGTACGTGCATTTTTCTGCAAATTACATGTATTCATATCACTTAATGTTTTAAAATGTGTATCCATGTGTGTGAATGGTATACAGTGGGTACGGAAAGTATTCAGACCCCTTTAAATTTTTCACTCTTTGTTTCATTGCAGCCATTTGCTAAAATCGAAAAAGTTCATTTTATTTCTCATTAATGTACACTCAGCACCCCATCTTGACAGAAAAAAACAGAAATGTAGAAATTTTTGCAAATTTATTCAAAAAGAAAAACTGAAATATCACATGGTCATAAGTATTCAGACCCTTTGCTGTGACACTCATATTTAACTCACATGCTGTCCATTTCTTCTGATCCTCCTTGAGATGGTTCTACTCCTTCATTGGAGTCCAGCTGTGTTTAAATAAACTGATTGGACTTGATTAGGAAAGGCACACACCTGTCTATATAAGACCTTACAGCTCACAGTGCATGTCAGAGCAAATGAGAATCATGAGGTCGAAGGAACTGCCCAAGGAGCTCAGAGACAGAATTGTGGCAAGGCACTCAAGGTTCCTAAGAGCACAGTGGCCTCCATAATCCTTAAATGGAAGAAGTTTGGGACGACCAGAACTCTTCCTAGACCTGGCCGTCCAGCCAAACTGAGCAATCGTGGGAGAAGAGCCTTGGTGAGAGAGGTAAAGAAGAACCCAAAGATCACTGTGGCTGAGCTCCAGAGATGCAGTAGGGAGATGGGAGAAAGTTCCACAAAGTCAACTATCACTGCAGCCCTCCACCAGTCGGGGCTTTATGGCAGAGTGGCCCGACGGAAGCCTCTCCTCAGTGCAAGACATATGAAAGCCCACATAGAGTTTGCCAAAAAACACATGAAGGACTCCCAGACTATGAGAAATAAGATTCTCTGGTCTGATGAGACGAAGATTGAACTTTTTGGCGTTAATTCTAAGCGGTATGTGTGGAGAAAACCAGGCACTGCTCATCACCTGCCCAATACAATCCCAACAGTGAAACATGGTGGTGGCAGCATCATGCTATGGGGGTGTTTTTCAGCTGCAGGGACAGGACGACTGGTTGCAATTGAAGGAAAGATGAATGCGGCCAAGTACAGAGATATCCTGGAAGAAAACCTCTTCCAGAGTGCTCAGGACCTCAGACTGGGCCAAAGGTTTACCTTCCAACAAGACAATGACCCTAAGCACACAGCTAAAATAACAAAGGAGTGGCTTCGGAACAACTCCGTGACCATTCTTGACTGGCCCAGCCAGAGCCCTGACCTAAACCCAATTGAGCATCTCTGGAGAGACCTGAAAATGGCTGTCCACCAACATTCACCATCCAACCTGACAGAACTGGAGAGGATCTGCAAGGAAGAATGACAGAGGATCCCCAAATCCAGGTGTGAAAAACTTGTTGCATCATTCCCAAGAAGACTCATGGCTGTACTAGCTCAAAAGGGTGCTTCTACTCAATACTGAGCAAAGGGTCTGAATACTTATGACCATGTGATATTTCAGTTTTTCTTTTTGAATAAATTTGCAAAAATTTGCAAAAATTTCTACATTTCTGTTTTTTTCTGTCAAGATGGGGTGCTGAGTGTACATTAATGAGAAATAAAATGAACTTTTTCGATTTTAGCAAATGGCTGCAATGAAACAAAGAGTGAAAAATGTAAAGGGGTCTGAATACTTTCCGTACCCACTGTATGTATGATAATTATGGACTGTATTTAGTAGGTGAGGGAGGTCCAATAATCTTTTCTGTACTTTGTGTGCATTATAAACATATAAACACATAATTATACAATTCACAAAATACATTTTAATCTTGTCATATACTGTATATTCTTATTTGATGTTATCAATGTTTTGTCACCATCACTCTGTATCTACAGTCAGTGATTAAAACTCTTTGAGCTGTGCAGCTTTATGGCAGCGCTGCTGACGGTGTACTGATCTCTCCCAGCCTCCTCAGCAGTCCGTCCAGCGTCTCCATGTTCTGTGATTTCTCCTCCAGCAGCTCGTACCGCAGACTAGAGATGTCCTGCTTGATCTCTTTCAGTTCACCTGAAGAAGAACACACACAAAGGCATAAAGGAAAAAGTTTCATTTCAAAATGGAAAATCAAAAGTTCTGAGAAAAACAAAATACTATAAATGTGACAAGAATAGCTTTATTTTCAAAATGGATATAACATTTGAAACAAGATCAGTTTCAGCATCATTGTGTTTGTTTTACCTTCGGTGATCTCGTCACTCTCTTTGTCCGCTTGAGATTTTATGATGTAACGCTTTATCAGACGCTTCATGATCTTCTGCAACCAGAGATGGAAAAAGTGCTGATATATAAAAAGTCCCATATTCAAATTCTCAATTAATTCTTGCAGAAAATTATTTTATTGCTGTATTAACGTGAAAAACAATCACGTTTTGTAAATGTAACAGTGTTTACTGCTGGGTAGTAATAGTGTAGCAATGTATCATA
Organism: Cebidichthys violaceus; assembly: GCF_023349555.1. Classification (NCBI taxonomy): domain Eukaryota; kingdom Metazoa; phylum Chordata; class Actinopteri; order Perciformes; family Stichaeidae; genus Cebidichthys; species Cebidichthys violaceus. The sequence continues at coordinate 5,950,799 of NW_027176373.1, forward strand.
TTTCATAAGCTTTTCATTCATTTAGTTGTAAAATCTAATTCTGCAGAGTAGAAACTACTCACATACATGTTTTTTGGTCTGAAATTTTGTGAAATACACAGAGGTACATACCTGATATCTGGATGAGCAGGTAGAAGCACCGAAATCTGAATTTTTGCCTACCCCAAGCTGGAAAATTAAGCTGAAATAAACTTCACTGAACAAAATTGTGACACTTCTCATGTTAAACTCTGTGGTGCAGCAGTAAAACCACTGGGAGGTGCTCAGGCTCTGCCTTTAAAGCTCCAATAAGTATCATGGTTTTATGATTACTACCGTACAAACTGAGAAAGGATAAATGCTGTATGTATATATATATATATATATATATATATATACATATATATGTATATATATATATATATATATATATACGTATATATATATGCAGGAGCAGTGACTGGCAAGAAAGAACAACAAATAGTTGGGCACATTGTAAAACCAAAACTTGTCTTTTATATACTTTGGTTATTGTAAGGACTAACGGATGAAATAACGGATGAAATGTTAATTAGTGAGCATACATATATACGTATATATATATATATATATATATATATATATATATATATATATATATATATATATATATATATGTATATATATATATATATAATGCACATGTCCGTATTGTGTGGTACCTGGTTGAGCTGTGTCTCACTTTTCTCCTCACTGTGTCCTGCCACACACTGTAGGAGCAGGGTCTTGATGGCCTTTGCCATTCCCAGCATAGATTTGGGACTGGGGACCAGGTTAAAGGGCACTGGGAGCGTCCTGCCCTCTTCAAAGTAGGAGAACCAGAGTTTGGCCCGAGCAAACTTCCACTCCACATCAGCATCGTCCTAAAGAAACAAAAGGTCGAAGGAAGGTAAACAAACAGGTTGGGAAGAGAAAAACACACCATCAGCACCACAGATACTTGAGTCTGAAAGGAAAAATGCTTTCTTGCAGAGAATTTAATGAGAAGATTCATAACACTGGAAACAGGGAAAACAGCAGTGCTGAAGCTCACTAATTAACATTTCATCCGTTAGTCCTTACAATAACCAAAGTATATAAAAGACAAGTTTTGGTTTTACAATGTGCCCAACTATTTGTTGTTCTTTCTGGCCAGTCACTGCTCCTGCATGGCTACAGAGCCAGGCTTGCTGTTTCTCACTATTTCCAGTCTTTGTGCTAAGCTAAGCTAATCACCTGCTAGCTGGAGCTTAATATTTAGCATACAGACATGAGAGTGGTATCAATCTCTTTATCTAATTCTCGGCAAGAACGTGTATAAGTGTATATCCCAAAATGTCCAACTATTCCTACGCAAACATTTTAAAAAGCATTGTCGAAATAATTACTCAATTCAAATGTTGTTTGGTTTTTACATAGATTTTTAAAGGTTTCCCGGTAGATTTTGTCCATAAAATAGGGACTAATTTGACTTGTAATTCATACTTAGAGACATACCTAAATCTATCTTAATGTACTGAACAGTCTAAACTTGGTGGTTTACCTACATTTTACACCAGGTCTAAATTACATTATTCTTCTCCTGACAAAAACCTTTAAAATCTCAGACCACTGTTCACATTTGTGTCTTGTATCTGAAGCACATGTTGATTTAGTATTTTGATGACGAACCTCAATCTCCTGGAAGGAGCTATTAATCATGGCGATGAGCATGTTGAGCAGCACTATCACCATGGTGACGTTGTAAACCCCGTACAGCACGTAACCAATGTTCTCGATGAATTTGTGCCCATTATTGATCACGACGGACCTGACCTCAGACAGTCCAAATATAGCCCAGAACAACGTCTTGAAGCTCTCCTCCAGGCTAGATGCACGCACAGAGAAGGAAATGGAGGGAGATCAGAGAAAAGTTATTTCTGAATTCAAACAAACCATTAATCATCAGGACAGCGATGTTAAAGATGCTCTGTGAGAAAACGAAAGAAGTCAAGGTTTTAGGTCATTTTTCTTCTGCATGTACAATAATTAATTGCATAAGATTGGCAATAAATCATAATATATTTATGGAAAGATGTGGTTCCCAACCAGGGGCTCGGGTCCCCCACAATGGGTCCCAAGATAAATCTGAGGGGTCACAATCTGATTAAAGGGATAAGAAAGATAAAACAAATCTCTATTTTATTTCATTATTTCTGATTTACTGTAATTTTGCTTATATATTGAAATACAGGATGTATTTCCACCTCTTGTAGCCTCTAGAAATCCTTTAAATAAAATAATCTGAGAGGGAAAAACACATTTTTGTTGCACTGCTGACAGCTCGTGTTCACACTAAGGCCATAACCTACGATAAGGAGTCTCACATAGAGATTTTAAAGGGTGACAAGCCAGAAAATGTTGGAAATCACTATTTTCAGTGATTTTATATATAGATGCTATATTATCTACGGTGATTTGAATACTGAATAGCAACTTTTTTAAAAGTAAGTGATAACTAAAATGTGAATGATACTTTTAATCCTTCCATGTTGCCAAAGATCCAACTTTGATCACGACCAAAAAATGTTCTCTAAAAGCACGTGGGAACAAATGCAAGTATCTCACGTTGTGAAGGCATCATTCTGCTTTGCCCCTAGGTAATAGGAGTACAGGTTGAACATGCCGATCATGAATGCCAGAAAGACCAAGATGAAGATGACCATGAATTTGAAGATGTCCTTAACAGTCCTCCCTAGAGAGATCTGCAGTGGACCGAAGCTCTCGTTGGCGGGAAGGATGTAAGCGATCCGAGAGAAGCTCAGCACCACTGCCACCGCGTACAGGCCCTCCGATACCAGCTGGGGATCTGAAGGCAACCAGTAGATCCGTGCTGCAGAAACATAAGGTGTGAGTCAGTCAGTAGACTGACTTTTGTACACTACTTTTAAAAAGGGCAAGTTTATTAATTAGGACACCATTAGCCATTTCACAGAGATAGCCACTACCTCATGATTATGATTATAGGAATAGAAACATATTTTTGTGGGGACTTTTCTGTCTTCTTTGCTTTTCTTGAGACACATTCAATAGTTTTCCCACTTCTGTCATCCAACTATAATCAAATACACATGTGCAATCTGTGACTGAGGGGCTACAAGTAGATTTTTTTGTCACAAAACAAAAATGCTGGGAACAACTGAACTAAGCAACTGTTACTCAGATTTGCATTAAAAAAACAACTTTTTTTGTAAATTTGTTACTCCAAAATTGGCCTGATTTATCCTGTTCCCAATAAAAACAGGGAAATTAACTGTGTTCAAAGTCCGAAGCCAACAGACGGTTATCTCTGCTACAGTGGAATATATCCTCCTGTATGTACCGCCTCATACTAACTCACTGCAACTAATAAAAGTAAATGATGGTATTTAAAGAGTGGTGGTTTATCAGTGTGTGCATGTGTGTGAGCAGGCTCACCCAGTGTAAAGTAGTGTATCTCAGGGGGAAGTGTGACATTGATCAGTGTCGTGTAGTGTGTGTATACATAGGTCTGGGCTAAGTCAGCGTGTCTCAGGGTGGAGAAGCGACAACTGAAGGACGCGAGGAAGATCGCCAGCATCCCAAAGTCCAGGAAGTTCCACGGTTCGACCAGATACTCCCCCGGCCCTTGACTCCAGATCTCCTTCACCTCAGCCCAGATCATACCTGCAGCGACACAAGTCACATGACTGGATGTACAAGAGGACATGACTCTCCTCCATCATGATTGTCTAATGCTCACCCATGACCCATGAAATGATGAGAATCTCCATCCATGTGCAGGGTGTCGTGGCCATGCGGTAGAGCAGCAGCGGGTCAGAGAGTCCTCCTGGGAGATCATGGTGGGTCATGTTTGGCAGCAGGGTGGTGCCTGCGAACCGGTCAGCGGCATTCAGGATCAGAAGTCCCAGAAAAATTGTGAAGGATGACGCATGGGCCACAAACTTCATGAAGGGGCTTCGCATCACTTTCCCCACCTGAGTGAGAGAGAGAGATGAAACACTAGGAGGATGACAGAAAACCTTCTGCAAGGAATCAGTATTTAGGAAGTTTTGTGAGTGTCATTCTTTAGGAGGAATGTTACATACTCTGCTGAACGGAGCGATCCAGTAAGCCACCGCCAGTCCAGGCAGTCCGATAGCCACCGCCAGCACCACCAGCAGTTTTATGGCAGTGGTTTGCTGTCTCAAGCCGGGCATATTCTCATACCAGATACTCAGCAGCTGCTGCTGGCAGTTAGGATGTGCCACAAACTGAAGGGCAAAGACATTAGAGAGCAGACAGGATATAAAGAGTTTCAAACCTAAATGTTAATTGCTTGAAAGTGTGACCGTACAGTCTGCTGCCTGAACTCTTATTTGATCCTTTTATCATAAGAGGAATAGCACAAAGCAGCACCATGCATCATAATGCAAACAGGTAGGGATGAAACAATTATTGTCATTATCGATTAATCTGCTGATTATTTTAGCTTTTATTTAATTATAAAAAATACTATCCCAGAGCCCAGGGCAAAACCCAAAGATATTAAATTTGGAATGTTATAAAACAGAGAAAAGCAGCAAATCATAATTTTTGAGAGCTGGAACCAGAGCAGGTTTGGCATTTCATCCTCAATAAATTACTTAAATTGGCCAAAATAGCTGAAGACTAATCAATTAATTGTATGTAGTACTAATAACTGTTCTCTGATGAAAGTATGAGACATCTGAAAAAGAAAAGTAAGACAGATAAGTTCATACTCAACTCAAAGCGTTCCTCAATTATGTTAGAAATGAAGGCCCATCTAGTTTTTAATAAACTATAATGAAAATTACTATCATTAGTAATGATAGTTACTAACTATCATTAGTTTTGTTCTGACCATACAGGCAGCCTTTATTTTTACTGGAGTAAAATAGAATGAGGAGTGAAAGTTGGCGTGAAATTGATTAACTTGGCGTCCATAAATGTGGATGTTTGGTCTCTTTCAGGACTTTAGTTAGATCCTGTTTACCTGTGTCACTAACTCTCCCTGTCATTACAGGCCTTTGTTTCCCTGATTAGTCGTGCAGTACAGTATACCGGCCCATCTCCACTCTGATTTTTTTTAATTTCTCGCCTGCCTGTGATTTGTGCTTTTGGGTTCAGCTACTTTTATTTATTTTTTATAGTTTGTTGCTATCATGTTTTGATGTAGCTGAGAGCTGCAACTCTTTCTAAAACTCTTAGTCAGTTCAAAGATATTGCAACATCAACACTGCAGTTTACCAAATACACATCATACCTATGACAAAATCAATGTGACTCCGCCACAAAGAGTGTGTGTAGAGTAAGAAATGAGGGTTTAATGGTTGCAAGTTTAAACCTCTGGTGTCCTTCTCACCCCTGCTTTAACTCATCGCCTCCCCCTATCAGCACTAGTCAGGTGTTCTGTTCTCTGCAGGTGTAAGGGGGCGTGGCCCGGCGAGCAAAGCGGAAGAGAATTGTCTGGTCTGCAAATCTGGATTTTATATGTGAGGAGAGACAGAGGAGTAAGGTTGGAGCCCTGCAGCCTTCTGGGGAAGGTAAACAAATGTGCTCCTTGTGATGATAGAACCATGACCCACTGATGACAGCAGGGGAACCAGTGTGTATTGGGAACCACAACATTCGAACAGCAAACTAAACCAACACCGGATTATTTTTTCCCACTCCGACGTCCGGTGAGTTTGATTCCTTTTTTGGAGGTGTTTTTTTTAATTTTTTGCTCTGCATTGCTTTTCATGGTTTATATTTTTGCATTTTGGACATTTAACCTATTTTTTTGGAATATTTGGTCACATAAAGGACTGCTTTTCTGGACAATCCAGTGGACAATTCTCTAGTTAATTTTCGTGTGCTCTTATTTGGGCTTATTTTCTTATTAAACAGTGTTTGAGCTACAATTAAGTTTGTTCTTAGTGTTTTCCTTTGGGTCATGAGGGATTTAAAGGCATCCCAAATGTATTTCAGTTCCTCTCTTAACCAGGTCTTAGTAACCAAGTAGTCCTTGAACTTTACTTGTAACTTGTTTTAAAATTGAAGCTGATGTTTTACTCCCATGACATCTGGAATTAAATTTTTAACATCAGAGTGAAATCAATGCTTTTTCGACCACAGACACTAAACCTCAAAGTCTCCTTGAATTAATGATAAATGTATTTTTTATTCGTAACCACAGCTGCATTGCTACATAAATAAATAACTTAATGACAAAATATAAATAAATAAATAATTGGCTGGCCGGATGGTTGGAAATAAATCTTAAAACATGACGGTTAATATTGTTTAAATGACTAAAAACAGTGACTTTTTCCTGCCTCTGTATCATTGCCTGTTTGGGCATACTAACCTTTTTGAGTTCGTATTTGATGGCTAATTTTAGCCGTGTGAGAGAGGGGCGACCGGGTAGATCATAACAGTCTTCAGAGTCAGTTTCTCCGCTCAGTATGGCCTCCACCTCCTCCGTGCTGCGACACAGATCCAGAAGGCCCACCACATAGTCCTTACACTGGCTGGACAGGCAGCAGTAGTCGTGCTACAAACACAATTAGGAAAAATGTGCATCAGTGCAACAGATTGCAGGAGATAGGATCTGATGCTGAAGTTACTGGTGTAGTCTAAACCATCTGATAGTATCCTATCAGTAAAATATGCCACGGTTTTATGGAAAAATGTGCTTCTAAACTTTAAAGGAAATATGGCCATTGTTTTAAGATAGTGATAGGCTGTTAAAGATAACTATACACAGTGTTTGCAATCAAATTGACAGTGATATATCACTAACAACTGTTTTTTTGGAAAAGTTTGCAGACTTCAAAACTTAGTTATTATAGTGAGAAACAAAATTGCCTATCAAGAAAAGTGGGCTTTATGATTCATTTGTGTGATCTGTGCATTTGGATTGCGACATTTATTTATTGTATTGTACCTGTAGTATGCGGTCCTACTGTAAGGCCAGTTATAATTATAGTTGTTATATGTGTGTGTCAGACCAACAATGTTGACAGTGACGACAAGATCTAGACCCCCGTCTGTTTCTGCTTCCTCTTTTAAGGCTCATAAAATGTTCTTGTGTTTACTGGCAGCTTTTACTGGCAGCTGGTTGGCAGCAACATGGCAAATATATTTTCTGTGAACTTGATGATGAGCTGGTTTTCAGGCCACGTGTACAGTAGCACTGACAGGATGTGCGCAGTGATTACAGAGTCTGGTGGTGGTTCTTTCTGTAGAATATTTCATAGCATTTGTACCTTAAATTCTTTCTCAATATTAGCCAACATGGCCAGTTCGTTGCTGAGCTCCAGGGCTGCCAATACTGGGTCCTCATTGGACAGGGATAGGTAAGCAGGACTGGCGAGTCCTCTGTAGGCATTGATCCTGGATCGCGAGTGGCTGAAGGAATCAAACTGCTGCTGGTAGTTACAGGAGTCGCAGTCGCAGAAGTAATCATGAGGATGGTCGATGCGAGCCCCTTTACTCAGCAGGGTGTGAACTATCTCGTACTCTTGGCAGTGTGCTGCAAGGATCACTGGAGTAACGTCATGAGAGAACCTGTGGGGATGCACACACACAAATACATAAAGACCAATACATTTACATAAATCATGTGGCATCAGCTAATTACCACCAGCTGTTTCATGCTTCACCATCACTGGCTCATTCACTAGCTGTGTGTCCAATCATATAGGTGAACCCTTATGGCAATGCTGTTTGCTACCCCTGTTCCTCTTTAACCGTCTCCGTACCTGTTAAGTTTTTGATGACCTTACTAGGATTGAATATTCATGTGTTCGACATTTTGGGAAATACCATGGGCTGTATGAGAAATGGACATAGTGATCGTGACGTCACACATTGGCTTGTTGACTGTAGTTTTGAAGCCTTGAGTTCGGCATTTTGGCTTTCGCCATCTTTGTTTTTGGAACCAGAAATGACATGAGAGAGTGGAGCTAAGTACAACCGAATGCTGAATAAGACATTTTTGGCACTTTCATGAACTGGAGGTTGCCAGCTGGGAAATACACTAAACTGTTTTCTTGTCAAGGGAATGATACTTCTGTCTTTCCTGTGCGGTAAATATTAAGCTTCCACCAGCAGCTCGCTAATTTAGCTTAGCACAAAGACTTGAAAAAGGCCTAAGCTTACTAATTTATACAGGATATCGTGTTAGTTTAAAAATGGTAAGTGTATAAACAACAATTCACTGTACGGTACCAGATGTCAGGGCATTTAGATATTTATTTTACCAGTTACGCTGCTGCACTGCTGTGGGAAGGCACAACATTTTTAGTGATGCCTCTGCCTTCTAACTACCTTACCTCGTCCCGTCCTCATCATAAGCGTAGAAGTCATCCAACATGTCTGCTTGAGCAGGGCTCCCTGTCAGACGATGGGCATCTCTAAACGCCGGGTGACACAGCAGGACCTCTGTGATACGAACATAACCTTTACCTACACACCACACACACGCACGCACACACACACACACACACACACACACACACACACACACACACACACACACACAGAGCAAAACTGTTGGTTGTTTGGTTAATTTGACAGCTTTAGTACTATTTGTGTTTTTGTTGTTGTTTATGACCTTACAAAAATATTGTAAAGTAACAGCCTCAAAGCTTTAATCCAAACTCCCTCAACAGCAAACTTATGTTCCTCAGCATCAATTTACAGCCAAATAAATGGAGATTTATGTTTCCAATTAATCCTGATATCATGTTCATTTCTGTGCTTTTTCTACTTTGGTATTTGTACAACTAGCGGAAAATCTGACTGATTTTATCAGTAGATGTTGTGCATGCATGTGTTGTATAGCTAACCTGTATGGTATCTGGTCAGCCTTGTCTTTTTGTACATAGTTATAAGTAAATTATTATTTAAATTTTATTGTAAACAAAATACAACCAAAGACTTTCTTTTGAGAAAGAAAGGTGAGCATGGTTGTAGGACTACTCCTGTGATCTAACGTTTGCTTTGCTGGTCTGGAAGCTGATATTTAAGTTGATCTTGTTTATAATGGATTCATTCAGTGTTTATACAAATGGTGGCCTATTAAAAGTAGCTCTCTCTTAAGCAAGTGTGGAGAGGGTTTCCTTGGTTCACAAAAAACCTTTTATCCTATAAATCCATTTGACAGTCTTGTGATCACTTGAAGCTAACAGGGGTGGTGGTCTAGTATTTGGTAGTTTTGCTTAATTATCATGTTGGGTATTTAATTAGCTAACAAAGTCCATAATTGTATTCAGGTTACATAGACTGAATAATAGGGTACTGTGTCACAGTACCCTAAGTTTGATTTAAAGCTCCCATTATGAGGGTATTCACTTTCATTGGGCTAGTATCTAGGTTGATTTGTTATCTGTAGACGTTATGAGATTTGTTGGAGGACCCCATTAAATCATAAATCTAATTGAAATTGTAAAGCATGATGGATAATGTCACAGTGGGTTTCACCTGCTATGACATCTTTAAAAGCTTCCTGCCACGTGTGATGAAAACCGTAAATATATACACAATTTTACACAAATGCATCTTACTGATGGCTAGCAGGAGTGCGTCACCCACTCTGGCCAAATCCGTCCTCCCCAGCAGGAGCTCCGTCACCTCCAGATGTTCGTTGGCAACAGCCAGCTGCAATGCATTCTGGCCCATGTAGTCTACCGCGTTGACGTTCAAGTTCGGCACTTGGAGAAGCATGCGCCGCACTTCTGGTATGTTGCCGTATTCAGCTGCCTCCAGGAAACGCTGCTCAACCTCTGACGGGCTGATTGAGGGAGCAGAGAACATGTAGGCTGGACCACGAAGAGCCTGGCGTCGTTTAATAGCACCGATAGGAGCCATGAGCTGTCTCTCAGAGCTGCTGTGGATGCCAGAGAGTCAGGGGACATAAACACAGTATATATTGTCCACATGGTAACTTATATACACACACATAAAACCTTTTGGAAACAAAATATTAGTTACTTGTTCCCAGTTTCATCTCAATTTCACATTCTGCAGCTAAATTGTTTAGTGACTTAAGATGTGGATAATAGAATTCAATCATGAATTCTACTTATGTGTCGGTAATACCAGAACAAATACAGAGCTTGTCTTTTCTTTAAAGCATCCCAAGTGATCTGCTGCAAGCTTTTATTTGGTGTATTTAATATCTGACAAAGATGAAATGTTGAATTCTGACAGAGTATTTGACTACAATGAATATGAAACATAAATGTAGTATTTTTATATTTTTTTATATATATCGTACTAGTATTATATTCTAATTTACTGGTTTTAAACATTGCTCTATAGAAACTGCAATCTTAACTTTCCTATAATGTTTGGATAAAAAAAAAAATAATAATAATAATACCAATAGCGAGAGTATACAGGCCAAAGTAAGTAAACTATAGTAATGTAGAGAATAGCCCCACTTTAATTAAAATAACATGTTTTTCATATTAATTATCTGATATTTTATTGTTCATGGGTTTTCAGAGATAAACCTGAGAAAGCTGCTTTCTCATACAGTGAATTATGCAGTAAAAAGGTTTAATCCTTAAAAATGTGAGGGACTATTAAAGGATACTATGTAACATCACAAACATTAAAAAATAATTTTAACCTCCATCTACTTGTTTTTGTAGTTGTGGACCATGAAAAAAATGTTTAAAACACTTGTATTATCGAAATAAGTAGTTACAGACTTGGTAGCTTTAACTGGATTAATTGAACATTTTATTTTCTACTTTATGTTATGCTTCTTCATCAGTAATAATTTGCGCTGCCATCCATTTATGATGTGAAACATGGAAATCCACAACCATAGTACTTCTTCTGATTATACAGGGCCTACATGTTATCGATGTGAATTTCAGTGATACATGGACATGCCTATAACTTACATGATAATCAAACATGCTAGATTAAAATGAATGCTGTAAAATATAAAATGCTATCCATAATTCTCCTGTTATTTCAACAAAACCTGCAGATGAAGGTGAACACAGAAACACGCACACATCTGGCTATGTAGGGTAGGTAAATGAAAGGCTCACCCGAGGCATCGTCCAGAGCAACAGTTTTCTTCTCCCAAATCATCGTACATCAGCAGGTTATCGCGGCTCCGAGCCCTGGGGCTGTCGTTGTAACCCGCAGGCCGGCTGTTGTGATGAAGCGCTGGCGGTCTGTGGTTCATCCCGGAGGTGGTCAACAGTGGAGAAGGTCCTGGTTCATATGAAGGAGTAATCAAGTGTCTGTGGCATGACTCTCTCTCCCTCTCTCTGTCACCCTCCCCCCTCTTTCTGTGTGTCCTTGAGAAAGAATGTATCCTTCTGGGTCCCACTATACTTTATTTACTTGTTGAACTATACAGATGTGGAGGGCAGCTCAGTGCTATGATGATTCAGTATATGGCTACATTTGTCTTAACTGTTTCAGCTGAATCTTCTTCCTGATTTTCTCTCACAGGACTCCTTGCATTAGTTTTGAGAATACAGGCTAATTTGCAAAGATTATGTAGATAAGGACAGAATATTCTCAAAATAATGTGCTTTGCCAACAGTTTTAATGCTTGCGCTGTAAAATGCTATTTTAAACCGCAGTGTTTAGAGAACATGTTGAGTTTTATCTGTGTGTGTGTGTGTGTGTGTGTGTGTGTGTGTGTGTGTGTGTGTGTGTGTGTGTGTGTATATGTGTGCACAGGAGTAACTGATTGCTGATGAACAGCAGATGAGATTCCTCAGGGTTTAAATTCCCAGTAGACTATGCTTCCTGTGTGCTCCCACTCTCCCGTGATCTCTGTACAGTGTGAGAAAACGACTTCCCATCCTACACGCACATATACATACATATACAGTATATATATGTGTGTGTGTGTTTATGTCTGTGATTGAAGCATGCATACAAGTATTTTGGCACCAGCAGGTCAAAGATGAGTGACGGCATCCAGTGTTTCCAACACACACACACACACACACACACACACACACACACACACACACGGTTGAATTCATTATTTCTGATGGTACAATGTGTTCTTCTTCTTTGTCCGTCTGTTTTCAAGCTGAATTTCACATAAAACACCCCATTACTTCACAGCAACACGTCGACATGCAAACATCTGATAAAGCAGAGTCTCTGATGTTCGAGTGTAGCGGTGAAAATTGCCTTTTAAGGCCCTGATTGCTGAAGATTAGTCGCTTTGGACGTTTCATGACGTAACAGCGTCACATTTCACAAGGAGGATGGCAGGGTGAAAACTCTGACAAATGTCACCAGTGCGAGTTTTTGTTGAGACGTCTTCCTCAGAACAGAACAGACCCTTAATGTAAACACTGGTAACTCAAACATACACACTCTTATTTGGGGGGAATGAGTGGGCTAGCACCTGGATAGTCATTTTTTGCGCTCTGACTTATTGTGTGGTCTGGTATGTGTATATTCCTAGGGTTAATGCATGCACACACACACACACACACACACACACACACACACACACACACACACACTAATATTTGTGCTACTGTGCAGGAATAAGGAGATGGGGGATTGTAGGAAAATGTTGGTGCTACAAACAAGCATCCTGGACTGGAAAAAACTGTGGCAGTAATAGGAAACTCTACATATACTGTTTCTGAGCCCTTTAAGCACATTTCCTTAAAGTCTGCAACTCTGCAGATTTTGCTCAAAGAATAACCCACATCGCTGAGCGTTGTGACATTAAAACGGCTATGACAGTGTCACATAAGGGGTTTTAACTGGTCAAAAGGATCAGAATTTTTCTTTTGGCACTTCATGCTAATATGTTTGTGTTTCTACATTACATTACAGTCATTTAGCAGACGCTTTTATCCAAAGCAACTTACAATTCAGTATCTATTTACACACCGTAGACGCAGCTATGGGAGCATTTTTGGGGTTAAGTGTCTTGCTCAAGGACACATTGACATGAGACTAGTGGAGCAGGAGCCGGGGATCGAACCGCCGACCCTCTGCTCACCACTTAGCCACAGTCACCCCACGTTTCTACACTAGAATACCACTTCAAGTACCACGGACAAATAAACGGAGGTCCATCCCAGACTCAGACATCTCTGAGATTATTGGACCTCATACATGGGATATCAATGAAAAGATTCAAGGCAGCCAACATGCTCGTCTTCCAGGTGACTGACGAAGGTGTCAGGACACTGCAGTCCACTGAGGCAGTGCGCACCACTGATACTGCCAGCAAAGCTGAGAAAGCAGTTGGCAAATCATTTGCAGATTTCCAGGAGGAGGTGAGAAGTAGGAAACCCACAGACTTTTGTGAATTTCCGAAACTGAGAGGGAGTCGTCTACTCCTGATCTGGCGGACAGG